>NC_133356.1:24039909-24639909 GCF_030506205.2 Paramisgurnus dabryanus | reverse complement strand
TTGTTTTTGGTCTTAGCTGTCTTTTTACTAAAAACAAAACAACAACAAAAAATTTTGAGTAGAAGATAATTTGGCACTGCTATGCCACACAAGTCCTTAGAGACCCTGATCATTGAATTAACATGCACTGGACCATGCAAGTCTAAAATGACTCATAAAAACAAAGTGAGTCATCATTTTCTGAGATAAAGATGGAAAACTGCAAACAAGCAGCAGAGTAATGACCAGAGATGGACCAAAGTCGCTGTGAAGATTCATTCAATGTACACTGTCAAAATTAAATGTTAATTTGTCTAAATGTATTTGTGCAAATATATGTCATCTGTGAAAGTAGGACCCAAATTTTTTTTAAACAAATCACTGAACTCGGACCAAATGTAATAATTGGACGTATGCAATTTTTGCTCCTCTTCTGTATACGTGTTTTGCATGCCACTGCGCAACCTGTTCACGCAGACATCATAAGTCATTATTAACGCGTTCACGTTAAAAAAGTGACAACCAAAATCGTCTGGATCAGCAGAGGGCAAAAACCCGAATTAACATCAGTGGTACTGCTTTACCACAATGGAGACAACTGCGCAAGACAAAATGATGATGCATACATGAAAGCCATGGTTGCAGTGTTTCTTTAAGACAGATAGGAACATCATCATCATCATCATTATCATCATTAATCGGCTGCGAACAAAACGGGTTTGCAGTCGGTCACTTTATTCTGCGTAGCGTTCGGACATTGTATGTTGCTACATTGGTTGTTTTACGGAGGGATGCTGAGTCTGTGGTATTTTTGTTGTCCTGTGTTATCGCTGCGTTGTCGGGTGTATACACCGTCATGAGCGAATTAATCGCACAGCGACACGACGAAGACAGTTTGTTGCCCGGAATGGGTACTTCTTTTGTGACTTTCGAAGTAATTTTGTTTAAGCCATGCGGGTTACTAGCCCTGCACAGCCGATCGCATTTTTACGTCATGCGCATGACTTGGCTGATTGCATCCTTTGATTTTCGTCTCAGGATGGGCGATGAGGTTGCCACACTCTACGCCAAATAGGAACATTTTGATGGATTTAGATAGTAATGCATTTTGTGGTGTACTTTGGAGGACGCGTGGCTTTGGGTGGCAAAATGCATGAAGGGCGGGATCGTGCAATGCTAGCAGGCTCCAGTTAGCACTTTTCAAAATCAGCTACACTGCCGTTAAAGGAACACGCCCACATTTGGGGAATTTAGCTTATTCACCGTATCCCCCAGAGTTAGATAAGTCCATAAATACCTTTTTCATCTCCCCGCTAGCTTAGCTTAGCACAAAGACTGGAAGTGAATGGCTCCAGCTAGCAAAATAGCGGCAACATTTTCCTATTTATGTGTGTTGTGATTTGTATAGTCACAACAAGGTCATATGAGAGACAGACATCTTTTAACAGTATACAGTATACATACTGGGAACTATATTCTCAGAAGGCGAAGCACTGCTACTTGAGCGAACTTTCTTCTCCTGTATACTGTATGTCTGTATACTGTTAAAAGATGGCTGTGTCTCATATGACCTTTTTATTTGTACACGGTGTGACTATACAAATGTCACAACACATGAATAGGAAAATGTTCGCCTTATTTTGTCACTTATTGGGAGCAGTATGCTAGCTGGAGCCATTCACTTCCAGTCTTTGTGCTAAGCTAAGCTAGCGAGGGCTGCGTCAGACAGAGTTACAGCACGCATGGAGATGAAAAGCTATGTATGGACTTATCTAACTCTGGGGGATACAATGAATAAGCTAAATTTCCAAAATGTGGGCGTGTTCCTTTAAGTATGATGTGAGCATGTCCTAAAAGGGCATATTAGTACCTCAAAAGGTACATCTTAGGGCCTTTTTAAAATGGTAATGTCCTATTGACAGCTTTTGTGCCTTTTCTGACAGTGTACACTAAAATGAGTACAAGAGTTTGAATTTATTTTGCTTTTATTATTTTCCGTTACATTTAAAGTCTGAAGTCAAACCCAGCTTTTGGGTTAAATTGACCCAGAAAATGTTCGTCTCAAACAAATTCAGCATTTTGGGTTTAGACAACCCATCATGGATTAACTTGCTATTATTAGGTTGAAAATAACATCATAACCGTAATGTATAGGGTGACCAGACGTCCCGAAATATTCGGGACAGTCCCGAAATCTAAGCTGCTTTCCCGAATTCCGAATTCTGCCCTTATTGTCCCGAAAATTATACTGAAGCAAAATCTTAATCCCGAATCTGCTCTAATTTCCCCGAAAATTTAACTGATGCAAAATCTTGAGTAGTTATTGTCTGATAAAACATGCGCAAGGAGTTTGAGTTTGAGTCAGTCGCGTGAAGGAGTCAGATTGGTCGAGGGCGAGGCACTGTGTTAAAAAAACTACTTCTATAAGTATTATATAAATGTATATGCAAATGTACTTATATTAATAAAAATATGATTGGTTCAGTAACTTCAGTTTGAAATTCATTGTTTTTTATAAGTACATTAAATAAAGAAAACTATTGCATGATATAACTATTATTGTATGAAGTATAATACTTCTATAGCCTACGTATTATATACATTTATTTATATGCATATGTACTTATTAATGTGATTGGTTCAGTTTGAAATTCATTATCTTTTATTATTAAATAAAATAAATAAATAAAACTATTATTGGGTGATCCACAAACCAACCTGCCCCCCGTCCCGAATTTCAGTCAATCTCATCTGGTCACCCTAGTAATGTACCACTGTGGAAAATATGGATAAGCTAATAAGACCCTACACTTCTGCACTGTAGTATAAGTCTAGGGAGATTTAAGGATTTATTTAAATTGCAGTCCAGAAAAGTCTATTCAACCAGACAAAGAAAATAAAGCCTTAGCCACAGCCTGAAACAATGGGTTAGTTTGGTGGCATCTACAGTAGAAGAAACGTCTACTGAAAATCTATAGGATTTTCATTATCATATAGCCGAAGTCCATTCAGTTTGAAAAGATAGCAACCCGTGTCAGATTACCTTAACTCAATTTATTAAATTACAAAATCAATACAATTAATTAGAAAAATTGCTATTCTATTATTTGGAAATGCCTCCTAGGTATATCTGCTGCCAAACAAGGATAAATTGCTCAATTCAGCCCATTCAAATATAGCATCACAGGGGACACACAACACTACCTAATAAAGGCACACATGAGGGCACATCAATCATCTTTAATACTTGTCCAGTGCTGTCAGGATGGCACCCTGATTATATTTATAATCATTTCAGAGTGAACACTTCAGATTCCCTTTCTAAAAGAGTGTTTATTTCTGACATCATACTGTGATATGTTTATTAATACAGCTGTTATGCACATTTTTCACAAATGTATATATCAGATTATATGTTGTCATTAGAAATTTAGGAAAAGTAGTAGGAGGAAGATACAGCTGCAGTATAAACAGAAACAAACTGAACTGCAGAGGAACAGTTGTACACTTGCTGCATCTTTGGCATCAGCGAGTGTTTAATCACGCTGAGAAGACTCTTATCCTCACCGGGCATCAAAGCACCGCTGTAGAGGCTAAATTCAAGAGAAAGCACCATTAAAGACTTTGGTCCATTCAGAGATGAATTGCATTCCCCTCGGTACAGAGGTAATTGAGATAAAAAGCAAAGGAGGAGAAAAGGGAAAGCGGGATCTTGAAAATGACACGATCTTTTAAAGCTCATTAGAGCCGATGCTCTCTGAAACAGCCTGAACAAGAGCAGATACTATTCTGAGAATAGGTGAAAAAAAAGACCACTAATGCAGTTCTTTAGTACATATGCATTATAAATTTACTTGCTTTCTGGAAATGATGTCTACGGTGGATAGATAAGGTACAGTTTTTTGCGAGGGGGAATTTTGTAGATGATGGTGGAAAGACCATGGTGAAATATTAATGACAGATTCAAACATTATAATAATTGTAGTACTTGCATAGCTAGCACTTTGATTTTTGTTACTTGATCCTCTACACAAATTTCTGCAATTAATTCAGCTAGAACCAATTAATTTATTTTCACATGAATTCATTTTAGTCTTAGGTGTTCCTATTACATTATACTTTTACAAAATTTATAAATTTACAAAAAAGGCTGAAGTTTGAAATCCCCTACTGTTTAACATTGAATGACTTCTTAATATCTGTATATAAATCCTGATTGGTCTTATGCTATGCACACACAAAACGTGGGGCATTGCGTTACTCGCTCTAAATTACTCGCAGGATTTAACTTCATGTCATGCGAATATTTTGCTCAAGTTGAATATTTACTACTTGGGCGAAGACACATTTGAGGCGAATAGCGTGTGTTTTCGCGGGAAACGCACCACCCATATCGCGTCATTTGCATTGCCTCACACGAGGATGCGTCTTATAGAGTCTTTGCATTGACTTGTATGTAATCTACTCGCGCAAATCGTTGAACTCGCATCTGATGTGAACCCACAGTAAGATTTATTTCCATACTAAATAAAGTGCCGCAGGAATGAGGTATTTTTGTAGTACAACCCGGAAGTTGCTGGGACATTGGTTCCCTCACCAAAAAGCCCATTTATTTTCAAAAAGCCCATTCATAAACACTTTTGGATATTCATAAAAATAAGCTTTTGTGCAAAGCTTTAAGACACTTACGTGTTTTGACCAAAAAGATAATCACAGTTGAATACATTTCGAAGTCAAAGTGCATATGTATATAAAAATGCTAACCTTATAGCTAATCGCTAAAAGCAAACATTCTCCTTGAATCTTTAAGCAGCTTAAAGCACTCAAATGTGTGATAACCGAAGATCTTATTTTAAGGTGTAACCAAAAACACTTTCATGACGAATGCGGAGGGCATTCATCATACGTCATTAGAAAAGGCAAGTAAACTACACTGATTCTCTCTCTTAAATGTAAAGGATTCTAAGATGGTGCCATTACCAGAAGCTAGTTATTTTCCTTTGTAAAGTTTTCAATATTTATATTTCTCTAACAAAATCACTTTGATGACCCTCAGAAGGCATTTATTTATCCCCCTGGATCCGTGTGGATTACTTCTGCGAAGGATGGAAGCATTTTCTTTAAACTTCAAGGAGCTGGACCCTATATACATCCATTATAAAGATTGAAAAAATATCTGAATATGTATAAAAAGGATGTAGATATGTAACTCGGATGGCTTGAGGGTAAATCATGGGGTAATTGCCCAAACTATAGCTTTAATAGTAGTTTTTGGTAACCAGTGGCAGCCGATGACTTCTTTTTCGAAGGCGCACGATGCGAAACTCATCAAAACATGTATGTAGTCCTTCATGTGTGTGGTTCATCATTTCAAAATCGTTTCTTTTATCATGCACTTATTTTGACAAGACATGTGATATTATTTTGAAAACACTCCCAACACACATGACACTCCCAACACATATTTTGAATTCATGCTACTTGGAAGAGCAGTGACCAGTCACCACTGTAGGTAACACTTCATTGTACATTGACTTAGATGTTATAGAGAACAGTAAATTATGCATAATTGTCACTAAACCAAACCCTAATCCTAACTGTGCATTCAGACCGCGCCCGGCGTGAGCGTCAATAAAAGCTCTGGCTTCCCTGACAAAGACGCTAAAGAAAAGTTGTAGTGGACGCTCTGACGCTCGAATGCATTCTCTGAACTCCTCTCAGGCGGAGGTTTCCGCTTTCCGATTGGTTGCCGGTGAACATTCCCGCCTTCCGATTGGTTGCCGCCGAACCGCGTCATATCTCATTACCATAAAGTTGAGCTGATTTCAACTTTCCTCGACGCTTACGCTGTACATGACCCGCCGCGCCGCTGCTCGCCGGCTCTCGCCGCCAGCTCTCATTGAAAATGGATGACTTCCGGCCACTTTGACGCTGTCGCCAGTGGCGGTCTGAATGCATAGTAAGCCTTTAGTACAGTAAGTACTTTACTTGCGTCTTCATTTTTTAAGTATTTCGTATTTATATGTGTTAGAGGTTGGCCGATACAATATTTGGTATTGATATTAGTCCGATATTGTCGAAAATGGCCGGATAAAATATTGTAAAAGTCAGGTGAATCCAATCCAATACCAACACGGATCTTATCATGCCAACTTGGCGTAAAGCACAATTTGCTGAACAACATTAAATTGCACAAAGTTTTACTTTAAATTGTCCAAAGTTACACCTTAAATTTCATTTTGAATTTTTATGCAAATTTAAATAAAAATGAAGCAGCATGCACAATGTTTCACTTGTAAACAGTAAACCGTTTAAGTTCTATAGCTCTGTTTAAGCTTTTTATGGCTAACAAATGTGTTAATTGCAGCTTAATTGATTAAAATGGCGGTAGAGATGGTATTGGATTGGTATCGACAGATACTCAAGGTTGTGGTATCGACATCGGTATCAGACATGAAAAAGTGGTATCGGCCCAGCCTTAATGTGTAATAACATTGTAACAGGTTTTTAGAAAATAAAGATTGTGTGTTGATTCTTATAATCTTAAAATAAGTGCAAAGATCCTGATGTAGTGCTGTTTACACAGAAACAAAGCCTTTAAAGGGCACATATTATTCCCATTTGTAAAAGATGTAATATAAGTCTCAGGTGTGCCTAGAATGTGTCTGTGAAGTTTCAGCTCAAAATACCCCACAGATCATTTGTTATAGCATGTCCAAAGTGTCCCTACTTGGGTGGGAGCAAAAAAGTGCTGTTTTCATGTCTGTAACTTGAAAAGACCTACAGCTCCTTACTCCCCTACCAACAGACAGCGAGTGCTTTTGGTTAAAAATAGATCTGATATCTGTGAATACAGTCTGAGACAATAGTATATTTAGCCGCATTAGCGCTAGAATCGGCTAACAAACACATTTAGAAAAGTTTTTGTGTAAAAATAACCAGTCAGTCAGTGGCCTTGGGCGGGGCTTTGTTTGTATGACGTCACATTAACAAGCAAATCAAAACAGCATGTCTAATGAGAATGCTTTGATTTAATGGGAAATATAAAAAGAAGGAGAGGGTGGATTATTTCATTGTATGGTTGTTATGTTCACATCCCACCGACACACATTTACGTCCAAAGTGGATTTATTATAATATTGTGCCATTTAACACCTAACATAAGATTATTGCTACTCTATACAGGCTATGAATCTTTGTCTCAAAGTATTTGTTGAGCTTTCATGTATGCATCACTTTTAGACATTTAAGACATCTGTTACAACACACTCTTATCCGTACAGTTTGCTTCTTAAATCCTCTTCTCCCACTTTGAGCTTATATATCTCCCAGGCAAAAAAGACAGAGGACGAGTGTAGCGAACGCTGGAGGTGCCGTGCATATAAAATCACTGTCGTCTGCTGTTCCCCATACTATCAAAGAGAATCAAGCCCCATCACAAATGAATAAAACCATCAGCGCAACAAATCCCGACTAACATATATCTCCAGAGGAAGAAAGAGATGCAAGAAAAATGTAAGATGAGCTAAGGCCTGAAAGTGTTTCTAGGGCCTCTCTTAAGCCCCCATGAATATTTCTCCCTGATTTGGCCTTTTTGAAATGCGAGCAATCCTGCTTGGTTTCGGGACTCTGGGCTTTCGGCCCACGCTCAAAGTATTTATCGCAACCTCCCAAGATTAGCAGCGACCCCGGTGTCTGAGCCCTTCAAAAAGTGGGCTTGTTTTCCTGCACGTTGCCAAGGAGATGAGAGGAGGTCAACAAAGAAGAAGATGCAGCAGAGAAATACAAAGCATCTTTTCCTGTTTGCAACAAGCGTCCAAGCACCCGTGTCCAACTCTATCCTGATGCTATTTAAATTATGACACAAGCACCGATGCTTCTTAAAGTGCATCGATATCAATCCTTTCCCGACAGGTGCATTGGCCCAGCATTCTCCTCAAATCTTAAAACAGCTAAAAGCACTCAAAAAATCATTCGATGCCAAGTTTCTTATTTACCGGCAGGCCCCCGGTGCGTGAATTCAACGCAGGGGCATGATGACTGGATCCGAATGTTTTTTTAAATCCTAATGTCGCTCGCAGATGTTCTTTGATATTCATGAACAACTGCCTGAGGTGGATATTAGCAATAGCGCTCACTTTCATCTCCCCCCATGGCACTTCCTGAAGTGTCTCCCAGCACACTCCTTCAACAACAGACCCAGGCAGTGAGCTGCACGCGAACATAATACTTCATTCAGTGGCTAAGAAAGAGGTGCTTACCTCCGCTCTTCATGAGCAACAAATAGAGATATCAACCCTCACGACTGCCTTATAAACACGTTACACATATTAACATCCACTTAAAACTAATGAAATTGCGGCTAAATAGGCCGAAATGTAACCCACGGTGTCAAAGGTATTGGTAATCTTGAGCCACGTTTACTGCATCCGCGAATGAATCAGCGTGAATGAATCAGCTCAATTACAGGGCGTTCTAATGAGCGAACAAATTACGAAGCATTTACTTCCTTTGAATTGTGCGATGTCTGTGACCTGAGCTAAAACGGCAAAGGGGGCGGCTTTTGTGGCCCCTGCTGGGTATGGCGTGGTTAGAGCATAAGATTATGAGAGAAATGCTTGCAACCCATTTAGAAATCGATTCTCCTTGCCGTTGTCCCCATTCAGCATCAAGTCTGCCAACCAAAATGAAGACGACAGCCCCACTTTTTTCGTCTGCAGCTATTATCATTTCATAGACACCACATTTTTCTCAAAGGGCCGGTCTGAGGGCTTTCATTCACACAATGCAGCAGTCAATCCAATGGTAATTGGCTCTTAATGACCCCAATTAAATGATCATTCTGCTTAGATTTATCGGAACCTCAACTGCAGGGAAAGTTTCTGGGTTTTCAAACACTTAAAGTTGGTGTCATAGCCTATTTGAGCTCAGGTGGTTGTTATCAGCCAGTACAGGCTAAGTTTGAACCGGCTTTCACAGCCCTTACACAACCGGCACCCGTCCCGCAATGTCAAGCCACCAGTCTTTGAAGTCTTACTTTGAGGAGTGTGAGTCTCAGGGGGTCAGAGCATCTGTCTGTTTCTCTCGCTGCACCTGTGCTGAAGTCTTTGTACCTCAGACACTTACAGCAAAAGCCTCGAAGGTCTCAGACACCCTATTTGCGTTTCCACCTCCGCTCGACATGCACAAACACAGCCATTGGTATGATTTCACCTATCTATACAATTACGAAATCAAATGGCAAGCGCCACAGAGACTGCATTATGAAATCATCACCAGGCCGTGAAAATCTGAGCATGCATGTATATTGTGTAAAGCTGATGGAGTCCCACACACCACGACTCAATGAAAGCATTTCGCACCCAAACACCAACTGAGATATTTGATCAGGAAAACTTGACAGGATCTGAGATGATTCATTTAAACGTGTGTGCTCTTTAAAATAATTGGCCCACATCACCCCTCCTCCACCGCCGCCGGTTTAGCTGCGGAGTCAGAGATCCATTTACCAAGTCATCATTTCTGTTTTGCTGAAGGAGGCTGCGCGGCTGCAGGTGCCGTATTAGATCAGGATCTAAGTGAGCAAAAGAAGCAACAGTCTTGGACGTGCTGTCTGAGGCCATCTCAAACAGCTTTGCATAACCCACACTGATTCGGAAATCTTCTCCCGAGACATTTTAATGTCTTCCAATCGCGCTAACCCGGGGTCACAGCTTTGCTTTCCTCTTCTCGTCTGGCCAAAAAGGGAACAAAAAGACTCACGAGGCAGATAACAGCTCTGTCCCAGATAGTAATGAACTGCTTTGCTGCCAGATGCCTAAATGGGCAGCTGCCTTTTATGGTAGGACTCCAGCAGTCATGAACCCTCATTAGTGATGCGGATGTAAAACCCATGTACTGCTTCTTGCACATAAGGCTCGATTCTCAATTGGGAATAAAGTTTGACCTTAGTATGGTGCTATTGAGGTGGTACTCTAATAAACATACCCATAGGCATAAACATACATACAGTAGCACACATAAAAACAAGATAACATCTATCACATAGAAACATAGCAACATCTGGTACACACACTGTCAGAAGTAAATGATGAAAAATGGTCTCTAGCTGTCACAGGGGCGGTACCCTTTTAAAAAAGTACACCTCTGTCCCTAAAAAGTTCATATTAGGACCTCAAAGGTACATATTGGTTGCAAATGTACATGTCTGTACCAAAATGGTACATATTAGGACCATTTTAAAGGGTACAGCCCCATTGACAGCTTGGGGACATTTTATCTGACAGTGTGATTTTAACTGTACGATAACCCTACAGATAATCATTTTCACAGTTAGTATTTTGTATTTTATTTGTATTTGTATGAAAACCAAAAAGTGCTGGGTTGTTTTTACCCAGCGTTGGGTCACTATTGGACAGAACCATGCGTGTCGCACAAGCCCTAAGAAAAAGTGAAGCCAAAACGTCGCGATCTCCCCCCAGTGACTGGTCCTAGTATAGGTCATAAACCTTGAAACCAACTAAACAATTTAATTACACTTCAATTATCTTTTTTCCGTAGCTGGTTTCTGTCATTTGCTGTAGTTTTTATCACGCTGATATAAATGAAAGTGTTTGTTTTTAAAATAAGTTTTTAGTTAGTTATTTAATGGTATAAAAACGTGTGACCTCATTATTGACAACTGTGATATGCGCATTCGGCGAGAGCGAGGGCAGGGCCTTGATTTCGCGGCTTAACATCCTGCTCACTACTGTGCTAGCCTGGTCCAACCAGACTCTCGTACATTCATTTCATTTGTACAGAGAGTCTGGCCACGCTCCATTGCAAAGCGTTACTTCCGTTAAGGAGGGTCCATTGTTGAAGTTTAAAACTATTGGATATGCCCAGAGTCACTCAGGATCTGCCAAAGCCAATCGCTAACATGTGGTCGTGACGTATATCATGCACCGAAACCGGACGGAAACAACAAGTCAGAATAATCAGACAAACAAAAGTTAGCAAACATGGTTCTTGCTCCGGCTTTAACTTCTGTATATTCGGCAGTTTTGCAACAACGGACCGAATAGCTTTTCTCACGTCTTTCTCCGCTGCCATTACTGAACTACAACTCAAACTGACGCACGACCTCAACGTCATCGTTCTTAGCCACCCCCATCTGTTCGCTGATTGGTCCTGCAGATTTTTGCAGGAGAAAACGAAACTCTATAGAGCCATCCCAGACGCACTGCTGAAGCGAAATGAAAATTAAGCGGAAGCACGTAGGAGGGCGGAGCCAGGCTACTACTTTGCAGGACTGGTTCCGAAATCGCTACACAATCGTATCGGGACACTGGTGGCTTCACTTTCACCAATGGAAGAGAGCGAACGGGCTTCATCTTTTTTTTACAGTCTATGCACAGAACACACTGCAGTGTATGTTTTCTTTACATTTCATGGGTTTCCCTGTGTCTTAACTCTCTGTACTGTATTTACTGTAATGTTTAGTAGCGACTCCTGACTATAAATTTAGGTGGGGCAGATTCTGGGTCGTATTGGGGGCTGTACGACTAACCTTTGATTTACTGCTAGTGGTATAAGTGTTATAATTAAATAACTGAACACTGAGAAGATGTCTAGTGTCCTTCTGTAATTCAGCCTGACGGGCGCACTCTAATGCTGAATAATTTAGATTTAGCCATTTCATGTGCTTCAAATTACACGTAAGCATGGGAATTAAAACACTTTATTTAGTGTACTATAACCAGACAGCCAAAGCTGTGTCATCCCACAACCCTTTAAATTAACTCTTTCCCCACCATTGATTAGTTATCTCGTCAATTAAGAGAAAACATTTCTCTGCCAATAATGCTTTTCTGAAGTTTTTACGGTAATCTGTAATTCCGCTATTATAGACTAGATGGCATTCTTATCCAATTTATAAAAAACTGAAGCAAAAACGAATTTTACAACAGTTAAAACTCTGTGTATGTTTTGATAATTGTTCTGAATCTGATCTCTAACAAAATTCCTTGCAACTAATTTAGCTTTTTGCTAAAAATTTTGTATTTTTGAAGAAACATCATATTTGAGAGGTTATAAAAAGAGAACAAATGAAGATATCTTCATTTTGTGTGTTTGTTTGAAAGCAGAGGGTCTGTTCTTTCATTTGATATATTTGTATATTTATATACTGGTGGGCAACTTTTTTAATCTCTTAAGCATCACCCCACCCTATTGAGTTAAATCTACACTCTTGGAGCTTTCAAACAATATTCAGTCAGTTTGTCATGATTAGATAAAAATTCACATGCAAACATTGAAGTAAATGTAGGCGTCCTGCTGGTGGGACAGTGACATTTAGCAGAAAATAAATGTTTTGAGGCACACTCTCTTCATAAATGAATCAATTACTCTCCCTACATAATTTATTTTATAAAACACTGTTGAAATGTCTATTCTGGAGACTTAGACCTTTCCAACGATATATAGTTTGTAGTGCTGGATTAAAATTTACATCAACAATATTGATGCAAACTTAGGTGTCCTGTATTCCGGACGGCGACGCTTAACAGTTTAAAAAACGGTTGACGGGGAATAAAACAATGCTCTGTTGAACGAAGGCTGTTGCACATTTTTTATATCTGGCTTGTCAGGGCAAAGTTGTTTGATGTTAAAGGGGGGGTGAATTTGTCGATTTAATTGTTTAATACTGTTGTCTGAGGTCTACTTATGATGTTCGCGTGGTTTTTACATTCAAAATCATCAAAAACAATAAGTAATAGGCTATTTTGTAACATGGATTAGTGGCTCTCTGGAGAAAAGCTTCGTTTGAAGGGGCGGGCCGCATTAAAGACCTGGACGTAAACACCCACTGCTATGATTGGACGGCTTCATTCCCCGTTATTACATGTGGGGAAATGTTATAAAAACATTAATGTGTGAAAATAGCAGCCGAACACATATATGTTTGAGCCACAAAAGATTCTGGGTGCTAAAGATGATACACATAAATGACAATACGTATAGTAAAGTAGAAACAAAACTTTCAACTCGATGTGACTAAAGTACCCTATACAACACAGTAAGCGCGCATCAGATTATAAACTGCGGCTGATAAGCTCTTATCAATAACTTTGTATATTTCTATTGTGCTTGTGAGGTTGCTCTTAGATACACGTAACGTTACATACCACAGTTATATGATAAAAAAGCTTTGTTTAGTGTTTAACGCAACTTGCCTAAATTACCGTATACAACACAGTAAGCGGGCATCATAATCTAAATTGCAGCTGATAAATCCTTCCTTATCACTACCTTTGCATATTTCTACCGTTAAATTACAATCGTATTGTTAAGTGTTGCACCTTTATTAATCGTTTAATGTTTTTAGTAAATTAAAACAGTCAAACATACGTGTTTAGACACGGATGTTACAACATGACATATCAAGCGATCTCTTCTAACAAACGCAGTAACTTAAATAAAGTAAAATGTCTTACTTGCTGTGTCATTTTCGTCAGATCCAATATTAGTGGTGCTTTTAATCACAGTCTCTCTGCAAATCCAGCATCGACTTGCTTCTTTACAAATGAATTCGCAGTACACAAAGTTAAGCAAACACTCCCCACGCGAGCTGGAACTCTTCCAAAACAACCTTTATCCACGCATTCCTAATGTTATTTTCCGAGCCTCCGAATTAAAGTATTCAGCTTCTGTGTTGTTCCCAAGCGGTTCTTCCACAACCCAAGACTTCGTTACCATGGTTACCAGATCACCGCGTCAAAATAAAAGTCTATCAGAACAAAATTATTTAAAAGTAATTTTGGTTACATTTGGCAATCTTTAAAGACATGTTTACTGATTGTTGGAACACACGTGTGTCACGCGAAGCTGTGGGCGGGGCTACAAAAGTGGTCGTTGTATTTGGCTATGGGGAGGTGCTTCAGTTCTACTTTGACGTCATACTTCTCCGAATTCCACACTTGGTTGTAAAACTGGCTTGGTGCCAAAAACTGTTATATTTCAGTAGCACGGATGTTTTCAGTTCTGAAACTTGCAGGATGTTCATTTAACGATGATGACCTCTTATATAACAAAGTATCAAGTTAAAATTGAGTATTTGATTCACCGCTCCTTTAACTAACAATCTTTTAAACGAATTATGTTATAAAAACTCTTACATTATTACAATCCAGTTGATTTGTACCACTGGCGATATTCACAACCTGAAAAATCAGCCGTACAAACGCTGTCACCCAGACTGATATGCACGTCTACATTCATGTAAAAAAAGCTAGAGGGCTCTCTATAAGGACACGCTGCAATTCCTTTTTTTTCACCACAGATTTACATTGGAAAAATGTGGGGCGCTGTTGAGCTCAGAAGGTCAGAGGTTTGTCCCTCTCAGTTCGATTATTACATACAGTAGCCAACCGAGCCTTTAGGCTCAATTTCCAAACAAATTCATCTCACTTAATGACTTAAAATAGTCTAGAAACCCTGAAAATATTTGTTGAAAAATATCAGACACATTTATGAGCTAACAGTTTAGATTTGATTAAGAGTTCTAAGTTTTCAAGTGGTTTAATATTTTGGTGGGGCACTGCCCCACTTTCCAATACAGACGATCCGTGCCTGGTAAAGTTGCTTTGCAACTGTGCAAAATCGTGAAAGGTGCTACAGAAATAAATGTAAACTGAATTTTTATAAATTTTAATAGCAGGAAACTATATTTTATTGATCATTTTCTGACATACATTCACCAGTGCACTCGCCTCGTTCACATTTATCTTAGATCTTTTACTTATCGCAGTGGATTGTGTAATTGCCCTGTCTCCGAAAAGATGCGAGCAATCATGCCTTATGATCGCATCAGTACTTTTCAAGTGAATAAAACAAATAGCGAAGCAAATAACGGCTCTAAAAATACTCCCTTCTGTACGCTGGGCGCTTTGACAAGAAAGACCTTTACTTCTGTAAATCCAGCCAAACAGACTACAAAACACTGTTTGCATGTAAAAGTTGAATCATTTGTGCCCTAAGGATGGCGTACACAGCCGAAACACCTGCCTGCGCTAATTACCTCACCTCCTGGATACAAGCAGAGAGCCTTGCAGGTTCATTAGCGATGCTATTGCTGTCTGAATAATGCATCTCGGGAACTATCCTAAACAAAGGCCTGCAGACAAATATAATCTCCTTTGTATTACCTCACTGATGGTAAACGAATGGCCATTACAGAACAATGAGATGGATGCACACGTAATGCATATAGGAAGAGGCGAGATCTGCAGCATCGTGCATGCCTTGAATTTTCCTGGCGGCGCGGTAATTGAGTGCAGTGGTCGGGGCTCTGTGGTCATTTTAACAGAACCGATCTTGCCTACCTTTCTAGCTCCTGGGGGACACAGCAGGGGTTTAGTACTTCAGAGGATAGGGGTGGAAACATGAGAGAGAGAGAGGGATTGGAGAAGCATATCCACTTACCGCTCTTACATACTGGGCAGCACCGGTCAGGTTCGTATTCTGGATCAACGCACTCTGTCTGTGGACAAGCTGACACCGAACACAAAACCTCTCCACTTGGCTCACAACGGCACTTTTCACATGGAGACACCTGGAAATATACATGCACACCAATCAGGAAGACACTCAAATACTGCAGTTACAATCATTATATCCGATTGATATGATGGGATTTCATCATTTTAACATCATTAATGTGACAAAAGTGGTGTGTGCATAGAGGGTAAATGTAACTGATGAATATTCTTATACACAGTAAACCCACAACCCTCATAAACAATGCTTACCTAATTCCTTCTGGCAATTCCCCAGCAATCCCCATTGCCCTCCTTTCTCTCTATATTTATACCCATGTGGGTCTTGGATTGGCTCTTGCCTCATGCTCATTTATTACAGACGAGTATCAGAACCAGTCTGCCTTTTTTCTATATGGTTTTATAGGTGTTTCTTCAACCACAGGCACTTCTAGGTCTCAGGAGTTGATTTTATGTCAAGACTGTGTTACAACTAACCCCGCTGTGTAAAAATGTTTCCAATCCTAGCTATCAGTTCCTAGGAGTAGCTAACATGGTGTTACTATCAAAATAGTGCTATGTCAGTGATTAACATATATAAAAGTTGGATTTGGTGACTTGCACACCCAACTCGGAAATCGAAAAAAAAACCATATTTATTTTCATGACTCCAAAACACTCTTTGCCCAATGTCTTAAAGTCTGTGTAAAGTCAATTGTTTCTAAACACATTATAAAGGTTAGAAATGCATTGCTGAAACACATAACAAGGACTGTGAACTATGTAGCACTGAAATGTGGAGTTGGATCATTAAAGGTCACGTTCTTTCTGATCCCATTTTTCAAACTTTAGTTATTTAGTAATGTTGATGTTATAAATAATACCTGTAAAATGAAGTATAAAGTTCACTGCCAGGCGATATATTTTCTTTAAAAGAACTCGCCTTAGTTTCAAAGCTTACAGCGGACGGCCAGTTTGGACTACAGCCCCTTACTTCCTACTTTAATGACATCAGTAGAACAGTTTTTTGACTAAACTCCACCCGCAGGAATACGTCAGTCGCCAGCTAAGCTAACGGCAAGCTAAGCTGCTATCGAATCACAACACACTAAACAAACTACACAATCAGAACTCTTTAAGTATTTCTGAAGGAGGGACTTCAAAGAACAAGGAAGACATCAGCCTGTTTTGAGGACAGTGAAAACAGCGCTATACAGATAAGTAAATTGTGTGAAAAATACCACGTTTTTTTACGTGTGAAACATGAACACATGTTATATTGCGCACTTTAAACACAATCAAAGCTTCAAAAACACAGAAAGAACAGGACCTTTTAACAATTATTCGACATTAAAGCCCCCAACCTAAAAATGTACTTTTAAATGTGTTTCTATCAGAAAATGAGTCGCAAGGGTGTGTGCAGTAACGTCTTGTTATTATACAAATCAATCTTTTCTTCTTTGCGTAATCTCATTTAAACCGCAACAGTCACATAAAATTGTTGGCGATACCCTATCAATGTGATGTCACACTGATTACGCCCCAACCATAACCGCTCACAGACTCCGCCTTATGAGCTTGTAGTTCAACACTCTTCAGCTGCATTCAGTCTAGAGGTCTTCACGGGTCCACTTAGATCCGAAAACCCGAGGTCCGACCCGAGACCTGATCGGGTTCGGGTCTAAAAGTTTTACGTGTGCCTCGGACATGAGTTGGGTATAATAACAGCGGCATTGGGTCTCGGGAAATTTTAAATAAATGTGTTTTTGCCAAACGGACCAAAGACCCAAACTCTCTGTCCTTCTCCTCTGTTTGCCAAGAGCACTTCCGACATTTTGTGGGTGGTGGTAGCTTAATTTTCATTAAGACAGACATGTCGGTCAATTTTAAATGTACATTTAAGCGGTTACATTGGTGTCGTCATCAGATAACAAATGGAGCAGCTCGCCAAATTGGTTGCGAGACCAGAGTGGTTTCTTTCTGTCTGACTGCTGCGTGCGGGGCTGCAGACTGTGCACACGCCGGTGCCGTTTACATTCGGCAAAAAAATGCCACTGGTTCAATCGGACTTGGGACTAATTTACTCGGGTTTGTCTCGGTTCGGGTGTTTCTTTAAAAAAAAAAGATTTATGCACGTCGGGTATTAAGTGATTTGGGTCATTTCGGGTCGGGAACATATCCTTGGACCCAAGAAGGCCTCTAATTCAGACTAGCAGCGACTAGCAGAAGCAGAGCTACGCAATCTCACTGATTTCAATGGAAGCTGTGCAACTTCCGGCTACTCGAGCGACAGTAACCGTTGGCGACTGGATGGGGCGTGTCCAGTCACGGGACAAAGTTGGGAAATGTTTAACTTTATGCAAATTATGAGCAACATTCAGGAGCGACTAACAATGAGAGCAAAGCAGGGGAGTTCACTTCATCCGTCTCTCGTCAGTTACTGGAGTGGACGTTACTCATTTGTTTATGACAACCAGATTTAGAAACACCACTTTTGAAAGAGCCGAGCGACACACAGCGACAAAGTCGCTTATAATGTGAATGTACCTTTTGAATGAAAGTGTTAAAAACAACACATTAGTGTAGATTCTGGGACAACACACTGAATGCGGTTGTCCCAGAATCCCCCATCTCTGTGTCATTATTGAAACAACACATTTTGTGTTACACAAAATGATACACAAAACACAACACAAAATGACACAGAATGTGTTAAAAGCTTAACGCACAAAGATGTGTAAAAAATTAACACATCCTTTCTAAGAGTGAACCTTCTGCCAGAGCCACGTGTTTTGATGTAGTCCAAGGCATGTTTTAGCGCTCTTCCCCCACTTTGCAAGGGGACATGGCACAAGACTTTTTTAAGATGTCAAATAAATCTTTGGTGTCCCCAGAGCACATATGTGAAGTTTTAGCTCAAAATACCATATAAATAATTTAGTATCGCATGTTAAAATTGCCAATTTGTAGGTGTGTGCAAAAATGTGCCATTTTGGGTGTGTCCTTTAAAATGCAAATGAGCTGATGAAGTGCAAACACTGATCACAATGATGGTGGTTTGTTGCAATTGAAACTCAATTATTTTCTCTCTCTCTTTTTTTCTCTGCACTAAATGGCAGTGCTGTGATTGGATAGTGCATATCAAGGGGTGGTATTATTATAATTAAAGCTCCTTATGACATCATAAGAAGAGAAAAATTTCAACGACCTATTTTTTCATGTGATTGTAGAGAATGGTTTACCAAAACTAAGTTAATAGGCTGATCTTTTTCACATTTTCTAGGTCGATAGAAGCAATGGGGACCCAATTATTGCACTTAACCATAGAAAAAGTCAGATTTTCATGCCATGGCCCCTTTAAGATTTAAAGAAACACACACAAAAACAACGTTTTTCATTGCAGCCACAAATGGCCATGTTTAACATCGCATAATGAAAAATCTGTGGTGTATTTTGAGCTGGAAATTTACAGACACATTCTGGGGATATTTTTAAATTGCTGAAAACACCTAGAAAACACACTAGCAATTTTAGGCCCTATGAAAGAATATGAGGATGAGCCCCCCTACCACACCCATTTTGCACCAAATATACAAGCCAACCTAACTAGCTATCTAAAATCTTTGTCTGCAATTAAATAATACAGACCTATAACGTTTGCTATAGAGACAGAGCGCAGTGCGTCATAACCTGAAAACCACGCCCACCGGGGGGAACAATCCATCCGTCTCCATTGACATTGTATTGCGAGAGGCCGCCTCCTAGTCATTTCTGGCTTATAACAAAAAACAGAATAATGCCTAAAAGCTGCTGTGTGACAGGATGTACAGCTAACAAGCCAAAAACCCAGAAATACGTTTTTATAAGCTGTCGACCCCCAAAAATTAGTGTTTAAAGACACAAAAGTGGAAACAGGCAACTTTTCATAGTATTATTAATAGAACTGCGCCCACTATGGGGAAACGTAGTCGGTGATCTACTTTTTTCTCCTTAAAGGCTGAGTTTTACAGCTCGACAGCTTATAAAAACTTATTTCTGGGTTTTTTGGCTTGTTAGCTGTATGCCTTGTCACACAGGAGCTTTTAGGCATTATTCTGTTTTTAAATTTAATCTGTAAATAAGTTTTTATAAGCTGTCGACCCCAATAAAAACGAGCGTTTAAAGACACAAAAGTGGAAACAGGCAACTTTTCATAGTACTACTATTAGTAGAACTGCGCCCACTAGGGAGAAACGTAGTCGGCGATATACTTTTTTCTCCTTAAAGGCTGAGTTTTACGGCTCAGCGGCTTATAAAAACTAATTTCTGGGTTTTTTGGCTTGTTATTTGTATATATGGTCACACAGCAGCTTTTAGGCATTATTCTGTTTTTAAGTTTAATCTATAAATAAATTTTTATAAGCTGTCGACCCCAAAAAACGAGCGGTAAAGACACAAAAGTGGAAACAGGCAACTTTTCATAGTACTCCTATTAGTGGAACTGCGCCCACTAGGGGGAAATGTAGTCGGCAATCTACTTTTTTCTCCTCAAAGGCTGAGTTTTACGGCTCAACGGCTTATAAAAACTTATTTCTGGGTTTTTTGGCTTGTTTGCTGTACATATTGTCACACAGCAGCTTTTAGGCATTATTCTGTTTTTTGGTATAAGCCAGAAATGACCAGGAGGCGGCCTCTCGCAATACAAAGTCAATGGAGACGGTTGGATTGTTTTCCCCCCAGTGGTCGCGGTTTTCAAATTTGCATAACTGCGCTCTGTCTCTATTGATTTTGACCACTATTGTCAGTCTTTAGTCCGAGACCTACAATGTCTGTAGCTATAAGATGATTTATTGTGCAAATTTAATAGAAAAATTCAGGTTGTAGCTGTATTTGAAAGTTGAGAAAGACGGCAGTTTCCCACAAGTGGGCGTGGTTTCAGTGCCGACAGCAGACAGTCCCAGGTTTTGGTAACAGAGAATCCTGACTATTTTTCCAAGATTTTAATCATTTATCTTATTTACAGTACTTGGCAATATTTATTCAAATTTGCCTGGGAGGCTTTAACAAAAACACATCAAAACTATTAACAAGTTTGTGAGACATCACGTCTTGACAGTGAGAGAAAAAGACCAAAAGCCAGTTTGCTTGGATATACTGTATGTAAAATAGCTGTGTTACATTTAACCCCGCGTTAGTTTGTGCCCCATTCACCCCTACTTAGGAAACCTGAAATGCTAATCATAAATTAGCTTAAACAAGACAAAAATGTCTGACGTTTCATTACAATAATTTTTTTTTACATTTCCTTTCCATCACGAAATGGAAGTTGATTTACGAGTTGATGAAAATCCATTTGCTCATGACAACTCAGAGGGGGAAAAATGATATAATTCTCCTCTGATGTTTGTGCTGACGGATATTGTTCAAGACAAAATCAATAAACGAGTTTATAAAGTGCATTGTAAGGTACAGTTGTTTAATTTCTACAACAATAGGTTTGGCCTATAGTTGAAGTAACACCCATATATAAACATGAACTGAACTCTATATCTCTGATAGATCAGAGACTTTCTGTCTGCACCATTCATGTAACAGCTCTACAGATGGCCTAGAAATCACATACCGTATATATATGAACAAACTGTTCAGTTCTGCTCACGGCTTATTCTCTGCCTCCAAGCCCAGGAAAAACACAAAGGACTTCTTAGCCATTAGCATTTCTGTGAAAAGAACCTTCTGCACACAGTATCTCCTGAGACCATCTTCGGCAAATAAAACAGAGGACAATGTGTCACCTACAATTGGTTGGAAAATAAAACACAAGTCCTAAAATTAAAAAAACTTCTACAGAGGTGAGCAACAATTCTCTCTGCTTTGTGGGACTGCACAGATACGATACAGAACTTGTTTTCTCTACCGAGGATTTAATTGTCAAGTTTGCATTTGCATTTGGGCCGTTGAGCTAAACCAATAAATCCAGGCTTGGCCATTGCTGCTCTTTGTGAAAAGCGCTAAAACTGACTGCAATAATAAATCTGACTGCTTGCCACAGAGCTCAGGTGTCTTGGAAAACCACTGCAATGATTCAGGAAGAGGAGGAACCAATGGCAATTAAATCTGCAGGAAAAAAATTAAGCAAAACCGGCTAATAGCCCTCTGGATAAACCGTGGGACAAGATACGCAGAATCATTTAAGCACCTGTCTTCTGAAACTTCATGACACATTTTTCACTAAAGAAGAAATTTCCCAAACATCATAGTTGGGCCCTACAGAAAAAGCTCTGGCATATCTAACATATCACACAGTGCATGTGAGATTTGTCTTTATTACCTTCATATAATACTTGGACTCTTAAAACACGAATAAAGCATTTTTATCTTCTTGTGAGCCTTTTCTTGAGCTCAGGCAGACAGATAGATATAAAATGAAAAAAATGTGCAATCAATGCTAAAAACTCATTTTTGGGGCTGTTGAAATCAATACATAATCAAGACATGATGTGTGCACATTAGATTTTTTATACTAGACAGCAGCCTCCATTGAAGCAAAAAAAATCCATTCCACTCAATAATGAATCGAAAGTCAATGAGTAAAGCTCTAAACGCAGTGATAACCTCTCTTCAAACAATCTGCCATAAAATAAAGGCCACTCTGGCATAAAACAAAGAATGAAGAAGACCAAACTCTGGCATTTGCATAATAAAGCATTTAATGCAGTGATCTAACCTTAAACTCCTCCAAAGATGAGTAGACCTTTCCTCTGAATTCGCAGTAGTTTTTTTTCTCTTTGCACTGTGGACAGCACTGGCTGGTGTCGACACGTAGACAACGGGGGTGAAGTTTCGGACACTCGGGCTGGGCGCACAAAGGCCCCTCGTCGGTGCATAAGCAGGGGCAGGTGGAAGGTCCCGGGGTAAATTTCTCCCCTATGGCAAACACAAACCCCGTCTCATCCATGCAGCCTTTACCCCTGTAATCAGGGTATGCATACTCATCGATCGGATCGAGGGAGACGTTCGCCTCTTCCGTGGGAGCCTCTTCGGATTGCTTTGGTAATTCTTGCTCATCTAAGGACTTTCCCTGCAGTTTGGATCCTCTTCTCAGGGGGCTTAGCTTTGGTCGGGTCCGGCTCGAGTCGGATTTGTTTTCCCCTAGTTCAAGATGACTGATCTGCTCCAGACGTTGCTTTGCACTGGGACTCAGCGCGCTGTCTTTGTCCTGGGTCAAACGTTCTTTTTCTCCGCCCTCTGGCACAGACACAGTTGGGTTGCCCCATGCGGTGGTATACAAGAGCCAGTTGACAAAGATAAGTCCTGTTGTCATGGCAGCTGAGTGAAGCATCTCTCAGCATAAAATGATGGGACTTCACCTGGGCTCACATAACAATCCTCAAACCACAGGCAGGGCTTTCAGCAACAAAACTGCTGTCATATCTGTTAAAAAAAACCCAGATCAGTTCAGCACCATGGACAGTGGTGTGATGTGACACAGCTACTAGACAACTCAACCAAATGCAATGCCCTTACAACAGTGCACAAAACTTCTTTAAAGTCACTGTGAAATTAAAATTGAAGTTGTTTGGTTATGGTGTGAATATATCAGCCTGCAAAACAATATTAATTGCATTAAGAAGAGATAAGCATTCAAAACGTGTACCTTGCATCTGAAATTGTGACAGTACATACTAAATTAAATGAAGTGAATTAAATGTTTCTGCTCAGTGGCAGAGCAATGCATTAGCAGAACAAAAGGTCATGAGTCAAACCCAGCAAACACAAATAGTGATAATAAATTTATACTTGGTAAAGTTGCTTTTGGTTAAAAGCATCTGCCAAATGCAAATGTTAATGTTTCAGACACACTACATCCGCCATGTTTTCTTAGTCATGTGGCCTGTATGTTAGTTTACCTACTGTATGTTGAAATAACCACCAGCTCAGGTGCTGTTAAACATTTACAATTTAACTGCAGGAAATACATTTCTTGTTGGTAGCTATATCCCTTACACATGAAAAGAGACGACTGGCTCACAGTTTTTTTGTATGTTTAATTACTTCCCTATTTTAAATTTAACGACTCTTCAGCTCCCGTTGCCATATGGGACACAAATTAGTGTCCATCTGATGCATAGTAAAATCTCAGTAGAAGCACTCGGTTATTTTTCACATATTGTTGCATACTGAAGTATGGACACCAGTACGGATCAACGTTTTTATGACATTTTTCTTCTGCACTTCAGTTTCTCATCACATTTCCAGCTGTGAGGTAAACTAAGTAGGAGTGTGACGAGATCTCGCGAGATTAAATATGTATCAAGAAATTAATTGTCAGGAGATTTCTCATGGAGGTGAAATGCTGGCCGGTTCCCAAACAAAAGGCCTTTGGAGGTCGCATTTGTAGACTGTATCATTTCTTTTGTAAAGAATTGGACAAATATTAAAGATTTAATTAATTTAAACGTTGTTTGGGTAAAAGTAAGCGTCTAAAGTGAAACTAAAAGAAGCGGGTCCTTTAGCGCCCCCTGCAGGCATTTGTTATAATACATAATGCTGTTTTTATTAAAAAGGCTACCTACATATTACTGTAATTTGTTTATTTGTTTTGATAGTTTATTTGAACCAATTATTACTGCATCGTTATTATTATGTAATTTTAAAGGTTATTGCTCACTTGGGTCTATTTTTATTACCAGAAAAAAAATAACTTCTTTATCAATTAGCAAAATAATTGTTAGGCACAGTCCTAGATTAGTTAAAACATTTCAAAATAATGTGATTTCAGTTTTCTATTCATTTATTGTATCATTGAGGATTTCTTAAAAAGTGTAAAAGTCTTGTCTCGCTCTCGTGAAACCAATCTCGTGTCTCGTCTTGTCTCGTGGATTAATGCTGCAACCTGTAACCCGTAAATCACGACTTCAAAACCAAGACTCACGACTCTGAACTGGGAGAACATCGATCTAGTACGAGTTCACGGGTGGGAAGTCACGGGTTTGACTCCCGTTTCAGTGCACTTTGACAGGTAGAAGGTTGTAAAAACATGGGTTACACTTTAGCGCATACTCCCAGTTCAGAGTCGCAATTCGTGGTTTTGAAGTCGTAATTCACGTGCTCAAAAACCTGCCTGGAACGCAGCATAAGTGTCTTGTCACACCTCTAAAACTATGCCTTGTTTTTCCAAAAGAGGGAGGAGCCAATCAATATGTCCGACCCTAACTTCCTGTTTTAGTAAATATTACGCTGAGGCATCAAACAAAGCTACACACCCAAAAATCTAGTCTTCTGTCTCTCCCTATAGACCCCTTCAAGGTTTGTAAACATTGAATGACTATCGGGTGCGCGCGCAGCATGGGGTCAAACTGTTCATACAATCGAGGCTTTAAAATTTAATCTAACAGGGCTGAAAAATTATGACTTATCTCAAATAAAGTGAGCACTACAATCACAAGCCTCTTTGATATTTGTATTGTTCCAGTCTGCACGTTAATAGCTTGCAGCCGCAGATGTTGTATTTTTTTTGTTTTTGAGATTCTGCATGAATCGCGAAAACTTAACGGAAGACCTGGCGCGATTTTCAGAGCCCACGACGTAAGTAGGCATTTTTACGATACCGAATAACACGCAACTCAATCTGCTGTAATTACTTTTCTGACCCCGACATGCGCAGTGGGAACCGCCTGTGACGTGAACCGTGAAGGGGTCTATACATTTTGCATCTAAATGGTAAGTGTAACTTTGTAAGCTAAATGTGACTTTGTAAGGCACTTCTCATGTTATTGGATTCCTATGACAAAACGCTGTTCTGTTGTTTCTCGCTTTTTGTAAATTGGGTTGGGTAAAAGCATCAGCTAATGCCAAAATGTTAATTTCAAGACACTTCGTTGAGTTATATTAGTAAAATATTACTGAATTTTTATTCCATTATTATTGGTGCAGTTCTTGCAGAGCACCGCCTTACAGTTTAAACATGATAACATAAATACATACATATACACACATATAGACACAATGGTTCCTGTGTGTTTTAAGATACAGACAACTTTCCCCTGGCAATGTGTGAATGCTGACAACCTCGAGTGTAGTCACACATAGCGACAGCAATCTCCAGATCGCACCTCCACGCATCAATTTCCACGGGGGTGATGGACACGAAACTAAATTGCCTCAAGGGAACTTGAGTCACGAGCTTTCTCTATTCTCCGTCCAGCTAAGCGCAATCAATTCACTTCAATTGAATCTGTTAAATGACACCAAGAGGTTAATCGTCAAACACATTCGAGGGGAAACATACTGAATGGAAATAGGAAAACAAATACACTGTGAAGTTGATAAAATGTCAACAGTCCGTCCGTGAATACCATTTTATATTTAATTGTTAATCTAAAATCGCATGGCTGCATTAAAAGCGATGCATGTATTTTAACTCGTTGGTCTGAGGAGCCTGTTGATGCAATGCACAGGTGTCTTTTCACAGCAGCATCCACATCCACGCGAAACATCACACGTAACCGCGCGCGCGCGCGCGAACCCACACACACGTTTAACGATATAAAAAGTGCAATATTTCAGCTGTCAAATCACTTTGAAAACTGACACAATTATTTCGGTTTCATACGAGGGGCTTTGAGGCGATGCCTGACTGAGAATAACGGCAACGAGGCGCAGATAATGTTGCGACATAAAGCAGATACTGAGATTCAAAACCTAAATACTTAATCCGTATATATGTATGCTAATGAGAACGACTTTACAGATACAAGAAAATAAAAATCGATCAAATTTGTTCATTTCATACTTCACTCTTCCTCTGTAAATATCACTTGGTCAATTTTGGCACGCGTAAGCGCATCGGTCCTGCAGCGCATATACTGCACTCACACGTCTAACTTTAACTTTATAATGCCATTTACAAATATTTAAAGACACTGCAAATCTAAACATATTACATATCCGATACCTGCATTTCTCCCGTTGGGTGTCGTTGATCTGTTGTGTAGATAATTGTTGTGACACGATAGCGTTCATCAGTCCAGATGAGACAACCTCACAACTGCACTCAATAAACCCTGCTGATCGCTCCCATTACTCTGCTTACTAGTCATCATGTAGTATACTGTACTCTTTTGTTCAAATAGTGTCAATAACGAGGGGCTGTGAAAGTCTCTACGGCGCTTTCTGGAGTAGTGAAAGAAAGGAGTGGACTCCCCAGCTTCTTGTGACAAAACATAACGTCACATATTGAGGAGTTTGATGAAAATAGTGCGTCACCTTTCCGACCAGCAGATGGCACATTCTCGTACTCCACTCGCAATATGATTAATCACTCGTGCACGTTGTTATGGCACAGCCTATCCATTTTAAGTTGCTTTGTAAGATGTGTAGTGTGATTACTATTTTGGCCTTGCTTCAAGAGATTCAGAGGACAAAGTGAAATTTGAATGTGCAAATGCAAACCTGATGAAAAATGCACTTGGAGATTAAACTTTTTTTTGCCATGACTTGCCAGCTCGCATCGATTGCTTCTGTTTGCTGCACTGTACTGGTATCCATACTAAGTATGTGTGTGTGGGAACAAAGTAAAATCAGAAGACAACATATTTACCACTGTTGGCTGGTGTCCACAATCTAGAATCTAGATGATTGTGGGGACATTTGTCATCACAGCGTGGGCAAAACCTGACATTCACATAAACATTGTTTTTATATAACGTAAACTTACCATGCGCCTAAAATGTTGCAACTATTTACAAAATATGGAAAATTATTTGGAAAATTATTAGGAATGCACACATACTTAGTATATATAGAAGCAGTTTAAGGGACAGGGTTTAGATTAATCCAGGACAATGTCTTGGTTATTAAGACGTTTAAGTAGTTTTTACAAACATCCCTTACAAAAACATTACTTGTGTGCATCTGATGAACATTAAGATATGTCAGTGCAAGATGTTTTTAAATTTAAGGAACACTCCACCTTTTTTTAAATTATGCTTATTTTCCAGCTCCCCTAGAGTTAAACATTTGGTTTTTACCATTTTGGAATCCATTCAGCCGATCTCCAGGTCTGGCACTACCACTTTTAGCATACTGTAGCTTAGCACAATCCATTGAATCTGATTGGACCATCCAGGGCCGGCCCTGGGCATAGGCGGAATAGGCAAATGCTAAGGGCGCCGCCGACCCCTTGGGGCGTCCGTGCGCCCAAATTTTTTTTTTTTTATATGTATATAAACATTTAACTATAAATATTTATATATTTTATAATATAAATATTTTGCACAAGAAAACAGCAGTTATCAATGAATTATTAGTAGCATAGTATCTCGGAAGATCGTGCTTGTTAAATAGCTCTGTGGCTATATTGCACTGAAGCGGCAGTTTAAAATATAAACCCAGAATTAAATTCAGCGAACGTCAAGAACAAGAAAACGGAAAAAACAATCAGACAGAGACGCGGAATTTACATAATGTCACACAGACCATGTTTAAATTGCAATGTTTCTGCACAGAAATGCCAACTTATTCACTTTGTTTGGTATTAATAAGCTGCGCATTGGAGTGCTGGCCGCGGTGCTGAAGACGCTTGGACGGAGGGCAGCACAGATATTTACGTGCAACCTATTGGAAACTATTAGGCCTATTCGTTATTATATAATTAGTATTCGTTGTTTTTCTTTATTACTTCCACTTAAGAAGAGTTCTGCACTTTTTTTTTCAATATTTCTCTTTATATAAATACTATTTTGTACTTAAATCTATAATTTCATTATTTTACTAACCCAACTAACTCATCTGCGCTTTCCGATAGGTTGCACGTAAGGAGAATAGTATAGCTTTCTTCCCCTTGAGAAGAGTTCTGCACTTTTAAACTTAAAAAAATATATATCTCTTTACAAAAAAAAAAAAAAAAAAACGTTTTTCTTCTATTTAAAAGCTTTAATTTCGTTATTTTACTAACCCAGCTAATGACTCCTCCATTTCCGATAGATTGCACGTACTGTAGATATCTGTGTATATGTGCCATCACGCGTCTTCAGCACCGCGGGGAGCAGCCAGCACTCCAATGTGCAGCTTATTAATACCAGACAAAGTTGGTATTTCTGTCCAGAAACATTGAAATTTATACATGGTCCGTGTAACGTAATTTAAATCCCGCGTCTTGGCCTTATTGTTTTTTCTTGTTCTTGACGTTCGCTGAATTCTGGGTTTATATTTGAAACTGCCGCTCCAGTGCAGTATAGCCACAAAGCTATTTAACAATGAGCACAATCTCCCGAGACACTACAACATGCTACTAATAATTCATTAATAAGAGCTGTTTTCTTGTACACAATTAAATATTTTAAGTTAAATGTACAGTGTTAAAACATGTAAAAAAGACAAGATTTTAACAATGTCAAGATCAAATGCCTGAGTAACAGGGTATTGTGTGTATGTGTTCGTGTGTTTGTGTGTGTTTCCAAAACATTTTCAAAATAAAGAAAAACAAGACAAAGCTGTGCAGTTTGTTTCTGTGTAAGTTTATGAATAAAATGATTGGAACACAATTGTGATTCTGTGATTCTAAAGGGCACCAGGTGAAATCTTGCCTAGGGCAGCAAATTGGCCAGGGCCGGCCCTGGGACCATCAGCATAGCGCAAAAAAATAACCAAAGAGTTTCGATATTTTTCCTATTTAAAACTTGACTCTTCTATAGTTACATCGTGTACTAAGAATGACAGAAAATTAAAAGTTGCTATTTTTTGGCAGATATGGCTAGGAACTATACTTTCATTCTGGCGTAATAATCAAGGACTTTGCTGCCGTAACATGGCTGCAGCAGATGCAATGATATTACGCAGCAGCTGAAATAGTCCCCTGCTACAGAGGGTATGCACGTGATGTCACTTTTGACGAAAGTTACGTCCACTGAGTGGCAAAAGACAGAGCGGCAGAATTTGTGTACAGTGTGAAATCAGCGAAAACATAGGGAAAACGCGTCTAAATGTGGAAAAGCTGTTGTGCGGCAGATTTAACAAGAATTTCGGATCTATCGTTTAATAGAGTGCCAAAAAACACAGAAAAGAGAAGTAAATAGATTGTCCATGCCAACGTCCACTGACCACAGGTGGGTTTAGAAGTTGCTCACTATCAAGTCTAACTAAATATAATTTTTGCGGATATTTGACAGTTATACTGACATTTTTGCTGCTGCAAACATAGCGTGAAAAACACGTCTAAAATGGGAAAAGTAGTTGTGTGATCGACGGTGCTAACAGATTCAACAAATTTGGAGTGGTCTTTTTCCAGACCGGAAAAAACACTCAAAACAGATGAGGAAATCAGTAGCAGTAGCATGTCAGGTATGTACAATTTTTGGATTAAAAAAATCCTATAAAAATACACCAATGAATACTCTAATTCTAAGAGCCTTCATTAAAAAACATCCATTATGAGGTGGATCCATACAAAGGTGGGATGGTTTAATAGTGTTAGGCATGACAAACATATATGTCAGGAAAAGCAATGTCTGGCCATATGCAAATGTCCACAGACTACTGGTTGTTTGGCAAGTTGTTACGCCCCATTCAAACAGCCAACGACAAGCAGTAGCAGAGCGACGCGATCTCATTCATTTCAATGGAAACCTGGCGACTTCCGATGGCACGAGCGAAAGTGACCGTTGGCGACCGTATGGGCGTGTCCAGCGACGCGAGAAAGTTAAGAAAAGTTTAACTTTATGCAAATGTTGAGCGACTTTCGGGAGCGACTACCAATGAGAACAAAGCAGTGGAGTTCACGTCATCCTTCTCTCGTCAGTTTCTGGAGTGGATCGTACTCATTTGTTTATGACAAGCAGATTTAGAAACGCCTCATTGAAAGATACAAGCGACACACAGCGACAACATCGCTGGCTGTCTGAATGCGGCGTTAGGGTCACTGTTAAGGCCAACTAAATTCAATTTAAGCTGATATTCATGAAAACCAGCCATTTTGTTGAACGTTTTGCCACTCATCAGGGCCAGCTCCGGCATGGTCACGTGGAAAAGTGACGTCAATGCATACCCTCTATAGAAAGTTACTAAGGGGCTATTTTCGTGCACTGCGTAATATCATTGCGTCTCCTTGCAGCCATGTTACAGCAGCAAAGTTCTTGATTATTACGCAAGAATGAAAGTATAGTTCCTAGCCATATCTGCCTAGAAAATCGCCACTTTTAATTTTTTGTCGGTCTAAGTACACGATGTAACTACAGAAAAGTCAAGTATGGTCACACTTTATTTTACGGTATCACTGTTACAGTGTAATTATACATTTAAGTACTAAATAATAATCATTAATAACATGTACTTACTATAGGGTTGGGGTTAGGATTAGGGTTTGGTTTAGGGTTAGTTGCATGTAATTATGCATAATTAACTGTTATTACTATAATAATTACATGTAACATGTGTAACAAAGACACCGTAAAATAAAGTGTTACCTCAAGTATTAAATAGAAAAAATATCGAAACTCTTTGGTTAATTTTTAGCGCAATTCTAACGGTCTAATCAGATTCAATGGATTGTGCTAAGCTATGCTAAAGGTGGTACCACCAGACCCGGAGATCATCTGAATGGATTCCAAAACGGTAAAAATTAAATATTTAACTCTAGGGGAGCTGGAAAATGAGCATATTTTCAAAGAAAGTGGAATGTCCCTTTAAGGCAGATCAAAAATGCATTTTAGTCTGGGACTAGGATAAGCCCTGTCCGGGAAACAGTAAGTTAGGTTTTCATGCTATAGCCAATATGCCAATGGTTTAATCGATGAATATTGGCAGCCGATGTATCTGTGCATCTCTAAAAATGATGACTATTTACTTAGTTTGATAGCTAAGTAAACAGAGAGAGAGAGAGAGAGAGAGAGAGAGAGAGAGAGAGAGAGAGATTGTGGGGCTTGGGGCTAGATTATAATGCACTTCATATCCAGCACAAGCTTGCATTAATATAATTGATTATTCAGGGTCGGTCGAAGCCATTTCCATCATCTTCTTTTGATGGGGTGAGAGGGGAAAATCATTAATTCAACATTAACAAAGAGGCAGGCAGATATGTCCGCAACACTACATTTCACCACATCACAGAGCGCATGCTGTTGGCACTCAAACGACCCCCTATCACAAAGAAGAGAGGAGCTTTGCTTCTGCCACTACATTCCCATTCCCATTAGGAATTGATCCAGTTCGGCCACACTCGGAACATTCAGACCTGATTCAGATCTTTCAGCAGACAGGGTTTAGGTCAGATTCGTATGGCTTTGCAGTGTTTTTTGGAAAGCAGAATGGTGTTTTATCAATGTTGAATGGGGCCACTGCTCCTTAAGAAACAGAACAAGGGCTCTGCATGCAGTGAGTGACAGGGTGGTAATGGTTCACTCAGAGCACATGCATGATTGAGCAACCTAAAGGAGAAAACCTGTCCCAGCTGTACCTGTGAAAAGGTATTCGAGGGTAACGCAAAGTTCATGGCAGTTTAGGCAGAACAACAAAGTTTGTTGTCCCCTGGACATTTCTGCTGGGTAGAAACGTTTGAACAAACTATTAATATTCATTGAGGTCTGTCTTAGGACAGAAAAACATGTCAAAAAACCTTTGAAAAAAGGCAGTTTTAAAACTTGAATTGTAAAGTTCAAGTACCTATTATAATGCAATTTTACTGCCCCAAATTGTTAATGCTCGCACTGTGCTATGACAAAACATGCAATTTTATATTGAAAAGCCTTACCCAGCTATAATGGCTATTCTTGGAAGAATTATATTATGAATATGAATGCTGCTTACATAAAAGCCAGTGGCATTGATGTATCCAATGGGAATGTTGTGTTCTGGAGCGAAATTAGATGAATAACATTCAGTCAGAATGTCGGTTCTCCACTGCTAACATCAGTGATGTACTGATGGCATTTTCAAAAACAGCAGACATCTATCAGAAATAAATGACAGGTAAGCAGGACAAAATAAGCTCTCTAAAATAAATATGATTTCTGGAGACAAACATAAATCATGCACAGTGCATGGCAACAAACTTCCCCATTGGGCCACGTGCTGTACGGTTTTTACTTTAGCTTACTTTAACCAAAATAACCCTGTTTTGAGCACAGCATGTATTATTGAAAGACCCACAGCGACGTTGGCATGTGTCTACAGAAGCATAAAAACTTCCTTTGCTCTTACCTTTAACTTCAAACACAACAGGTCGGGCACTGAAATGCAAGGGTAATGGAGGACATTAGAAATATAAGCGGGTTTATAAATGCAATGCTTAGTCATCGTCTCGAAGATTATTTTAGTGCTGAGAAGTCGTTGGAAATAAAAATGAAACGGAGAAATGTCTGTACAATAATAAAAAACTGCCAGTGTTTAATCTTAATCTCTACATTTAATGTTAACAATACATGGATTTGTTTCATACATTACATTACAACAGTAAAATGTGTACAGCAATCTACAGTACATTAAAAACAAGCAGAAATTGTGTGATTAAAATGTTATAAAAGAACAACATTTACAGTATATCTGTTTGTCAAAAATACTATAACATTTTCATTATAAAGCCATGTTCTTGAATATTATTTGAGTCCATACATATCCATTTCATCACTTTATCCAATCAGAGATTAATGATAAACAGTAAGGGTTGCATTACAGACCTGCTATCACTGAGAACAGCCTAGAAAGAAAACACACAATCAGATAGTAAACAAAAAATTGTTGTCGGTGATATGAGAAGCATTGACATAAGCAATGTTATAGTGTCATTTTATTTAACTTTGTTTTAGATCAACAAAAAAATTCAATTATCATATATTGCATTATACTGAAACTCACATGCACAGTCAAAAAATTACCCCAAGCTGTCACTGGGGCAGAACCCCTTAAAAAGGTCCTTATATATACCATTCATGTCTATATTTCGTACCTATGTGTACCTCTGGGGTATTAAAGGGCACCTATTATGTCCATTTTTACAAGATGTAATATAAGTCTCAGGTATGCGTCTGTGAATGTGTCTGTGAAGTTTCATACCAAATTCCCCACGGATCATTTTTATAGCATGTCCAAAATGCCCCTATTTGTGTGGGAGCAAAAAAGTGCCGTTTTCATTTGTGTAAATGCAAATGAGCTACTGCTTATGGTTAAAGGAACACACCACAGTTTTTCAACATTTTACTATGTTCTTACCTCAACTTAGACAAATTAATACATACCTATCATTACTCCATGCGTGCACTTAATCCTTGTTCAGCGTGTCGTGAATGTGTTAGCATTTAGCCTAGCCCCATTCATTCTTTAGGATCCAAACATTGATGAATTTAGAAGCCACCAAACACTTTCATGTTTTCACTATTTAAAGACTGTTACATGAGTAGTTACACCAGTAAGTATTGTGGCACAAAATAAAACGTGGCAATTCTCTAAGCGGATGAAAAATGTGAACTATATTGTATAGCAGAAGAGCACTTAGTTTGGAGCACTTTGACCTCGGGCACAGTAATATTGGTGGAAGTTTGAGCGAGAGGGGGAGTAGTCTGGAGTGTTGATGTTAAAAACATGGAAGTGTTTGGTGGCTTCTAAATTCATCCCTGTTTGGATCCTAAGGAATGAATGGGGCTAGGCTAAATGCTAACACATTCACAACGCGCTGTACAAAGATTAAGTAAATGCATTGAAAAAGAGCATAAGGTATGAACATAGTAAAATATTGAAAAACGATGGTGTTTTTCTTTAAATATAGATCTAATCAATGTGTATACAGTCTGAAACAATAGTATATTTAGCTGCATTAGCACTACAACATGCTAACAAACACATTTAGAAAAGCTTTTTGGTAAAATTAAACAGTCAGTCAGTCACTGTGGGAGGGCTTTAACAATGTGACATCACATTAACAAGAGAGTCAAAACAGACTGCTTTGGTTTAATGGGGATTATAAATCAAAAAAAGGAGTGGATGGATTTTTTCATAGTAGGGTGGTTGTGTTCACACAGTGCCAACGCACATTTATATCCAAACAAATTGTAAAAGTGGATTTTGCATAATAGGTGCATTATTGTGTACTAAGCTAAATCAGCAATAAGATTCCCAGGGGTTGGGACAAAATTGTTATGGGTGGGACCAAACAAATACATTTTCATTTGAATATTCATTTGGGTGGATCGGTTTTAAGTAGGTGTTTGCAGAAAGATTTGTTTCTGTTTGTTCAGGTTTTTATGATGATGTAGGGTGAAAAACTGAACAGCAATATCAGTATAAGATGCAGACCATCACAATCTCTCTGAAATGACTTTGTTATTTTGTTACAATAACAAAGTCGTTTGCCTGTTGCAATCAGAACATCAAAAATAACACTCAGATAAAAAGCACACAAAAAAAATCACACGTCCAGATACAGAAATTCCCTGCGAGCTGCACAGTACCAATAAATCAAATTCTTGTTGGCTTTGGTTTCTCATGAAAAAAGAGGTGTGTCAGATAAATTATATGGCGAGAGATGAATATCTCAAACACTCCCGGATGAATTGCGAAACAAAATGGAAGAAAATATGAGGAGCAATCAATCTTGTCGTGCGCTGACTACTTGTTTGCAAAAACATTTTTTCTTTAAAAAAAAAAGGAGATGGGAAAAACACTTTTAATCTTCTTAAAAGTTCATGGATGGATGATGACAAACAAATAGAAAATTACTGATGAGATTTAAAGACCACAATCACTCAGTATGGGGCAAACTTCTGCCGCTCTGATTTTTTGATGCTGGACGATGTGGGGATCTTTGCGGTGTAGGGTGTGAGGCCGGTTGGGAGGCCCGCGGAGCCGGCCGTGTGCACTGCCAGCAGAGGGAAGGATTTCATGCCAAGCAGACTGGAGACAGGCAGGGCATAGTGGGCACTGGGAATGGATGAAGCGGTGTGGACATTAAAAGCAGAGGGGGAGGCAGCCAGGACAGCCATGGAGGATGAGGACGCCGAAGCAGAGGGGGTGGACTGAGAGAAACCGAGGCTGAGGTCGATAGGTGTGCTGGAGGAGGAAGTGGATGCAGCCTGGATGCTCAGTTTAGCCATCTCTAAACTAAAAACGCACATTCACACACACAAATGGAGAAGGATGCGATGGGACGTGGTTATTAGGGAGGTTAAAAGGTGAAGAGATTGACATTGGAGAAGGGGGGGTGAGAAAAATAGAGAAAAGAATAATCAATATAGGGAATGTTATGTGTTACAATAGGAATAATAATAATAATAATAAGGTATAACATGCCTGGATGAGAATTATTAAAGGAGTGTCAAATGTGTAAAATGAAACAAACCATGTGTTTGACTGTTTTTTAATTCCAACATATTGTGAAATAGACAAAAATAATTCACCCCCAAATATTATTTCTGTCATTATTGGTTTAGTAGTCCACACTACCAATGTGCTATGTCTTCAGGAGACCATGTGTACAGATCATGTTTAAGTTAAAAGGTTAAACATTCCCCTTTAGACAAGGTTTGACATCAATGGCATTTGGTCATGTGACATGCAATGACATTTCTTGACACCCAACATGACCTAATGCTTTGAAAACTGCCATATTTGACAGTTACCGGGAATGGCGAGATGCATAGCAAATAATGATATAGATTTCAGTCTGCTGGCTTTTGAAAATGTACTTGTATACAACACACAAGCCAATTTTAAGTTTAATAGCCGTGGCCACTTTGATAAACTGTTGCTATACAGAAATGTCCTATGTGAGGATTCATATTCTCCTTTTGTAAGTAAATATTTAACAAATGTTTAAATCTCTTACCTAACGCTGATGAGGTACTGTGCCACACTGATGTTGACTGGAGAGCCTGTAATGGTGACATGGCGTACAGCCGAACCGTCTGTGGCCCCAGCAATCTTAATCTGGGCACCAGACATCTGGCGAATTTCATTGATCTTACTGCCCTGTCTGCCAATGATGCAGCCTATGAGCTGAGAGACACAAAGACAGACGGCTGAGATGCAAACAACATCTGGACATTAAAAGTCTGAGGAAGCTGAGGTAAGACATGAAAGTACTGTATGTCATGACATGAACTTCTACAAGGGGGTGCTGAAAAATAGCATTATATACAGCAGTGTTTCCCAATCCAGTCCTACCTGGCACTTTTGCCCGGATGTTTTAGATGTCTCCCTATATAAAACACCTGATTAAAGTCATCAGCTTGTTAGTGTGTTAATTAGGGAGACATCGACAACATTCTGGGACGAAGCTGATGAGCTGAATCAAGTGTTTCACATAAGGAAGATCTAAATCATCTTGGGACGGGTGCCACGTAGGACTGGACTGGGAAACACTATTATACAGTACAGTGGCCATTGAATGTATTTAGGCACATATATGTACTGTATGTATATATGCCATTGCAGTAGTTTTTAAAAGAGGTTTTAAAGAACCCCTATTTTAATTTTTTTGGTTTTTACATTTCCTTTGTTGTGTAAGTTTGTGTTAGGACATGTTAACGATCTATCTGCAAAGTTACAAATCCCAAATCTAAGATGGTGTGAGTAATCATCTCCAAAGTAAATCTCTTTTCTTGGACTACAACAAACACACGGATTGTAGGCAACAGTTTACTTCTGCAGCTGGTGGATGTGGGCACAATAAACATAAATCTGCCCGCTTCTGACTCACAGGCTGTGTGTAGTCTATGTTTTCATATTTAGGGAATTTGCTACTGACTTTTCAAAACATGATTCAAACATGAGTTTTGTGGAGTGCAGAGTAGCGCTTGTTGTTTGTCGTTTCTACGATCACAAATGCAGACATGATTTTATGTTTTAGTATCCCTACCTAAGCAATCTGTTACGTTTTGCTTAAGCCACACTGGCAAAGTTGATTGATCAGCTTGGTCATCTGCATTTCTGGATCAGATTTGGGCTCGTATTGATAAGATAGTAAAGATGACAAGGGAACGTGCACTAGAGATGCGCGGTTGGCGGTTACAGCCGCGGACTCCGCGGATAAACCGCGGATCGGGCGGATGACGTGACGAAAAATAATATTTTAATTAAATTCGGGCGGGTGGCGGATTGACTGCTTGCTATTAGCTGTGTCCTTCTAAGCATGCAACCTTAAAAGGTGAGCACTCTGGCTTTCAAGGTGGCAGTCTCAGAAGTTCGCGAAGACAACTGAAATGAGACGGTCTTGCCTTCTGAGGACCCATTATTTGCGTCACCTGTTGCACGCGCCCCCAGTAGCCGCCCACCGCGCCTGTCAGCAGAAAACAGCGGAGACATTTCTGACTTATTAAAATGAATATGTAATCAGAAAAATATTAATTTATTTTAGAAAATATGACACATTGATGTAGATTAAACTATTCAACAGTATATCAAATAATCAACCTTAGAAATACACGCAACATAAACAGAATAATATTAACACAAAACATAACTTATAATACTAAAACAGTGACAAGAAAAAGTTTTCTAATAAATACACAATTTTATTGAATAAAGGTTTGTATTGTTTGGGATAGCCTCAGCTGTTAAGGATCCATTCGTTCTATCATTAACAGCGCGGAGAAATGAGGACGCATTTTGACACAGCTCTTATCAACGCCGGTGAAGGAGGTACATGGCAAACTCAAAAAATGAGAATTAAAAACAAAGGAAATAGAAGGTCAGAAAAGGGTTGCCTAAAATAAGTTTTACAAAGTGGTAAATCAGGATGACACCAGTGCAGGCTATATTTGTGCGTTTAATTTAGGCTATTTAATATTTATTTATTTATTTTTGTCCCTGTGTGCCGAACGGAGACGAAGTTCACTGCTGATATTAGATCTTTCTAGTCTCGCGGCTGTCATCAGCAGCGCTTTGCATCGCCCAGTCAGCGGATGGCGGGCGGGTGCGGTTTTGAAAACTGGTCAGAAACGTTGGTGCGGATGGATGGCGGACGGATGATGAGTTTTGTGATGCGGTTGCGGATGAAATAATAGCCCATCCGCGCATCTCTAGCGTGCACACCAAAGCTTTTATGCCGGGGGCCGGCGTATGTTTTCTATTGTTTCGAATGGAAAAAAGCCAGCAGCTGGCGGTTTGTTTTTCATGCTGAAAGCCGGGGTTTGCCGGTTTTTCTGCACTATAAATATTCAACTTTAAGTGAAAAGCTCAGCTCGTCAATGTCAGTTCTCGCACGGCCGTCCAATCACAGTGGAGGGGTGGGACAAATGTCACAACAACCAACCGGCGCATCGTACAACAACAACTGATAAACAAAGCAGAGGTATCACAACAACCAAAGCGTTCAGCTGAAGAAAGCTGGCGCCCTCCTGGCGTTTTCAGCCGCGTTTAAAAGCTTTGGTGTGCACACCCCCTCTGCCACATTTCCGCCCCTCGCTTGATCCAATATTTATGTGTGAACAAAAAATATAGATTAACGGCATTTAGAACGGACGTCAGACCACACTGACCGCTTCGGGCCAATCATAATGTTTTGAAACAGATGACGCTTTTACCCCCGCACTGTTTACGGACGTTTCCACACACACACTGCTTAAAAGTCAGGCACACCTGAAGTGAACATCAACATTTCTTTACCAAAGCTGTTTAAAACAGCTTACCATATATTTGCCAAATTGCCAACGTCCTTAGCACACCCTCTTTGAAGCCTAATGTGCAAACAGTACTGTTGTTTAAGACGCAGGTTCTGTTTGATGTCCCCTAATGCAATGTTGTTTGGTCACGAGCAACTTCGCAACCGTCAGCGTTTGCCACAGATGTGAAACAACAAAATACGGACTGTGGATATGAAGTCATAACCCACCATTGTTTACAAATACAACACTGTGCTTGCCGTCCGCGCACCACAGGTAACTTCCACTTTCTCTCTGAGTTTACTGGTATTTTGATACTGATGTGTGAACGATTTCTTACTGGTAAAAAGACAGAAAGTCACTGCATGTGTGAACAGCACATTTTTGTATTTACTAGTAAATTCATTCTGAGTGAAAGAGTCTGATGAACGCTGCATTTTACCCTGAATACAGTGCTTAGTGTCTTACCAGCAGCCAACCAAGAATATGTGGCTTTTTTCATTGTGAACCATTGAAAAAATGAGCTGCCTCGGGGTAAAACACTTTGGTGTACACACAGCCTTATTGCGATGAACTAAATTTACAGTTGGTGAGGGGAAATTGACTTACAAGTGACATTCAACAACTAAAAATAATCTTGGGACCACTTGGGTAAAAATAATTGCAAAAATTTTCTTCACTAAAACAGATAACCTTAGTTTACTTTTTCTAAAGGTTTAGCATCATTTCTTTGTAAATGCCACTTGCTTTGATATTTTGGTGTCTAATGCAATTACATTCACATTTCCAAGCATGACTAAGCATATTTTTGGGGCCACTAAACATTATTAGTAATACACTCTTAAAAAGGTTTCTTCACAGGTTTGCCATAAATGAACCATTTTTGGTTCCTCAAAGTACAATTCAGTCAAAGGTTCTTTAAAAACATACCTTTGAATAATCTGAAGAAACACTTTTCACCCTATGTGATTTTTTTGGATGTAAAAGGTTCTTTAGCAAAACAAATTTATTTTATGAAGCACCTTAAGAGTATATTAATGTAAGCTGGTACAAAAATGCACAATACATTATTTATCACTTACATCATTAGGAATGGTCAGCTCATGAGAACTGGTCGCAAAGGCAGCATCCAGACCTACACAGAGAAATATAAGAATAAGGACCTGCAATTATGAAAACATTTTCTCAAAATCCTAAAATTGCAGTACTGCCACTGGGATTGCATAAACCTGACATTAAAATTAGACAAGGTATAAAAGCATTAAGGCTGCTCCAGTGAGTGAAACATGAATGCATTTCTAAATAATTTATGTCTGCTCGAGATTGAAAAACACCCATTAAAGCATTTCCAAATAGCGCGCATTATCGGAAACATCTATGGAGAGGCTGTCTCTTCAACTCCTTATTTCCATGGTAATAATTATGGACTGGTGAATACACTGTGTGTGTGTCATGATGAATGTGGGCTGCTGTTAAGAGTGGGCTTGAGGTTTGCTAGGAAAATGTTGCCGGTTTGAACAGGTCGGGGGTTTTGTGGAGGTATGGATTGACATGAAGGGCGAAGAAATGTTACACAGATGACAAGGCAGTACATATAGTTGACATATGATGACAGTAAGAAACTGTTATGTTGCTTTGAGAATATAACTTGACCCAAGTGGATATATATCCCCATTACCATTCCTATTAATCTCAATGGCAGTTGAAATCTACAATCTTTACTGCAGCCAGTTTTTTTATTTACTATATTGTAATGAAACATTAGTGATTTACTGCACATGTCACTTGCAAGAATTTTCATTTTGTTAGAATATACTAAAGCTACTTTTCAATTGCTGTCAATGGAGAAAGGTGTAATTTCTTTTTGCCGCCAGATGGTCTTGGTACAACACGTACCGGCAGGGGCAAACTTAGCCATACTAACCGACCCCTTTATTACTTTCATCAGCACCGGTTAGTGGGGTCATTATGGTACGGCACACTGCATAATGTTGGCTCTCTTCACATACAGCATGATGATATTTTTGCCTTACCACAATATGGCCTCTCCCTCACTTTCTTCAGAGTGGAAAAGTGGTGGTGAACGCATGAGGCGGATGAGTGGAGAGGGAAAGAGACAGATCGAAAAAGAGAAAGACAGACAGAAAGATAGACAGACAAAGGGAGAGACAGACTTCCCTGGGGAGATCTGGGTACGTACCAGGGAAGGTGGGGTTGCTCTGCCCAAGGGAGGTAAAGGGGATATGCTGCATAGCCAACTGGTGAAGCTTGGTCAACTGCGGGTGCAGGAAGGGAGGTTAGAGCTAACCAATCAAAACGGTATCATTTCAGAGGAAAATTACATCTAAACACAAAACAGGACTCAAAGTTAGATCAGTATTTGGTCTCTCTTCTGGACGTAGTGTCCGTTTCTCACAAATAAGATGATATGAAAAACTTACTGAACTTATGCTGGGTTGTTGAGTTAAATATAAAAATTTTCTGTGTTTATTTAACCCAACAGCTGGTGGTTGAAAATAAAATAAAGAGTATGCAAATAAATGTAAATTTCATGCTGTGTTGAATGGCATTTCATTATTTTTACGAATTTATAAAGTTATTTACAAAGCAAAAGGGAATCTGTATGTAAAGCAGTTCAGGTTGAATTAATCACAGATTTAACTGTAATATCCACACAGTGCTGCCCTCCAAGCACTTGAATTACGGTATTTATACATGTTTGACATCTTTTTGACAAGGGATATGAAATAACAAAGAAGCTACTGACACTTGAGATAAGAAATAATCATTAAATCTATCCTCATTTAATAGAAGCTGCTAGAAGTTAGTAAACAAATTAAGTGTGATCAGGACAGGAATATTGGCTCAGAGGTGCTGTGGGAGATTTGTGGTTGTACAAGGGGTGGGATGTGGTTCGGGAGACTGCAGTGGTGTTGTGTGTGCTGTGAATGATGTTGATCAGGCATCGGGACTGAGACTCACGTCTTGGGGCGGAATGGCAAACTGTCCTGGAATTGCAAAGGCCTGCTGGGAGAAAAGTATGTTTAGGTGAGCTGGATTCTACACATAACAACAGCCATTAGCTCTTTTGTTTCATTAGTCTCAGGTGCCACGGCCAAGCCACTTTGTCATTAGCATAATAAAAAGTCATGTGGAATTTTGAGGAAGCTGTGTTGCGTTTTTCTTAAACCACAAGGGGGCATAACATGAACATTTCATGCGCTACCACACATTCACAATAATTTACAGAACAGCAGAACGTTTACCCAAAAATGATTTACTCACCCTTATGTTTTTCTAAAGCTGTATGAGTTTGAATATTTTGATGAATGAAGGTAAGAAGAAAGCACATGTAACCAATGACTTTTATAGTAGTAAAAGCAAATACTATGGAAGTCAATGGGTACCATCAAATGTGTTGCTACCAAAATTTCTCAAAATAACTTCTTTCGTATTCAACAGAGTAAAGAAACTCATACAGGTTTAAAAAAATACATGAGGGTAAGTAAATGCTGACATAATTTTTTATTTGGGGTGAACTATCCCTTTAAAGAAAAACTTTGAGACAATTAACACTTGTAGCCAATCAGCTGTAAGGGGCGAGTCTACTAACCAACATCATTGCCTGGGGCACGTTCAATCTCACACCGGTGCGCAACGTTTTGCTACGGTTTCCGGGTTGAACGACATGTTTCCTTGAAACGGTGTGCAACGGAATGCAACAAGTTTTAGAAGCGTTTTCTCTTGTTTGGTGGGTGTGTCAGAAATGTCAGTCCAATCAGCGGCAAGATGTATAAAACCACACGACTGTTAAGAGACAGCTCGCTCAATGGGTTCAAGTTGGAATGTTGTCTTTCATTCTGGATTGCAAGGTCAGTGACTGTAACATCGAGGGTATTTTACAGTATTAAACACACATTTATAACGATTTTATCAGGCTTTAGAAACATTTAAAAAAGAACACAAAGAATGGCCTCTCAGCTACCGTAGTTGCAACTCTTGCGTCATCACAACAGGGTGTTCAATGCATCACCGTTTCAGTTTAATAAACGTTGTGCAACGTTTTGTCAGGCCTGAACGCAGCCCTGGTTGCGTATGTGTGGGGCTGGTCTATCAAAATAATGGGGTAGAGGCGTGTTTGTTTAAGTGATTTTAAATGTCAACATTGTCTTTCAAAGATCATGCACCCTGCCTTTAAAGAAAAATCTCCCCCCAAAAATAAAAGGCTACTCATATAGTTCATGCACAAGTATAGATGGTTTCATCGGACGCGATAGGCGTCTGGATCCGAAATTTACTTCCGGTTTTGTTTTTTAATGGTCTGACTAGTTGCTAAACTGATCTCTTGAAGAAATGCCTCGTCGAAAATAACAAATGTTTTGGTTTCCTAGTTAATCTATGTCTTGTTTTTTGCTTGTTATATAAATAAACTACGTTTAAATGACTTTGTTGTTATTTTTTCTTAGCGGAGTTTACCGGAAGTTACGTGCGGACCACGACAGCCGCTTGTTTATGTTGTTACTGCTGAAACCGTCTATACTCCAATGATAAAAAAGTTTCACATTTCAAATTCGTCGCATGGCTTCAGAATAGTTCTATTTTGCATGAGTCTTAGTGAACACTGTGAACTGTGATGATTCTTCAAATATCTGTTTGTTTTCATACATGGTTGAAAAATGATTTTTTTTTTGGATGAACTGTTTCTTTAAAAGAGCAAATAGCATATTACTCATATGACAAGTAAGGCTCGAAGCTGACAGGATTTTACTTTATACAAGCAACTAGCATTTCAGTCCTGCATTACCCTTAGTCAAGCAAAAGGTCATGATCACTCAAATGTACAAGGAGCCCTTTGGACACTTTACTAGAGGAGATATATGACAAAGATGAAGGGTCAAAGCCTACATCATTAAATGCGCAAGTCAATATTTCTATAAGTCTTATTCTCTAAAGATCAGAAAATCTGACAGTTTTTCTCAGTCGCTTTGGTACATTTCTCGAATTATCCTCGATATTTGCAAAACAGTGCAGTAAGTACCTTTTACAATTTAACAGAGACCCATATAATACATTTTGATCAACAAGACATAACCAATTGATCATATAGGAAACAGCAGAGAATTGTCCATAATCTTTGGATGGACCAAAGCATTTGCAAATTCTTCAAAGAAATGACAAACTGCTTTTTTGATGTGCACAGGTGAGACAATGAGGTGAAGATTGAACTTTAATTCTGATCTGAGAAATGTATCAAAGCGTCTGAGGAAAAACTGTGAATGACCCCTACTGATGAGGTTCTAATGCTACAATCTTAAAAATAATGGTGCTTAAGGGTTCATCTCAGTGAATATCTACAAAAAACAGTTTATTATAGAACCCGGTTGAATGAGTTAACATGCAAACCAATAAACCTGCTACGCAGAAAATCAACACTGTAAAAAATTAATTGTTGCACTTACATTTTTAAGTTTAATCAACTTGAATTTACAATTCATTTCTTTTTTGACTAGTGAGGAGTTGCATTAAAGAGCATCTGCTACATTGCTAAAAACAAGGTTATTTTGTGTATTTGGTATAATACAATGAGTTTGCGTGGTTTATGGTTCGAAAACACATTATTTTCCACATACCGTGCATTATTGTTGCTCCATAAATCCCTGCCTTTCTCAAACGCACTGATTTTGTACAAAGCTCATGGTTCTGAAAGGTGCTGTGTCATCCGATTGGCCAGCTAATCTGTATGTTGTGATTGGCCCGAATACCTCTGACGTTAGCCGGAAATCTGACGCTCCTTACCATTTTTGAAAGATTAGCTCACAATGCAATGCTGACAGGAGTCAGTCTTTATACCTAACGAGACGTGTCTGGACCAGAAAATGCAGATGACCAAATTGATTGATCAACTTTGCCAACACGGCTTGAGCAGGACATAACAGATTGGGAAGGATATTAAAACCACGTCTGCATTTGTGATCGTAGACACCACAAACAACAAGCGCTACTCTGCGCTGCTCAAAACTTGCGTTTGAATCATGGTTTAGTCAGTAGTGAATTCTCTTAATATGAAAACATAGACTACTTACAGTACATGCGGTGACCGGTGGCTAAGATGCGGGTGGAATTATGGGCCTGTAGGAAACAGGCCCAGGAAGTAAACCGTTGCCTACAATCCATGTGTTTGTTGTAGTCCAAAAAAAGAGATTTACATTGGAGACAATAACTCGTGTCATCGTTTACTTTGGGGTTTGTACCTTTTGCATATCGTTAACATGTACTAATATACACTTACACACCAAAGGAAATGTAATATCGCGAATCGGATCATTAGTGTTCTTTAAATTAAGTTATTTTAACTTTATTTTTTATAATTTATATGTTTATGACCTTTCCCCAACAAAAGAAAACTGTTTACATGTTTACATGGCCTTACACGTTAAAAGTTTATTATTAAGCATAACTGAGGTAAGATTGTGCATGTAAACACACTTAGTAATGTCATAGATATTTCAGCCTGATCTCACAAGAATTTGTACATATTTTACAAGAGAGTTAGCTATTTCGTATGAATAAGTGTGCTATTAATTGTGCAAAAACATACTGTTATCATTAACAATAATGAAACCCCACCCCTAACCCTATTGTCACAGCGGTCAAGGCAAATCATACAAATGAATACGAAATAGCCACCTCGTACAATACGTACCGAATTGCCCTGAGATAGCTTTGGATATTCTATTGTTTGTTCACAAAAAAACTTTAGTCCTTAAAAAAGCCATTTCACTGTTACTTTGTTACTTCATGGTAGTTCAATTGATTAGTGACAATAGATTTGCCATCCCAGCCATCTGCTTTAATTCTTACCTTGAAACATTTAATATCTCTTTTCATAGTCTGAAGAACCCTTTTCTTACACAAACAAGCTTTTGTGAAACAGAAAAGTTCTGTGGATGTTAAAGGTTCTTTATGGGATCACACAGCCAAACAACCTCCCGGGAACCCTTTATTTTTAAGAGTGTTAGCTATAAACCTTGAGACCAGAACCTACAATATCTGAACTGAATAAGTTATTTAAACATGCCTGAGCTGCATGTTTAAGAGCTCTTGGCATGGTCAATAGCCCTGTTGGTCACTGCTACTGATTGGATCTAAGGATGAGAATCATTATGTAAGCATCCATACTCAGAGGTTCCCACTGGGACTGCAGAGAACTATGGAGTCATTAATGCTTGTGAAGAGATGTTCGATTGCATGGCTCTGCTGCTGATTGCATTGCTCTGTTGCATTAAGAGATGGATGCAGAACTTACCGGCGCAGCATGCGGCTGCGTCAACACTGTGTGGTTGCCTCCTGCAGTGGGTTTGGGTCGGTATGGAATTGTGGCTCCTTTAGGTGGAGACTAAATAAGGGTGTCAAACACATCAATGTTAGTTAGAGAAAATAACATGCGATAACAGACATTTAAAGTACATTGCATTTTTTGCTAGATAATAGTACTTTTACTAATACTAATACTTTTAAAATAAGTAACAGTTCCCTATTCATGGAAAGCCTAATACAATCTGGGGACACGGTTATAAGGCAAAGGCATTCAAGGTTGGATGCTGGAAAGTAATGAAGCAAATAGGAACATTAAACATGTTGTGCATGCGTTGCAGCTGAATGCAAATGAAGCTTGAAGGTGAGAAAGACCTGAAAAATATTCTGCACCTGAAATAACAGTAAAGCGCAAGGGAAATAATGCTTAATCGCACAGATTTCCAATTAAAAATGCAGACGCAGTCCCACACGCACCCTGACTCACCTCCAGCATGATGGTGCAGATATGTCTCACACACTGAGTGATGGCATGTGGGGTGCCTGAGATGGTCACAGCTCTCTCAGTAGAGTCAGGCAGTAAGTCTCCTGCTACCTGAACCTGTGCACCTGTGAGCTAACACAAAGTGGTACTGTTAGTGAATACACAGATAAGACAGACAGATAGGTAGACAGACAGACAGACAGACAGATATAGATAAGATAGGTAGACAGACAGACAGATACAAACACAATAAACAGACAGACAGAAAGATATAGATACATATATAATAGATAGACAGATAGGTAGACAGACAGACAGAAATACAGACAAAGGGACGGATACAGACACAGTAGACAGGCAGGCAGGTAGAAGGACAGACAAACAGATACAAACAGAATAGACAGATAGGCAGGTAGATAGATACGTATAGAATAGACAGACAGACAGATAGATAGATGATGGATGGATGGACGCATGGACAGATACAAACAGAATAGACAGGCTGGTAGAAAGATACATATAGAATAGACAAACAGAGACGTAGACAGACAGAAATACAGACATAGATAGATAGATAGATAGATAGACAGACAGACAGACGGACGGACGGACGCATGGACAGATACAAACAGAATAGACAGGCAGGTAGATAGATACATATAGAATAGACAGACAGATAGGTAGACAGACAGAAATACAGACAGACATAGATGGATGGATAGACACACGGACAGATACAAAAAGAATAGACAGGTAGGTAGATAGATACATGTAGAATAGACAGACAGACAGATAAATAGATAGATAGATACATACATATAGAACAGACAGACAGACAGGCAGACAGATAGATAGATAGATACATATAGAACAGACAGACAGATAGGTAGACAGACAGAAATACAGACAGACATAGATGGATGGATAGATGGATGGACGCACAGACAGATACAAACAGAATAGACAGGCAGGTAGATAGATACATAACAGACAGACAGACAGATACATATAGAACAGACAGACAGATACTTATAGAATAGACAAACAGACAGATAAAGATAGATAGACAGACAGACAGACAGACAGACAGACAGACAGACAGACAGACAGACAGACAGACAGACAGACAGACAGACAGACAGACAGACAGACAGATAGATAGATAGATAGATAGATAGATAGATAGATAGATAGATACAGTAGATAGATAGATACAGTAGATAGATAGATAGATAGATACAGTAGATAGATAGATAGATAGATAGATAGATAGATAGATAGATAGATAGATAGATAGATAGATAGATAGATAGATAGATAGATAGATAGATAGATACAGTAGATAGATAGATACAGTAGATAGATAGATAGATAGATACAGTAGATAGATAGATAGATAGATAGATAGATAGATAGATAGATAGATAGATAGATAGATAGATAGATAGATAGATAGATAGATAGATAGATAGATAGATAGATAGATAGATAGATAGATAGATAGATACAGTAGATAGATAGATAGATACAGTAGATAGATAGATAGATAGATAGATAGATAGATAGATAGATAGATAGATAGATAGATAGATAGATAGATAGATAGATAGATAGATAGATAGATAGATAGATAGATAGATAGATAGATAGATAGATAGATAGAGAATAGACAGACAGATATACATAGTTAGGTGGACAGACGGACAAAAAAAATAGACAGACAGATAGACAAATAGATACATATAGAATAAGCAGACAGAGAGACAGATAGGTAGACAGACAGAAGTACAGATAGACAGACATAGATAGATAGGTAGACAGACGGACAGAAAGACAGACAGACAGATACAAACAGAATAGACAGACAGACAGAAAGACAGATCAAACATGTTAAGCATTTTGTTCATGGATGTCTGAAGCAAAAAATGTGGGTGGGTCCCCTTGTCCACCCCCCACTTAACTTGTCAGTAGTATAGCAAGTCTATAGCAAGTAGGCCTATATGTTTTCGTTTGTGTCATATTTTGTTTAGAATTTTTAGTGATATGACCTATTTAATTCATTTTTCTGTTACATCAAGGTTGACAGTAAAATATCTTTTCAATAATTCTGCCCTGAGAACTTGGCAAGATGTCTTTGTATCCTGGTGTTGCCACGAGTGCACCTTAAAAGATAGATCATGTCATAGTCGGTTTTCCGTGAAAATACACTAAAACAGTTGTCGTCGGAACATTATTTGGTTAGTTAAAGGAGGAGTTCTACAAGTGACATGACTGTGTGTTGTAGTATAGTGGAGGAAAAAGAGAAAAGAAGATAGATTGGTTCCTTGAGGTGCACCTATGTTGCTAACCATCTGCTGGGGCACAGTTTTGCTGCCGAAACTCAATCTGTGTCTCTGTGATGGTCAGTCCAGTCTAGTACAGGGATAGTTGGTGTATGTGGATGCATTCCTGGACATCAAGTGTTTTTGGTGGAAGCATGTGCTGAGTACTGTTGCTTCAGACTTCGGAGAATTACTGTTGGGGGTGGGTGATGTAGTGTCAGAGTGGGTTTTAAGTCAAACTTGTTGAAACTGGTTTAGTCTGTCGTTCACCATTACTCCTCCTGGTTGTTTGAGGCCAGTAATTTCCACCCCAGACCTCATTTCACCTATTCATCCACGTTTTTTTTTCTCTACAGTTTACACCAACTAGACTCTCTGCTTTTGAGTTCATTGTGTTCGCACCTCACCTTTTCTTTTTCTTCTCTTCCGAAAGCTCTCTTCTCTCCATTAAGAGCTTTCAGATCTCTGGTAATCCAAAGTTTATTGTTAGGGAAGCAAAGTACTTCACTAGTGGATGGTATTGTCAACAAAGTAATTGAAGTAGCCAGTTATATATACTGTGTATCCTGGCTGTGTTCAGAGTTAGTGCAGGCAATATTAATTTAATATCTCTAAATTTGGGGTTTGGATTTGTCCTGGTTTGTCCATATTTTACTCAGCCATGGGATAAAATTAAAAGTGTTATTCGAAATATTAATCAATATGATTAAATCAACCTGACTACAGGGACACTCCACTTTTTTTGAAAATATGTCCAATTTACAGCTCACCTAGAGTTGCTTTTAAAATGTTGGTCTGTTTGTTTGAGTAACCCAACATTTGTGATTCAGCAATATTTCTTCAGTGTTTATGGTGGTATCTGTTTAATAGAGTGATGGAGAGTTAGACAGGAGTGATCTTTCTTTTTGCTCTCATTTGGTGCAGCTTGTGGCATACACTGGAAAAAGGGTTACAATGTATTTTTTATATTAACACTGTATTTCTACCCGATCTTGATCTGATCCTTATTTTCTTTTGATGTTTTAAAGGGACACTCCAATTTTTTTCAAAAATATGCTCATATGCAAATTAAGAGTTGCAATTTTCTAGGCAGATATGACTAGGAACTATACTCTCATTCAGGCGTAATAATCAATGACTTTGCTGCCCTAACATGGCTGCAGGAGATGCAATGATATTACTTAGTGCCCAAAAATAGTCCTTTGCTATTGAAAGATACTGAGGAGACTATTTTGCTGTTGCATAATAACATTGCATCTCCTGCAGCCATGTTACGGCAGCAAAGTCCTTGATTATTACGCCAGAATGAGAGTATAGTTCCTAGCCATATCGGCCTTGAAAATCGCAACTTTCAATTATCCGTCAGTCTTAGTACACGATGTAACTACAGAAGAGTCAAGTTTTAAATAGGAAAAATATTGAAACTCTTTGGTTATTTTTGAGCGCGATGCTAATGGTCTAATCAGATTCAATGGATTGCTAAGCTATGCTAAAAGTGTTAGCGCCAGACGCGGATATAAGCTGAATGGATTCCAAAACGGTAAAAATCTAAAGTTTAAAGGGGGGGTTTAATGGTATTTCAAGCATTCTGACTTATTAACACAGTTATAGAGTTGTTTCCTCATGCTAAATGTAGGCAAAGTGTCAAAAATGCAGTTGGGCGTGTTTCAGAGTATTTCTGTGCCGAATGCACTTCGCCAGGGTTCGTACAAGTTTCGGCTAATTTTTTTCGATTACGGTTCTAACTGACGTTTCAGGGGTTTTCGATACGTATCACTTCTTTATATGGGCTTCCGCCGGAAAACTTCCCCTGGAAAACCCCGCCCAGCCGTCAGTCAGCGGGAGACGCTAGAGCTTGCTAACAGCTTATCACGCCACTCAGCTTTGTTTAATTTCAAAAGTCAACAATGGCACAACAAGAAGTGTGTTTTTGGATGTAAGGAGAAGACATCCAGCCTTATGGAAACAATGGATATAGTTTATTATCCGGATTAGCAACGGAGTTTTGCGTGTGTGTGTTTGATGCGGTGGATTTTCATGACGAGTTACACGCGGTAAGTAAGACTTCTGTCTATGTTGGAAATAGGCGCGTGTATATTATATAAATGACACGAACATGTAGTGAATCATAAGTTAAAACAGTGTTGTATAGTGTTGCATGACTCGTACTCGCTCCTCCCGTGTTATAACTCCTCCTTCTTCATTTTTTCGTACGTTATCGGAAAGATTCGGTAAAGCTAATCTTTCTTTTATAAATCTGATTAAACTAAAGAATCTTCAGAGATATAAAGGATGTCATACTACTCCATAGGTACTCCAGATTAATATCAGAAATGCAGAAACAGCGTGTGTTACGTGAGCTTTAACTCATGGGGGGCTGGAAAATGAGTGAAAAAAGTGGAGTGTCCCTTTGAAACACCAAAAGAAAATAAGGATCAGATCAAGATCAGGTAGAAATACAGTGTTAATATAAAAAATACATTGTAACCCTTTTTCCAGTGTATGCCACAAGCTGCACCAAATGAGAGCAAAAAGAAAGATCACTCCTGTCTAACTCTCCATCACTCTATTAAACAGATACCACCATAAACACTGAAGAAATATTGCTGAATCACAAATGTTGGGTTACTCAAACAAACAGAGCAACATTTTAAAAGCACCACAAATTTGTGTTTACTCTTTTAAAGGGGATTAATGTCCTACGAATTTCTTACCGTTGTTTCTGCACCATAAACGGAGACAAGAGAAAATATTACACACTTAAGCACAAAGTACATTTAAATGCGTTTACCGATGCTTTCTTTCTGAAACCACTTTAAAAAGCCCATCATATAGTCATATTGCTGCTATTCTTATGTCTAGAACATTGTTATGGCCTGGGCAGTTATTTAGGTCAATCTATTTAGATACTGAATATAAATGTGAGACTATTTAAGCTTTGGTGGGCCGTCCTGTTCGAAACATTCATAGCTGGGGAATAAAAGCAGCCAGTTCAACAGAGAGGACAGCTATATTTATTCAATGAGAGCTACCAGGTGAATAAAAAGCAGACCTTAAGCCACAGTCCTCATGTCAATTTCAACAGTAAAAAAACAAATGCTTCCGCTTTTTATGAAGATTGCTATGTTTTCCATCAACGAAATCTATGAATAAAATACGTTTTGAGGGAAATTGAAAGTATTTGGCGGTATGAAATGAAAGCTCAGGGGCGCAGGGGTCACACAGTTTTCGGATTGAACAGAAGTCTAAACCCAGAGGCTCACGAATAAAAAGTTTAGTCATGATGAGCACAATCAATCATGGTGATGCTAAGTGTTTCTGAGATAAAGGAAACAAATTGTTTGACGGATCATTCAGCTAATCATCTGGGAGTCGCTGTGCGCTGCATCACAAACCCTTTGCATTCTGCCTGCTGATTGATTTCATATCTACCTCTCGGATCTCTTTGATCTTGGATCCTCCTTTGCCGATGAGTGAACCACACTGACTGGCGGGAAAGACGAGGCGCAGTGTGACAGGAGGTCTGCTTGTCACTGTGCTGTTTATCATGGAGGCCAAGATGTCCTGATAGAGGCGAGAAATACATATTTATCACAGAGCAGCTCTGTTCAGCTCAAATTACTGTCTTTATTTCTATAAACAATCCCTGGTGTGAATACTAACGTACCATATTTGCATTTGTTTTGGTAACCTGTACTTATGGGGATTGGGACTGTAAAATATCAGCCAGATTTAAACTTGTATGTGCTTGACCCTTTACTTGTCTAACATGACATGAGGAAGTTTTGGATTTCAAAAATACTATGGTGGTAATAAAGGATTGCATCAAAACACATTTCATTTTTATAATAATAATAAAAGCAATAATCATCATCATAATAATAATTTAATCACATATTTTTGTAAAAATAACCATACATACCTCCTCAAACTTCTCTGCAATCATGCCGAATGCTTTAAAGATCACCTCAGATGGACCGGTGATGGTCACGATGCGCTCTGGACTGGAACCATCTGATATATTAATACGAGCTCCACTCTAAATTCATATAAGAGAGCACAGCTGCAGTAAATTAAATTGATCAAACTTAGCTCAGTGTGGATATTTGGAGAAACGGTTAACTGATCATGCAAAGAAAATCTAATAAGCTGTTTGCTCAAACTGAAAATGATTCCACATGTTTTCTGTCATTTTTAAGTGAGGTACATTAATGCCATCATTTCGGTAGTCGAAATTAATCTTCTGCATTGCATTTAATTATGTGAGCAACAGAGTTAGCAATCTATATACTGTACATAACATGTATTCAGAAATTTATGGTTTAGTAATTAGTCTTCCTCATCATGTGGTACTTACCTCATCTCTCATTTTTTTGACAGTCTCTCCTTTCTAAATAAAAAAAAGTAGTCATACAAAAATTTTAAACTACATGAAAATTTGCACTGTAAAAAGTGAAAGTTGGATCTTCTTAAAAATTACTTCAATCGGTAACACTTAAAATATTTAAGGTTCTCATATTAATTGAAAAAACATTTTTTTTATTTTTTTTTTATTAAAAAAAGCTTTTCCACTTAATTTTCAATTAAAGTTGGAAAACATTTTTAGGCCTTACCAACTGAAGTTATTTTTTTCACTTTTTTAAAGTGTATAATAAATAGTTATTATCTAATTTCAAAATAAAGATTCAAGCAATAAACACTACTGTACTAACAGTACTAATGCTTTAAAGGGGACATATCACAAAAATCTGGTTCTTTCCATGTTTAAGTGCTATAATTGTTTTTTTGCTCGGCACATTTTTGTGCCCACACCTACAAAGTGGCAATTTTAACATTGTATAATAAATTATCTAATGATATTTTGAGCTAGAACTTCACATACGTACTCTGGGGACACCAAAGATTTATTTGACATCTTAAAAAAGTCTTGTAAAATGTCCCTTTTAAATCACCAAAAAATAAAGATACTATGCTTTGCTTAATTGACTTTTATTTAGATATCAGAATAAAACATAAATTGTTTACCTTTCCAATGATACTTCCGACTTCCTGAAAGCACACATTCACACAAAAAAGCTTTGTAAGTTTGTTTAAGGCTAAACTGATTTGAAAGTAAACTGAAATATGAAAAAAGTAAAATATCTTCTGTATCATAACGTATAATTGTCTATTTGACTTTAACATTCTGCATTATATAATTTAGTAGGTGTATTTGTGTATGCCTTAAAACACTCACCTAAAGGATTATTAGAAGCACCATGGTAATATTGTGTTTGACCCCCTTTCGCCTTCAGAATTGCCTTAATTCTACATTGCATTGATTCAACGAGGTGCTGAATGCATTCTTTAAAAATGTTGGCCCATATTGATAGGATAGCATCTTGCAGTTGATGGAGATTTGTGGGATGCACATCCAGGGCACGAAGCTCCTGTTCCACCACATCTCAAAGATGCTCTATTGGGTTGAGATCTGGTGACTGTGGGGGTCATTTTAGTACAGTGAACTCATTGTCATGTTCAAGAAACCCATTTGAAATTATTCGAGCTTTGTGACATGGTGGATTATCCTGCTGGAAGTAGCCATCAGAGGATGGGTACATGGTGGTCATAAAGGGATGGACATGGTCAGAAATAATGCTCAGGTAGGTCGTGGCATTTAAACGATGCCCAATTGGCACTAAGGGGCCTAAAGTGTGCCAAGAAAACATCCCCCACACCATTAAACCACCACCAGCAGCCTGCACAGTGGTAGCAAGGCATGATGGATCCATGTTCTCATTCTGTTTGTACGCCAGATTCTGACTCTACCATCTGAATGTCTCAACAGAAATCGAGACTCATCAGACCAGGCAACATTTTTCCAGTCTTCAACCGTCCAATTTTGGTGAGCTCGTGCAAATTTTAGTCTTTTTCCTATTTGTAGTGGAGATGAGTGGTACCCGGTGGGGTCTTCTGCTGTTGTAGCCCATCCGCCTCAAGGTTGTGCGTGTTGTGGCTTCACAAATGCTTTGCTGCATACCTCGGTTGTAACGAGTGGTTATTTCAGTCAAAGTTGCTCTTCTATCAGCTTGAATCATTCGGCCCATTCTCCTCTGACCTCTAGCATCAACAAGGCATTTTCGCCCACAGGACTGCCGCATACTGGATGTTTTTCCCTTTTCACACCATTCTTTGTAAACGCTAGAAATGGTTGTGCGGGAAAATCCCAGTAACTGAGCAGATTGTGAAATACTCAGACCGGCCCGTCTGGCACCAACAACTCAAAATTGCTTAAATCGCCTTTCTTTCCCATTCTGACATTCAGTTTGGAGTTCGGGAGATTGTCTTGACCAGGATCACACCCCTAAATGCACTAAAGCAACTGCCATGTGATTGGTTGATTAGATAATTGCATTAATGAGAAATTGAACAAGTGTTCCTAATAATCCTTTAGGTGAGTGTATAATGCAATATAAACTGTGAATATTTTTAAAACACAGTATGAGAATCAGCAAGGTGGTTTCAGGAATTATTTAACAAAAACTAAAAATTTTATTCAGTGATGCTTTAGAGTGAGGGAACATGTTTAAAAAATGCTGGGTTATTTTCAACCCAGCTTTGGGTCAAAAAGGATGAACCCTACTCGTTAGGTTGTAATTTAACCTGTGCTGAGTTGTTTTAACCCATTGTTGGGTCAAATATAAACATTTTCTGGGTTAATTTAACCCAACAGCTGGGTTTGTCCCTTTTTGACTCAACACAGGGTTCAAAATAACCCAACATTTTATGGAATGCATGTTTTTGTTTGCATAAACAAATTACATGATAATCCTTATATAAACTTAATTAAAAAAGGATCAATTTGAAAATATTTCTTATGCACAGTATTATTTCTGAATGTTGCACTTGTGAAATACAAGCGTGAGAACAAAACAAGCCAAAGCTCAGTGAGTAGCAGTGATGCGTCTTACTTTCCCATGCATTAGCAGGCGGATGGTGAGGGTGACATTTAGCCCCCCCTCTGGTACTACTCCTTCATTCAAATTCATTCTTCTCTTGAGTCTGGAAGCTTTAAATCGACTGTCTCTGTGCACACAAACAGACAAATTTACAGTTCAGTCAGAGCATCGATGCCGTGATGAATTTCAGTCAGCAATAGCGAACATTTCAGGCCTGACAACACATTATTTCAAGAGCTTCACAAATTTATTTCCTCCCTATTACCTCTCTCAACCATAAGAGTCTTTTCAGTCGTGCGTACATTTTGTTCTCCTGTAGATATTTGTTGTTGTGCTCTAACATTAGGCCTGGTGTTATTTAAGCATGTGAGCGGATGAGCTGGGTCCTGCCTTTAATAAGAGTGCTGTAATGATCCTGTATGCTTTAATACAACCAGAGTAACAGTGTTTGGTATGGCTAAACAGGAGAGACTTGTTTCTTTCTTTGACTGTGGGTCAAGTGACATCTGTGTGACCATGTCTAACCAGGCCCATTCATTTATCAGAGAGGGAACACAACGCTGTTTGTGCCTTCAATCATCTCCTCTTCTCATTGGTGAGCTTTTATAAGTTTAATTACATGCAACAATATCGACCTATAATAGGGTATCGGCAGATAAAAGCATTTTTTTCTAGAGATGCACCAATATTAAATGTTCCACCGATAACTATAGCAGATTATTCAGACTGATATCTGCCGATGCCGATAGTTTGGTGATAATATTAACTCAGTGGTGGCCGGTGACTTTTTTTTAAAGAGGGTGCTCTGTAGCCCGTCTTGTGTGTGGTTCCTAATTTCATAATGTGTTCTGCATGTCAAGTTATCCTATGTGAATGACGTGTCTTGTCAAAATTAGTGCCTGCTGCAGACGCGTCTAAAGGGTTATTGATAAGAGCACATAGGATCACTTGACGCGCAAAGCACATATTTTGAAATTACGAACCACACACAATGAGCTACATACATGTTGTGATGATCTTCGCATCGAGCGCCCTCGAAAAAAGAAGTCACGCTCGCATTTGCCAGATACTCGCATAATCTCATGCGTAAGCAGTGAGCGTCTCTTTTATCATAAACGATTTTGACGCATGTGCAGCAGGCACTTATTTTGACAAAACACATGATGCACATGGTTCACATTATACAACAAACACTTATTTTGAAAACGCAAGCAGCACACATGACATTTATTTTGAATTTGCACCCCTCGGATGCCGCCACTGTATTAACTTGAGTTTATTAAATTCTGAAGATAAAATTTTCTGAAAATTATATAATGACCATTAATATTGAACTTAAACTAGTTTGGTTTCTTTACATTTTCTATACATAGAACGTAAATTCATAGATTTTCTTGTTCTCTTTTTATTGACAGAATATATCGACCAGGACTGTCTGCTGTTTTTAAACTATTGGCCGTTTGGCGATTGTGTGATACCGATTATTGGCCGATATATTGGTGCATCTCTGTTTATTTTTATTATCTCTTAAATATTTTCATTGGCTGATTTTTTAAAAACAGCTAATGATCAAGGCAGATTATATCATAGCAATCAAAATGGGCGAAAAAACCGCAACAGAAATCATACGGTGTGAATATTTTTAGTTGACAATGTCAACGAAATAGCAATTTGCATGACATAACACTTTGAAAATATTATTGGTATCTATTAGTATCGGTAGATGTCATTCTAAGTAAGGATGCTAAACAATTAATCGTGATTTATCGTTAGCAGAATAAAAGTTTTTGTTTACATCACATATGTGTGTAAACTGTGTATAATAAATATGTATATATATAAATATGAACACATTCATGTATAATTTTAAGAAAAAAAATGTATATATTAAGTATTTATATTTATATATACACATGTAAACATTTCTAAAACATATACATGCATGTGTGTACATTTATTTATACAAAGTTATTATACACAGTTCACACACACATATATGATGTAAACAAAAACTTTTATTCTGCTAACGATTAATCACGATTAATCGTTAAGCATCCCTAATTCTAAGTAATCGTATATCAGTATCTGCAATGAAATTGTGTATTGGTGTATGCCTAGATTGTCATCATCATCATATGAACAGTGGAGGCCGGTGACTTCTTTTTTGAGGGCGCATGATGCGAAGTTCATCAACACATGTATTTAACCCGTCGTGTGTGGCTCGTCATGTCAAAATATGTGCATCACGTTTCATGTCAAAATATGTGCCTGCTGCAGACGCTTCAAAAGGGGTTTATGATAAAATAGACGCTCGTGTTTGCCAGATACTCGCTTAATCTTATGTGTAATCAGAGTTTAGTGTTAAGTGAGTGTCTTGTGAGTATTTTGTAAATGTAAGCGTCTCTTTTATCATAAACCATTTTGACGCATCTGCAGCAGGAACATATTTTGACAAGACGCATGATGCACATGGTTAACATGATGCACTGAACACATATTTTGAAGTCACCAGCCAGTATATGGGTCAAAGCTGGAAGTCTCTTTTCTATACTATGTTAAATAAATTTACCTTTAATAATACCTTAGGATTCATACCTAATATTTCTCTGATGATGCCCCGTATAGCTAAATAATAAATTGATGCATTTTCTATTTAGGTGAGCATATGGAAAGATTTAGTTTCACAGTGCTTTCATTTGTTAGCTTTATTTGCTTTTGAAAAGTGCTTTTGAAATGAACTGAGACTTACATAAGCTGTACAATGCAACGTGGCTTCTCTTGCCATGACACTCCAGCAGAAAATGAACTTGCAAAAGTGCTGTGAACCGCTGAATAGAAAACAAATGTGGTATGTAATTAGTTTTATGCTTTTCTTCAGTAACTGCAAAAGACAATAAATTGGTCATTCATTGAATTATGGTTGTGTAAGTGCTCTCAAAGCCATTGCGCCGTTTAAAAGACATCAAATTCAATTTGCAATCGTGAACAAGACTATAAGTGTGGAGGTTATTAAGTGAATTATAGGGGTGGCGTTTGTAATAAAAACATGAATGTTAAATGTAATGATGAAGATTTGCAGTGGTATAAAAAGCCATTTCTTTTGTTTCACTATTTAGTTTCATCAGGTAATGCATCAAAGAAACTGCGCTGTTAATCCTATAGGCCAGGATTTGTTTGGCTAATGCTAAAACCCATCTGACCCATTTCAGTCATTTCAAAGCTTGTCAGCATCTAATATACTGCATAGCGCCAATAGGCCAAGATATAGATATCACACACATTGTTTTTCATATGTTTCTGAATTGCAATTCAATGTATTTGTGTAACCACCATTAAAATGTCGCTCAACAAATCATATGGTGGGCAAATGGCAGGTAGGATAAACAAATCTTTCTTAATACGTAATCCTAATGCTAAACCCTTGGTTTGCAAATGGCATTTTACAAAACACTGGGATCAACATCAAACTTCATTTTAAAATCTTCATCTTTGTATGTTTACTAAAGCATGATTATATTACTGATACAACCCAAGCAATATTCATGAACTTACGTGATATTCATGAAGGCATATAAACAATTTAGCATTAGGCTGTGTAATTTTATGAGGTGTATTTGTAGTCAACCAAAAAATACGCACATATATAAACAACTATAACTGTAACTGACGGTTTGTTAACAAGACAAAACAAGAGTACTGTTGATGCCCAAAAAAGCATTAATAACCGTATTAGTTTTAGTCTTTTGGAAATCTCTGAGCGTGACGAGCAGAATTACTTGCGAGTTATAGCCAACTGACCTGGTGAAGTGATGTAGGTTCAGACTTCACGAAGATGCCATAAAGTTTAACAACTCTTCTGGTCTTCCCTCTCCAGGATGAGTTGATGTTTGTGGTGCAATGTGTGTATGGTTCCCTGAGCGCACAGTTGCCCTCCTTTGTTCTCAGTTGTATTTAGAGAATGGACAGATGGCCTTGTGCCCGTACCTCTGGTCGACTGAGACTAGCTTACAGTTTTTTCCCCTCTGGCTTAGCCTCGGATAAGCCCTCGGACCAGGATAAGCGAGTCTCTCTCTATTCCTGATGCTCACATAGTTGACGCCGGAGAGGAACAGGTCCTTCATCCTGGGATCTAAGGGTCACCCTGCTGTAAGACAAATAGAGAAGGTCCAGAGATACAGTATAAGGAACACAACAGCTGCACACAAACTGTAACAATACAAAAATAGACAGCAAGATACACTTCTCATGTCAAAATCTCTCAAGTTTTGGCAGGACAGACTTAAAACAGATATATACTGTATATTTGTGGACATTGGTTGGTTGCAAGACACAATAAAAAAAAAATGTGTCTAAATGTTTTGCCTACGCCCTAAATCACAATCATTGTCTCCAAATTGACTGTGTCACATCATTACGGTCAGAAAGACACAATGTCTTTGTGGTCACTTCCCCCTCCTCCACAACCAGCATCTACTGCTGCTAATGAGGACAAAGTCCTATGAAAACAATGCATCCTTTAACAGAAAACCAAGCGCTCTGCTCATAGCAAAATTTCAAAGTGAATGAATTATTGGTAATAAAGTGGAATATTTAATTATTGCAGACTGTTTCGGATGAAAATTAAATGAACAATAATCTCTGTGGATCTCTTTTTCTTCTCTGCATCCATGATAGTGGATAAACATTGTAAAATCAAGTTGTAAGACTCCATAATAAAAAGTAAAGTTACTACAATGAGTCATTTACGAATTCAGTATGTCAGAGGTTTTCAAACTGTGGGCCGGGATCCGCTTGTGGGTCAAATTGTGATAAGGTGGGTCATGAAAAATTGGTTGTTGCTGTAAATGACACACACACAAACAGTTCAGTCCAATTAATGACTGTAAAAATAAAATGCTGCATGAAGTTAAAACAACTTTCCAATTCAACCCACTATTTTAAGTTTTGACCCATGAAAAGTTGTAAAAACAAGTTAAAATTGTTTAACTTAATTTGTTAAGTTAAAGTAAAAAAATATATATATAAGTTGATTTGACACAATGCTGCATTTTGTTTTACAGTGCAGTGACAATGATTTTGTAATGATATACCATAAGTTTTGATATTGCAATTAAACATACGTTTCATTAATAAAATGACAAGGAAAATAAAACTACTCAATTATAAAAAAGAAAACATGTGTTTTCTTATTTTCATTTAATAATTTTCTTGTGGGTCCCGGGATAGATTACACCTATTTGAGTGGGTCACAAAATGAATCGTTTGGGAACCCATATGCAGTAAGTATATATGCGTTACAACAATAACTACTCTGAGTCTTGTGGCATGGCCTTGTCTTACTAATAAATTTTTTCAAGTACTAAAAAAAGTGTTTCACTGGCTCGTAATCCTAGGGTAACCATTTGAAATGCCATATAGCACCTAGCACCTGTGTAGAACCCTATTGTGCTATATTATCCATATCTGGTGCTAAAGTGGTGCTGTATCACCCCCAGGATGGTTCTTCATAGGTCAGGGCTCAACATGAAGGACTGTCCGGTTGCCCGGGCAAGCGTGAGAGACGTTCGGGCCAGTAAAAAGCATTGTCACTTGCCCGATCAGGCTAGTGCTTCACCCTCAGTCACTAAAATATATTTTCATCAATGTATATTACTTAACATCTTGGAAGCAGACATTTACATTTGTTTTAAGTAAAACATGACGAAAGAAACGACTGAATATTTTTACATGTAAAGCAGAAATTTGGGAACCTTTTTTTGTTGCAACATGTCTGTTGTATAGACAATTATATTTGACATTTTAATTATTATTTTATAATATATGACACTGACATTTTTTTATTGGGGCCAGTGTAAAAAATTATTTGCAATGAGCACTGTATGTGCTTTATTGGTGCTACATAGCACTAAAAATGGTCCCCCTATGATTACAAGCTTTTACTGCTGTTTAGCTCCAATTTTGTTTAAGACCAATCCACTTACACAGAACACCAAAAGAATTATGCTTGGTTAACATAGTTTCACTATGGTATGTGCAGTACTATACTGTAGTAACCACATATCAACCATGGTTTTGTTATAGTAAGCATAGTTTAAAAATGATACTAAAACTAGTAAAACTGTGGTTATACAAATAGAAATCAATCATCCAAAAAAGCATGCTTACTACAGTACCTTTTACTGTATTAAAACCATGGTCAATTTTCATATGTGTTTGCATACCATAATATTTACATGGTAAATCAAAGTACTTAGAAAAATAGTACCACAGTATTTTCCATGAAGAAATTCAGGTACCATGCATGGTATTACCCTGCTGGAAAAACCAGCATACCAGCAAGACCAGCATATATTGTGTTTTGGTGCTGGTTTGCTGGTGACCACCAGCATAGATCAGCATAATTTCCAACCTGGTCCATGCTGGTTTGGTGGTGATTTTGCTGGTGGTCATACAAGCACCGGCAGCATCCCATACTGGTCATACCAGCAAGACCAGCATAATGTTGTGTTTTGGGGCTGGAATGCTGGTGACCCCCAGCTAAACCAGCATTGGAATGATGCTGGTCTATGCTGTTTTTTCAGCAGGGTAGTTTTGTGTTTGTTTACATTCTTATCTTGATGACGTGCTACATACAGTTTTTCCATTCTGACATAAAAGTTACTATAGTAAAAATTATGCCGTAAAGTACATGAAGCTTTGTATGCTTTCATTATTTTGAAATGAAAATGCGTGGCTAAATCTTCGTTACTCTGTATTTAAACTTGTGGGACTGGTTTCACAGACATGGCTTAGCTAAAACCAGGTCTAGGTCTTAGTTGAATTAAGATGTATAAGCATCTTTTTTACGTGCCTTAGAAAAAGAAAAAACTGCTGTGTCTCCTGCTGAGACAAATCAATTGCATTGGCATGATCTGTCAGTGTACGGGGCTTTTTTTCGGATGATACAGCTCAAACATGTGTTTAAAAAAACTCGCCTTAAGGTTTGTCTGTGAATCAGGGAATGGTGTTACAATGAAAGTGATAATCTTCGCATATTTGCACAGTCAGTCACGCAGAAGCTGTACTTTGCTCAGTTGAATCATTTGGTGAGTTTTGAAATAATTAATGAAAGAGGGAGTTGCTCTCTCGTGACAACATGGAGACTCTGCAGGACCTCTGCAGTTTTGAACGTTTTAACGCTTTCTGGAAACATTATGGTTACGGCATTGATCAACAAGAACTGATCGATCGAGAATTTAAAAGGATTAAAGGTAAGAGTTTAAAGAGCTACTCTATTCAGCAACGTCAAAACTTGCATTGACGTTGTTCTTCAAATCACTAATATTACTTCCACTTTTAAGATCTATTAAGCGGGTTGTAACAAATATGCGAGTTGTGAATAATAAGTTACATATATTAAACTTACTGTTGTAAAAATGCTTAGAAAGTAGCGCATCCACTTGTTGTTCTTTTTAAACTGTTCTCAACTTCATGTGGCGCCACGTACAGACCGACAGATGACATCAAGATAACGCGAGAGCGATTCGAACGCATATCGGGCAGTCTACACTCGAAACGCTCTCGCGGTACTTTGCCGTATATCGTACTACGCACTAAAAGTATGTGCTGTTTTGTTATGGGAAGTAGTCTATAGGTATTTGAGTGCATTAAAAAGTCTAATTTCAACTACTTTAGTACTGCTAGTATGCCAATTGGAATGGTTTCTCTTTATCACAATGTCTTTGATCTGTTATGAAAGCAGCGCTCTCTGTTGATTTCAGTGGGTATTACATGTCGAGTCTAAAGCTTTGATATTATTGGCGGAAATGTCCTACCCCCTGTCCACAACAATATTTGGGAACATTCACAGTTTCTACCCAATAAAATGTTCTAGACCAGGGGTCTCCAACCTTTTTGTGAGCAAGGTCTACCACAAGGGATAAAACAATCTGCACTCTGTCTGGAGGGCTATTTTTGATATTCTACTCAAAACTGTTTTGTTTTACTTGTTGATTTTATTTTATTTGTTGATATGTTTAAGTATTGTTTAAAATGTTAACATACGTAAGCCAAGCTAATGTAAAAATATGTAATAAATACAGATTAAAATTGAGACTTTTAATAGAATGTGCTTTGGGGGGTACCTCACAGACTCTGTGCATACTTGGAGACCCCTGTTCTAGAGCTTGGCATAATTAGAAAGATGTATATTCATTATAAAAATAGCCAAATACTTACAAAATGTAGATTTTTAATCTTGTTTTGTCTTATTTAAAATAATTTTAAGTCATCTTGGGGCCCCCTGGTTGACAAAAACAATGGTGTAGTATTTATTTTCTCTTTTCTTTCTTTAAGGTATTACGTACCTTGATCATGCAGGGACAACCCTGTTTCCTGAATCTCTCATTAAAGGATTTTACGAGGATATAGCAAGGAATGTTTATGGCAAGTAAATTTTCCTGATTTATATTCATACATTTAAAAAAAGGTCTGAAAGACTTCTTTGAACCGATGCCATAGAAGAAAAATGTTTTTTTGTTCTCCAAAGAACCAAAGAACTTTTATAGTTTGTAAGCAATTTTTGTACCATTGAATCTTTTGTGCAACAAGAACGGTTCTGTGGATGTTAAAGGTTCTTTAAGGAACCATACACCTTGACAAAGGCCTTTTTTTAACCTTTCTCCATATAGTCCATATAAGAGTGTACTGCATGCATTATGCATTATAAATTTTGCAAAACTTAACTTTTCCATAGGTAATCCTCACAGTCACAATCCCAGCAGCAGATTAACCCATGACACTGTTGAAAGTGTCAGATACAGGTAAGCAGCACCCTCAGAATTTTTAAGCTGTGATAATACACCAATATGTATTGCCATATTTGTGTCCTTTTTAAGACCTTGATAATCTCTTTGTAATGAAGGATACTGGAACATTTTAATACAACGCCTGAAGAATACTCAGTGATATTTACATCAGGATGCACCGCAGCGCTGAAATTAGTGGCTGACTCTTTCCCCTGGAAGTCTGCATCGATTGATGGGCCTGGAAGTCAGTTTTGCTACCTCACCGACAACCACACCTCTGTGGTCGGGATTCGTGGTGCGGCTGCTCTTCGGGGGGTTACTGTGGTTCCCATCCAGCCTCACGAAGTGGAAGCCATTATTAAGAAATCGACAAATGAAGAACAGATGAGCTCGACTCCTCATCTTTTTTGCTATCCTGCCCAGAGTAACTTCTCAGGCAAGAAATATCCCCTGAGATACGTGAAAGGAATCCAATCTCAACAGCTCTATCCAGCATGTGAGCACGGCGGTCGATGGTTTGTGCTTCTCGATGCTGCATGTTTTGTAAGCTGCTCACATCTGGACCTCAGGAAGTACCCAGCCGATTTCGTGCCAATATCTTTCTACAAAATATTCGGCTTTCCTACTGGACTCGGAGCCTTGCTGGTAAGGAATGAAACAGCTGAGATCTTGAGAAAGAGTTACTTTGGTGGAGGGACAGCAGCAGCGTATCTTATGGATGAAAACTATTTTGTACCAAGACCAAATGTTGATAGCAGGTAATTTATGACAGATGGCTGGAAAGCGGTTTGGTAGGTGCTAAGTGTACCAATCTGTTTAATGTGTAATAACTTCTTCAGGTTTGAGGATGGCACCATCTCCTTCCTTGACATCATTTCTCTTCATCATGGTTTTGAGACACTTCAAAAACTTACAGGTTTGGATATGTGTAGTTCATATTTGTAATATAGTGACCCATATCACATGTTTTGATTTAAGATTTGGGAATGTTTTTGTTTTTAGGAAGTATGCTCAACATTCAGCTTCATACATTTGGTTTAGCTCGCTACACCTACACAGTACTCTCATGCCTGTGTCATAGTAATGGAAAACCTGTGGCACAGATCCATTGCGATAATGAGTTTCAGAATATGGCTGAACAGGGTGCGATACTTAATTTTATTCTACTGGACTGCCATGGACGAACAGTTGGATTTTCCCAGGTATACAATTATATTTATACACTCTAAAAAATGCTGGATTATTTTCAACCCATTGCTGGGTCAAAAATGAATGCATAAAATATATTTGACACAATGGTTTAAACAAGCATTTTTTATTTGAAACAAATCAGCAAATTAGAACCCAGTGATCCAACGCTATAGGTGGAAAATAACCCAGCATTTTTTTTTTGTGTGTAAATCATTATTTTTAATAATTATCATTATTATTATTATAAAATGTCAAATAATTTCCAGCAGTATGTACTGCAGCTATTTTATGAAAATTAGATGTGCTTTTATTTTGCATCAGGTGGACAAAATGGCCAGTCTTTTCAACATTCATATTCGCACAGGCTGTTTCTGCAACACAGGAGCTTGTCAATATTATCTGGGTATCAGCAACCAAGACGTGAAGACTAACTTACAGGTAAGTGAGGGTAAAAACTGTTTTATTTGTAACTACAACTACAAAGTTGTCAATAAAACTTTGATGAAAGCCTATTAAAAATCCTGTCTAGGTTGGTCTAGGATTTACAGATAGATAGATTGTTCTCTTTGGCCCTTTTTAAGGCTGGTCACGTCTGTGGAGACAACATTGATCTGGTCGAGGGACGTCCCACAGGGTCCATCCGTGTGTCTTTTGGCTACATGTCTAGTTTTGAGGATTGTCAGAACTTTCTTCGGTTTATTGTGAACTGTTTTGTGTATAAACCATTAACGTTGGACCAAAAGAGACTGGGAAGGCTGATGACATCAGCACCGGTGAATCCATCAGCATCCTTTCATCCAACACCAGTAATAAATGGGCAAATAGGACATGAGAATGGGCAAGTTATCAGAGAAGCACCATCTGAAGAGCATGTGTCCAAAGAGAGAAAGAACAATGGCAGTACCCATACACTAACTAATCTTTTCATCTATCCTGTCAAATCATGTGCTTCATTTGAGGTATGAAACATTTGTATGATGCCTAAATCCAAAGAATGAAAAGCACTTTAATATAATGATGGCAGTTAACGTGTCAAGTACTTTTTTTGGTTATTGTGATTGATGTAACAGGTGGCAGAGTGGCCACTGGGACCCCAGGGTTTGCTGTATGACCGTTTATGGATGGTTGTGAATGAGAATGGAGTGTGTCTGAGCCAGAAAAGAGAGCCTAAACTGTGTCTCATCCAACCTGTTATCTGTCTGACCTCTAATACGCTGCAGCTAAAGGTCTCAGGTCAGATATTTTCTGCACAGAGCTGTTCCTGTGGCTTAAGAGTACAACACTAACATCATTTAATTCCTCGAACACAACTGATAAAACATAAACAATTGAATGCAGTGCTAGTTGCTTTAGATAGAAGCATCTACCAAATGTAAAGTATGTTGCTAATGCTTTTTAAAAAGAATTACTAAATAAATATCATGAGGTAAGGTTATTTGTTTATACATGTATTTTTGAGTAATGCTAACAATGAAAATGTGTTACTGTTTTTGGACTGTGTTGTCATGCTGTTATTTTATTTATTATTTAGTATGAGGTTACAATGAAAAGGCACAAAAGAATTTGTGTTAAATAATAATAATGTATTATCACCCATAACAGGAATGAAACCAGTCACTGTTCCCTTAGATGCCAGTATAAAGTATACAGGTGTAAGAGCATCCCACACCAAGGTTTGTGGTGACAGGTATGAAGATACAATGTGTATATTTTTATAAAATTTCATATAATCATATTAATTAGAAAATAATTTAACATCTGACAAACATACTTAAAAGGTCACCTAAAATTGTATTTTTCTTTTTTTTAACTCTTTCCCTACCAGCTTTTTTTTAAGTTGCCAGCCACAGCGCCAGCATTTTTTATGATTTTCACAAATGTTTAATGTAGTGAAATGGAGTTCAGTCTTGGATTCAAGACCGGTTTCTGCTTTCTCGGACTCGTCTCAGACTCGTTCCTTCAAAGACCCGCTCTTGACTCGGTCACGGACCACAGTGAGAGGAGAAGGACTCGTTATTTCAGACCGAGTCCTTAAGACCAGCAGTGGCCGGTTGCATAAAACTTTAAGACTAGTCTTAAAAGTTAGTCATGAATTTTTTTCTTCAAGACTGATCATAACCGTTTTAAGTGTGTTACATAGAAAGGTGGATTGGTCTAATTTAAATCCAAATAATAAGACTGAATAGCCCTAACTAATTGCTAGTTAGTTAGAATAATTCTTAAGACGCAGTCTTAATGTCATATGCAACCGGCCACAGTGCATTTTTTATGTTCACTGTGGCCGTTTGCATAAACATAGCCGTGCCATAGTCTTAAGAATGATTCTAACTAACTAGCAATAAGTTAGGGCTATTCAGTCTTATTATTTGGATTTAAATTAGACCAATCCACCTTTCTATGTAACATACTTAAAACGGTTATGATCAGTCTTGAAGAAAAAAAATCATGACCAACTTTTAAGACTAGTCTTAAAGTTTTATGCAACGTCCCAGTGCATTTTTTATGTTCATATAAAAAACACACAACACATAACAATAATAATAAAATGCAATGTTGATGTTGATGGGCATTATTTGAAAATGACATCCCATGGTGCAATGCTAAGGTACTGCCATCAGAGTCGTTTATTTATCTCTATCTCTAGAAAAATAGGCAGAAGATGATGCATGTGGTAGGGATTTTTTTAATGATAGTAAAAGCATAGTCCATATTAAGACGTTAAGACTGCTCCTCTAAACAATTCCCAATCTAGCTTAGTCTGTAGGCCTTACTGTTGATTATTAACTGGGGTGATATTAAAACATGAATATGAAAACTGACATGTTTTATGGTCTTGGTCTTGACTCGGTCTCGACTCCTAAAAGAGTCGGTCTCGACTCGGACTTCCTCAAAGACTCGTCTTGACTTAGACTCGACTCTTTTTTAAAACCAACAGACTCGGTCTCTAGTCGGTCTCGACCCTTCAAAGGACTTGGCAAAGGTGGTCTCGTCCCCATCACTAGTTTAATGCTTCCAAAAATTAAACAAAAGTTTAATCCCTCAGAAGATTTTCTTCTTTACAATATATCAAATAAAAGAACAGACCCTACTTTATTTGTTCGCTTTTTATCGCCCCTCAAATTTGGGTGGGTTTCTTCAAAAATACCAAAATTTGTGAAATAATTGCATTTTTATGAAGTAAAACTTTTGTTAGAGATCAGATTCAGAATGATGTTCAAAACATACACAGAGTTTAACTGCTTTTTGGATCAGTGGATGCTTCAGTGTTTTGGGTAAGCGGAAATATGGATTGCTGTAAAAACTCGTTATTTGGCAGGGAAAAGTTTTCTCTTAATTGATGAGATAATTCGTCAATGGTGGAGATAGAGTTAATAATATTAGTCTCCAGAATGTGCCTGTAAAGTTTCAGGTCCAAATATCTTGTGAATCATTTATTACACCATGTTGAAAAGACTCATTTTTGAGTGCTGTTTTTGTGTGCGTCTCTTTATATGTAAATTAACTCCTGCTTCCCTCCTCGTTTACTGTTACGAATATATTCACAGCTTTTAATAAAATAATTACCTTACTTCATTATTCATAATGAATGTGCTGTAATAAATTATTAAAAGAGGATTTAAAATAGAAATGACATAACTGTGGTCTTTGCATGGTTGTGGGCGGGGCTTGCACAAAATGATTCAAGTTTGCTCAGAAAGTGCCTACAGCTTGTCTTATAAGACTGGCAGATTTTTTAACAAACACAGGTGACACACAATTATGTTCAAACAACAAATAAAAGTAAATTTCTCATATTAGGTGACCTTTAAACAAATGTAAGTTTTTTTAAGCACATTATGTACTGAATGTTTAATCTCTTTTGGTGTAGTGTACAGTCAGTGGATTGTGGGGAGGAAGTTTCAGCATGGCTTTCTGAGTTCCTTGGAAAACCTTGTCGTCTTTTAAGGCAGAGTCCTGATGTCCTGCGTGAAATGAAAATTGGCAGACAGAAAGGTAACAGTAGTCCTGATATAGGCTAGAGCATTTTAACTGTACTGTATATGTCATCCAACAAAACCCATCTGCATTCACATTTACAGTAGCCTATTCTGTCAGTATAGGCCACACCAGCTTTGTTATTTTGGCAAATTTTAATGTCCATCTATATTTATTTTTCGTTCTCTTTATTTTACCATAAGATTTTTCCTAACTCTTTGTCCTATAATGGAGAACCAATTGAGATTGCTTCTCAGATTTTCCCCAGTGGTCTGCAATCAAAAGTCAGACAATTTATTATTTTTCATCAAATCCGCACAAAACCGAATTATCTGAGCTGTGCTATCCACACTCTGTACTATTACTGTAATGCTTGTCTCATTAATTTCTATAACTCCATTACTACTCTCTAATAGGAAGTCATTTAACTTCAATGATGCTTCTCTCCCCAGCAGGGGATTGTTGCCTCACCGCTCTCTCTCTGGTGAATGAGGCTCAGTTTCTTCTCATTAACAGAGCTAGTGTGTCTGTTTTACAACAACACATTGACAACAGGTATAGTTTATTCCAAGGACACTGCAGATTAACAAAACAGTGCATTCTGCAATAAAGTGATACTTTTGACGCTATAACCATTGATGCTGCCAAAGTGTGATATGTGTTTGTGTATAGCATAATTTCTTTCTGCATGTTTCAATAAATTTGGCATGTTTAGACAGGAAAATGAGAGTAAAGACATGAGTTTGGATATGGAACAGTTGGTTCAACGTTTCCGGGCAAATATTGTTATCTTAGGACAGGAGCCATTTGTAGAGGAGGACTGGTCCTACCTGACAATAGGAACCACAAAGTTTAAGGTAAGCAAAAACGTATTTACAGACACTGTCATGAAGAGCAAGAATATGAAAAATAATAAACAGATGATGCATTAGTCTTCTCTTTGTGTTTAAGGTGACTGGAAAATGTGGCCGTTGCCAGATGATTGGAGTTGATCAGAAATCAGCAGCTAGGACCCAGGAACCACTCAGGTCTCTTTCTGAATGCAGAAGTGGAAAGGTCTGTAAAAACAAAACTTCTTCTTTTTGTGTCAAAAAATATATATTTCTAAACTGTGTAAAGTACTTGATGTGGTCTTCTCTGTTTTTGTTCTTATAGGTGACTTTTGGTGTTTACTTGACCCAACAGTCAGTAAGCAGTTCCACTGCCGTTCCTGTCTTATCTGTAGGGGCTCATGTTACTCCACAAATATCAGAGACTGCTGATAATCCTTAAAAATCTTAAGGAAATGTTATTTCATTTTATGCACAAGTTTTACACCTCAAATTTGATTTAAAATAATTTATGATATATACTTGAAATACATGGAATATGTATTATAGGCATACATTATCTACAGATATTATCAACATATTTGTATTCAATATAAAAAATAAATAATTATTTAATAAAAATAATTATTATTTCCTCTATGGTGTATTTTTGTATAATCCTAATCAGATTACTAAGAACGCACCAGAGAAAGCAGCTAACATATTAAAAAAGGGATTTGGTCTTGTTTTATTAAATATATGATGGTTGTTATGAAGCAGACACTTCCTTACTAATGATTAATAAAAGTAATGTGACTAGAGTATTACATAAGGTATTTAAAGAACTTAAATCAGTTATTTTATGTAATTTATATAAAAAATAATTCCTAATAGTAGCCAATGACAATGTGTGGAGTACAGATGTGTCCATAGCTCGAAGGCTATATTCTACTAGCTTCCAGAAATCCTGTTCTTGACTTCTTGTAGTTACCGTAATTTGGAGTGCTTAATGCATGTGATAAGCTTTTAAGCTTTTAATAACGAAACCAAAACTCTAAAGACAATTTCCTAAACGTCATATTTACGCAGGCATGGGCGTGGTCGAGTTTAAGGGCGTGTTCTGCTCGGCGAAAGGTCCATGTTTAGATCCACACAGTTATTTTCACACTGCAGGGTTTCCCGGTTTTGGCTAGAATGGATACAGCTGCGGCCTAAATCTCACGAGATGTTGGGTTTGGGTTGGTGTAGGATTAGGATGAGAAATTCTGGATAGATTTGATAGAGCTATGGCCTAAATCCCGTTAAATCTGGGGTTTATGTTCAGGATAGTGAATGCGCGTGAAAGCGCGATTTCAGAGATGTTCCTCACTGCGGAACAGGATTTCACGAGATTTCGGTGTTTGCTGTATCCCTCTAGCCACAACCGGGTTTCCCACACTTGTAATTTACTTGGCTCCTGAATCCCCGGTGGTTCGCGAGGGAATTGTATGGGGCTCGTGAGTTTATATAAATATTGAATTACAGTTAATTCATAAAATGTAAATACACAATCTTACAAATTAAGAATATAAATAAAACACTCACTAACAAAAATATATATTTTGTCATGTGACAATTAAACAACACTACAATATATCAGAAAACTGAGAATGGACAGATACGTTTTGACTGAATTGCCAGATGAAGGTCCAATAACAGGTAATGATAACAACAATTATGTCAAATACTTCTAATAAAAAAACTTTAAAACAGATGAAAAATAAATGTTTTTGAAGTTAAACATGCTAATGTGCTTTTATATAATTGATAAATTAACTTAAAATCTCAGGTGGTACTTAAAGTTCATATTTAAGTCAAGTCAAGGGGGATCAGCTGACAAAAAACTTAGAAAATCCCTGCACTAGTGGAATAAAACCATATTTTTGTAATAGTTATTATTTTGTTTAAAATAAACACACTCGTCCTTAGGAAACGCACGTATAATCTGAAGTTTTACTTATTTTTAATAACATTTTTTAAGACCTGGTGGAACAAATACGTAACGACGTTATTACCAAACAACGTGTGAGTCATCATATATGAAAGAGTCACGTTTGTATTAGTTATAGATTGTTTACTGTATTAACAGTCATGGAAAAATGGAGCCCATCGGAAAGTACACGCCCACTTGACATAAATATGACACCAGCGCGCCTCCCACGCACGCACACAGAGGTACACTGTACCTAGGAAGTGACGGACAGCCCAGCCCGTTGCTAAATCTGTAAGTAATATACTCTTTAATTTATGAATGTTCTGTTTATGTTTGCTTTTTTAAAGGTTTCGCTTGCCGTTATGTATCTGCCTGTGCGTTACTGACATTCCTGAAAGTACACGAATGCGTTATTTTAAGATCGTGTAGCCTCCTAGCTAGCATTCCAGAGTTTCCTCAAAAATAACTTTGCATCTTATTCATAAGCTGCAAAATATGATTATTTCACACCGTTTATTATCAACTTTGTTATGCTAATCTTATTTAACATATTTTAAAGAATAGCAGACGTATAGATGTGTGACATAACGTTCGTTTTAAGTTTGTAGGGTGGGAACCATAGACTGTATAAAACACATTATTTAAAGCGTCATGTTTACTATCTGTAATGCATTAGATCAGATGCAGTAACTTTTCTGTGTGTGATAAATCGAAGTATGGAAGTCTGCACAAGCATATATAGGTTAACTTAAATAGTGCATTTTCATTCAGGCCTCAGTAAAGACCTAACGTTACTGGGTCGTATATAATTAGAGCAAGTAAGTTACTAAAGTTGTAATGGCTTCTTGTTTTAACCTATTTTTTATGTTGTATTTTTAAGGAACAAACTTAAACGTACGTTACATCTGCCTGTTCTTATGTAACATCTTAAACTTGTTTAAAGCATCAACAAAGTCATGTTATTTATTTTTATGTTATAATAATTTCTGCTCACATTGTTAGAATGTGGTGGGCCATTCTATAAGATAAGACATTTATAGCAATAATGTTAAACATATGTAAAAAAAAGTGTGCTGTTGAAAACTTCACCCAAAGATTTAACCTAAAAATTAAACAATTAGAAGAAAGAAGTAAGATATTATTTTTGCTCAATAAAAGAAGCCTAGTTTCAGGAAACCACTGCCTATCATCTCTACCACTTATTTAGGGCAGCCAGTTCACTTTTGGATAAATATTAACCGTAAAACTAAACACATGTATGGTCAAAAAGAGTTTATTTTTCATCATGTTGAGGTGTGGTGCTTTCAATAAGTGGAGTTCATCTCTACAAGTCTGTTTGTATTGGCCTTTGCCTTTATTCAACATGTTTGTGTTTTATGACCGGTACCACAAGCAGCCACTCCCACACTGAGTAAAGATAAGGCTGTATGCAAATTTTACTTTCAAATACATTGGTATTAGTTTCTATGGTCACAAAACCTTATTGAGTATGGACATGCTGTTTATTTTGTACAGTATATCATGTAAAGAAGATCTGTATTTGTTACTTCTTAGTAACTTAACAACATAATGAGGCATTGCGGTAAAGATCAATAAGCAATAATGTACATGCTTGCATTTTTCAAATCTTATCTCTTACCGTTGCCTTAACTCAGGTACCATTTACCTATTTATTACCCTTGCTGTTTTTTCTAGCAGTAGGCACCATTGTCTTTATTTACTGAAAATACCTAGAAAAGATCTTCAGTTTTTACTTTTATTTACGTAATGCATTTCAACGGCTTTCCCAAACGTGAGCTTTTCTGAGAAGAGGATTAACTTTTACTTTTTCCGTATCGTATCACATATCCATACTCGTTAACCATATACCTGTTTATTACTCACTGTTTATTCTAGCAGTCCGTTCCATTGTCTTTCCTTACTAAGGAAACTTAGAATAAAGACCTTCAGAAGTCTTTACTTTTGTTGACGTAATACATTTCGACGGCTTCCCCAAACGTGGTTTTTCTGAGAAGGGCATTCACGTTGCTGACTGTTAATGTTCATAGAAAAATGCCTGGCTGGATTTTGAGTGTAGCCACTACTTTCCATTACAGGTTTATTTTTGCATTTCAAAGGAAATTTTGAGACAACCGGGCAGTCATATTAAAATATAAACACAAATTTGGGGTTTGTAATGAAAGATTTTAATTTAATGTTAATTATATTTTTAGACAAACTTTAACCGTACTGTAGCTTTGGATATGGTGATGTTAAGCACTGTGGATTTTATGCTCTGTTTAGTACCACCACAGATAAATGTTGCTGGGTTAAGCAGACCACCATCTCATTGCAGGTGTTAAACATAGCAGCAAAAAAAAATGCTCTGTTTTTTTCACAGATGTGAACTTAAAGGAAATAAGTGATGCATATCTAAAGGGAGACCACAACTGCAAAGCTATATGAAAAATGTGTTCATGTGTGAAGCAACACGTTCACACATAAAAAGAATACATGAGGTTGTGTTATGGGTTGGATGGGGTAGAAATTTTGTTTTATGGTAACAATTGCACTCGAAAGTAGGACATTTCTCAATAAGTATGGATTTAGAAAAAGCATTTTGATTTAACATTATATTGTGATTTATTTAAAGCTTTTCATAAGTTAGTAAACTATACACGACATTGTTTATATATAAATCTGCCAAGAAGCTCCCTAAGGTACTATATTAAATACATACCCTGTAATATTTAAGTTAACCAGTTGTAGACAGCAACAGATAGAAACGGAATGGGATGGTGAAGTAGTGGCCCTAATGAATTAAGGTTTTGTGGCTCCTAAAAATATATTAGCTAGTTTAAAACACATTTTTGTACTGAATCGCAATTACATTTCTTTGACTACCTGACCTAAACTTTATTGGGAAGTTTCCCAGACATGGTTTAGATTAATCCACTAGGCTTAGTTATATTATAAAATTTTAAAGTAGTTTTTACAAACACACTCTACAAAAAAAAACTATACTGGTGTAATGCTGCCTTCACATGCTATGGTAATAATGGTAAATATACCAAAAGCCGACTTGGAAAATGCACATGAACGCCCCCTCATGTGGTATTTTCCACTGGGCAACTTGTAGAATATTTTGTTGCACGAGTTGCTGAGATAAGATAACCTTTGACCTTTTCAAAATGGCGGAGAGCTACAGAATCATATAGTTTTTGTAGCCTACACAATGTTGTGTCATTGACAATTGTCATATAATGCGTTAACACTCAGGGCCCTATCTTGCACCCAGCGCAATTGACTTTGTCAGTGACACATGTGCTCATTCGTATTTTGCACCGGCGCACAGCGGGGTTTTTCCCTCCACATACGCACGTCGGCAAACTAGGGAATGAACTTGCGCTCCCTGGGCGGTTCAGCTCAAAAAAGGAGGCGTGTTGCGGCACAGACCATCCCTGATGCTATTTTGCAGTTTCAAAAAACAATTGCGCCACTGACCAGAAAAAAAAAAGTTTAAAGTCAGTGGCGCGTTGCGCGTTGTTCATTATGCTATTTTAAGGGTGCATGCTTGACCATATAGCGTGCACAACGCGCGTACACTGCATCTAATCTACACCGATTCAACAGTTATTTTTGCAAATAATAAATTGTTACACTAAAAAATATTAATACACAAGATAAGGGGAATCATAGTGGTGAGCATGGTGGTGATAGTTTTTATTTATTGTGTGGCTGCGTTAAAAAATTCTCATGCAAATAACGATTAAAATATTTTCATAAGTTTGTTGTGTGGCTGTATTACGTTTATTTTATGTAAATAATAATTAAAATGTTTTCATAAGAAACCTTAATGTATATGAAGTTGATTTGTAAGAGTACTTTGGGGTTGGACCTTGCTTGCGTTTCTTGGGTCCGATTTCAAAGCCCCCAAACCCTTTCAGCGGTGAGGGTGGACCCAGCGATGTCCTCTGCTGGCGTCTGTGTAGAGGCAGATCCACCTCCCATTACAGGGCTCCAGACTAACTTTTTTCACTAGAAGAAGCACAGTGGCCCCCAACTGAAAATTTTAGGGGCGCAAACAGAAAATTTTGGAAAAATTACACACCGTAAATCAACATGCTAACCAAATATTCACATTTCTACTAAGTAATACACTGTATTACTAATAAATACTTTGATGATAGATGCAGAAAGTACAATGTGCTGTTTTAAATTCAGTGTCACATCACAAAAAAAGTCAAACTTACTGGTCGCACATGTGCGACTGGATGTAAAATTCAGTGGCACACTTTCAAATTTTGGTGGCAAAATGCCACCATTTGGTGGCAGTCTGGAGCCCTGCATTACATGGCGTGCCCGATTTATGCTGGCAAGCTTGGGATTCCCCTGTCTCCTGACATCATTGTAGCGCTTGGCGCAACGATGGGGATGCCAGCTGATGAGACTGTGGCTATTTCCTCTCACGCCTGTTTAACCTACGCTGATTTGGCCGGGTTTCTCCTATCCCCATACAAAACAACTTCTCTGTCTTTGACTGCTCTTACAAGAACGTCGGTCTCCTCGGCTGTGAACCGCTCCTGGCGTGCGCCTGGTAAATCCGTCATAATAATAGCAACCCGCCATGGAACTTGCGCCCTTGCGTTTAAAGGGAATGCTGGATAGCATTCTGATTGGTTTATTTGACGTTACGCCCAAACCACACCTATGAATAATGAACCTACTTCAGACCAACCCCTTATTGATTTGCGCCCGGCGCAAGAGTTATTTCTCCCGCCGGGAAAATAGCAACAGCGCCCAAGATCCGCCCACAAACTCACTTGTGCTTTGCGCTTCGCACTTGCGTTTCAAATCGTTAAAATAGGGCCCTCAGTGTCAGTTTTAAAAATACCATTATGGTTTGGTGTTACCTACCCAGAGTAGATGCTAGCTAGCCTCCTAACAAACAAACAAACGTTATAGTACAGTTGATATCAGGTTAAATTATTGGTCAGAAATATGTTGTTTAATTTTTAACACGCAATTTTAGAGATATCTGTCTTCCCCCAGTTAAGTAGATAGGACTTTAGCCTTGCATGACTGAAAAACTGCTGGAGATGCAAACATGGCCACCTCGTGGTGCCACTTCCTTAAAGGGACTTTGTGGCCAACATGCATGCAAGTTGACTGGGTCACCATAGTAAATGGGGAATTTTGAGGTGGAGCTAATGGAAAGGTCAATGAGTGAACTTACTAGTAATACACACTTGAACACAACACACTGGTAAATACCAGTTCACATATGGAAAATATCATCTTTTCCATGGCACGTGAAGGCAGCATGAATCTAGAGACTAAACAATGTCACTGATATGTCAGTGCAAAATGTCTTTTAAATGAATGCAGCTTAAACATGCACTTAGGTCCTGTCCGGGAAAGCGCTCCTAAATCTTAAATTTTTTGATCTGTAATCTATGCTGTCAAATGTTTAATTCATACACAATTTAGGTAGAGATAACACTCTTTCCCTTTTTTCCAGACACAACAATGAGCTATCCAGGCTATCCTCCCCAGGCTGGTGGATACCCTCCTCAAGCAGGAGCATACCCACCTGCAGCAGGCGGTTACCCTCCCCAACCTGGAATGTACCCCCCGCAGGCGGGTGGATATCCTCCCCAAGCCGGTGCTTACCCACAACAGCCAGGTGCCTATCCTGGTCAGCCAGGCGGTTACCCGGGCCAGCAGGGTGGTTACCCTGGTCAGCCTGGTGGTTACCCTGGCCAGCCGGGTGGCTACCCTGGTCAGCCAGGTGCCTTTCCTGGTGTCCCATCAGGTGAGTCATATGTGTGCCTTCATTTATTTACATCATGCTTTTAAGTGCAGTTTGCACTTGTTTATGTGGATAACTAAAACACAGAAAGTCGATAAAAATTGAATATGCTGGCCAACCACTGATCTATATAACTGACTGGATTGCACATAGAATGCTAAACGAATAGCAAAAGGTGAAGCCACCAGTAAATGTATGGCGGCGCGTTGGCTTCAATATTTTGACGTCATGTCTAATCAAAGATATTGAATATAGCAAGATAGAGCACTGCTATTACTATAAATAGGGGGACAATGCAACACTCAATATGTCGACAGAAGTCCTGCCTTTCAGATAAATTAACCAATGATCAATCTCTAAAGACTGATGACTTTGTTCAGAGTCACAAGAGGCTCTTTCCAACCTGTGCACATGCACAATAGCTCAAATTACTTCAAAAAAGTTTTTTTTAGCACAATTTAAGTGTCAAAAAAACAAACAAACACAGTTGAGATCAAGTTAAATTGTTGGTCAGAAATATGTTGTTTCAATTTTAACACACAATTTTAGAGATATCTGTCTCCCCCCAGTCAAGTAGATAGGACTTTAGTCTTGCGTGACTGAAATAACTGTTGGAGATGTTGCAAACATGGCGCCACTTCCTTAAAGGGACTTTGTGGCCAACAACTTGACTGGGTCATCACCATAGTAATGGGGAATTTTGAGGTGGAGCCAATGGAAAAGGTCAATGAGTGAACTTACTAGTAATACACACTAGTAAGTTTCCAAGATTGATTTTGTTACACTTATTAATGGGATTTTTGGTTGAGGGTGTTGTTTTTCTGTTGTGTGTGGTTTATTTGTCATGGGTCTCACAGATGGCATTAAGCACTTCAGTGTTTCATAACATTTCCATTAGGGAGGTGACGTTCAAATAGTTGGCTAGTGTGTCACACATTTTCCATAGTCTAAATAATGCAGCTGTTTTGCGTTTGTTTATTGTATACAAACAATCACTTCATTTCGTTTAACAATGTGTTTTTGGTTATCCAGAATGTTCAGAATCACACAGGCTGTGGCTTATTACATTCTCACTATTTGCATTTTTGTTTCCTCTGTATTGTACATAGAGGACTGTTGTTTTATATTTTGCTGGTTAATGTAAAAAAAATGAATCAACAGATTCAGCAGGAAGATTTTGGACTTAGTGTAAGCTTAGTGTAGGGATTCCTGACCTTTATTATTACCATAACAAAAACCTGCTGCTTTATATTCAACAAAAAGAAATTGGAGGGAATTTCTGTTTTGTCATAACATGTCAAAACAGGTTCAGATGAAACATAGTGAACGTAGTTACAGACCAGTGCATTGCATGGAGCATACACATTATTTACTTTACATGTGATACACATGGTACAGTATTTTATTCCCCCATCCAGTACATTTTACGCCCATACAAGTAAAACATAATAACTAATGTTAACAAGAATTAATACATTTTGAAAAACGTTATTGTTCATTCTTTGCTCCTGTTATTAAATGCATTTAGTAATGTTTACTAATACAATCTTAACTTAGTGTTACTGAATTTAATTATTTATATATTTATTTACAGGGGGTTGGGGTGCTTCCGGTACACCAGGAATGCCTTCAATTGGTCTTGATAATTTGCCAAATCCTGGATTCACTGCAGGCAATCTCCCAGCAATGGTAAGTTTTTTTTTTTTAAAGATTTCTAAATAATGATGTAAGGCATAATCAGAAGTGACATCAGTGATGTCCAGTCTCACATGCAGGTAATTTGATTTCATGATGATGAAGTCTGCATGAAATGCACATCGTGAGCAAAAACCTGCATCAAATCATTTCTTGATACGCTTTTAACACAATCGTGCTCCTGTTACCGTGACATTTATCTCTTGTAATTTATCTGTCATCACAATGTGCTTTGACAATCAAATATGACCCTCTTCAATTTACTAATGCAAAAGCTTGTGTCTGTGATCAAATGTACTGACGGAAAGAAATGTGAACAAGTGTGGATCCATTAATGAACTACTGCAGTAGGGTGTGTTTTTCCAACTATTGCTGTGTTTATCCATACAGCTTGTGCAGTTACAATGTTATACAGTTAGAAAAAAGGGACAGCTAAAGCTAATCCTTAATATATAATATTAACAATAACAATAGTAATGTTTGCTTTCTTGCTTAGAATTGGTATTTCCCTAAATAGTGCCCATTTCTACTAAAGTTGTAGAAATACAGATTAATAATTCATCATGGTGTCTTTCTGAATTTCTTATTTTAAGTTGATTATTTGTTATCATTTAATTAAATTCTGTACAGTGCTTAACAAATGTATTAGCCAAAAGCATTGTAAGATCTAAAACAACTAAAAACGCGCCGCTTTCCTCCTTTTTTCCAATGCACTTTCTAATGCAGCATTTTAAAAAGCTGAATTTATTTAAGCGTGCTTGCCACATTCAAAATAACGTATTTGCACATTTCAGCTCTTTATTCACAGTAGTATTTATAATAGTAGTAAAATATAATTATTGTTATCCATAAATTATTAAATATATTACTTTTACAAGAAAAGTTACAATTTACTTGCTGTAATATTTACTAGTTTTAATATTTTGAATGTTACTCTTGATTAATTTTTGACCTCTGAGAAAAGTTAAGTGTATACACAAATTTGAGTATAAAAACGTGAATTTAATTCAACAAAATAGTGAAACATCAAGAACTCTCTGTAAAGGAAAGAGTGCATATTAAAATGCTTCAAGACTGATACATTTGTTCTTGATAATTAATACATCAAGCACTATTTATATTATAACAGTCATCGGCGACAGTCAGTTATATCTGTATATTTTGTTTTATATTAAAATATTACATTATTTTTAACGTTAACAAAGGGAAACTTTGTGACTTTACTATTTTAGTGTGTTAATAATAGTATCTCAATAACAGTATCATGCAATATGGGGAGAGTATCTTAAGTCAACACATGTTTTAGTTGAAAGCCACACTATCTAAACAGACCTCTGTATGAATGCACACTTGTTCACCATTTGTCTTATCTCCATTTCCTGCCTTTAATCATCTCTCTTTCCATCAGTGTTGTCATTTCAAGGCCGTATGTTTATGTTCATATGCATGCCCTGCAGCATCAGCGGTTCTGTCCTAATTGTAATAATTGTCATGCCTGCTTTTGCTTTGGGCATTTTTTCTCGCCCCCAATTTTTTTCATCACAGGCCAATCAGATTGCCACTTCTGGTGGATTTACTCCAAATCCATCCATGTTCTCGCAAGGGCCTGGTGGCTATCCTGCCCCCCAAGCCGGGGGCCCACCTGCCCCCTCCCCTAACCAACCCTATGGCATGTACCCTCAGCCAGGAGGAGGTATGCCCCAAGGTCAAGGAATGGGTTACCCTGGAGGGCCAGCCCCGGGCCAGCAGATGCCAGGCCAGCAGATGCCGGGACAGCAGATGCCAGGCTACCCAAATGCACCTTCACCCAATCCGTCTATGCCAGGTTACCCCAGCAACCCCTCACCCAACCCGTCTATGCCTGCGTATGGAGGAGGTTACGGAGGAGGCACACCAGCCGTTCCTGCAGTCAATGTAATCTAAATGAGTTACTATGTTTGCTGACAGTGTTTTTTTTGTGTGTTATTTAATTGTGGCCTTACTTGATTTGTGGTCGTCTTGTTGATCTTAGCGTGGATTCAGAGGATCGATACCAGACTTCCCTGGTGCTGACCCACTAAAAGATGCAGAGGTCCTTAGGAAGGCAATGAAGGGCTTTGGTTGGTTCATTTTCTTCTCCATTTTATTTTTGATATTCATTTACCATTATGATAAATGATGTTTATTCTTTTGAAGTATATTTATTATTCGTCTCGTAAAGTTTAAATCCTTTGTGATATAGATAACTAATGTTCAATACTGATAAGAGAGTATGAGATTTCCAAGAAAATAACTAATTTGTTTACATTATAAAGCTTTACACATGCAGTTCATTTAAATGCACATGTTTTTACAGGCACCGATGAACAAGCCATCATTAATTTGCTTGGAAGTCGCTCAAACAAGCAACGTGTGCCTCTCTTGATATCATACAAGACTGCTTATGGAAAGGTAATGGAGAGCATTTGAGCTTTTTTTAGTTAGTTGCTAGTCAGCAGATCTTGTCTGCAGCACCAGTCTCCCTGGAGCCCACTAAAGTTAAGAACTTTAAGAGCATAAAGGCAACTCTTTCCCCACCAGCGATTTTTAAATGAGTTGTCAGTTCAGCACCAGCATCATGATTTTCATAAAATTATTATTCCATTTCAGAAAATGTTCTTCTTTAAATATATAAACACACAATATATCAAATGTAACAACAGACCCTTTGCTTTTAAACAAAAAAGTTACATCCTATATTCAGTCGTTTTATAAGTTATAGTAGCGGAAATATGGATTGCTGTTAAAACTCGACTTTGGCAGGGAAGCGCTTTTTTCTTAATTGACGAGATGACTCGTCAGTGATGTGAAATAGTTAAATGCATTAAATAGCTTTTGTTCGAGACAGAAACAGATCTTAATCAATCTAAGGGGCCATTTACACAACGATTTCAAATGCAAAGGCGCAAACGGTAGAGTTTTTATGCGGTTTTGCTGCTCATTTACACAACCGGTGTTTGGGGACCTTTGAAAGACTGGTTTCAAAGGGCAAGTTTTGATAACGATGCTTTGTCGTCTCAGTGTAAACTACGCAAATGTGAATCTCTGATAACGGTGACTTCACGCGCCTGTATTACTCCATTTATAGGCATGTGCGAGTATAACCAAATCAACAATGGTGGCCTACAAGACTGTGTTCGGGCTGCTCAAGATACTGAGTTTATTTACGCTTTTCCAATTGTGCTGCTTTATATTTTAGGGTATCTTTTAGTAACGTTTGCCGACTTGATTGTATTTATCACTCTGTAGACGAATGCGTATGTGTGCAGGCTTGTAGTGTTTCTTTACAAGGTAACATCGCCATCTACTGACACGCGTAATACACAAAATACAAAAATATGGAAGTAGTGTCTGTGACGTCACCCATTGGTTTGTGAAGATCATTTTTGAAGCTTAAAGTAGGTGTTGCCTGCGGTCGCCATCTTGGCTGCCCGTCAACAATCACTCACGGAAAACCGGAAATGGGTATAGAGGCGGGACATGGGTGAAGCTGAAGTGGTTGCTGAAACCACACCTGCTTAGCTCGATTCTAGTGACAGCAGTGGCTGTTTAACCATCACTCAAGTGGCCACTGCCTTAATTATGCAGAAGTGTAAAGCTTAATATAATTTAAACGGATTAGTTACAAAAAATTTATCCCCCTCACAGTTGTCAAGAAGGGCAAAATTAGCTATATAGACCAAAAACACTTTTTGTACCAGGCTGTAAACATATTTTCTACTGGCATTTTTTAACATGGGAGTCTATGGGAATTGACTCCCTTTTGGAGCCAGCCTCTAGCAGCCAGTCGATGAATTGCAGTTTAAGTAACTTACGTATTGGCTTCATCAGAGAGACCGGAAGGTTACCCCTTGGTAATACAGCTCTTTTAAAGGGATAGTTTGGCCAAAAATTATATTTAACCCATGATTTACTCACCATCAGGGCCGGCGTTAGCTATAGGCAGAGTAGGCAAATGCCTAGGGCCTCAAGCTTGGAGGGTGGGCCTCCATAACTGCTAAGTCCATGTGCGCTAGTCCGACAGCAATAAGTACAGTTTTAAGGTGAGTTCGAATTTATGCGGCGCCGCCGCCATAAGAACAGCAGGCGTTTGACATCAAAGTCACGTGAGAACGATTGATAAGCAAACTCCTCTGTATGATTTCTCGATTCGCTCTCGCTGAGTTGCTGTTCAAACAAAGTGCTGAAAATCCTCCTTTTCGAAATGTACGTTTTAAACGGAAGTAAAGATAACAACCATGCATTAGGAAAATTAATAATGGCTTTATTTAGGCTATAGTATATTTTCTATAGACGTGTAAAAGCGTATTTCGGCGGATTGTTTTTTTACTTTCATTGTTTTTACTAGTTTGCCTGCCCATTATAATTAATGAAACCTAAACGAACTTGGCTTGCTGTTCTCGAAGGCAGCTTGAATCTTGGTCGCGCTCGAGCCCCAATTCCAAGTTACAGAACAGAAGAAAAATGCAGTGAAGGCGGAGAGATGCCAGAAGAATTGCGGCTGGGCGCAGAGGCACGGAGACTCACATTACCACATGATTATAATGATGACTGACTGTTTAGGTTCCTTTCAGAACCTATGTTAAAAGTGTAGCCGTTAAAATATTATTAGCCTAATAGTTGATTTTGATCATGGTGCTACGATTGATGGATAATTCTGAAATTGTTTTAAAGAAGAATAAAATAATTACTTTTCAGTCATTTGCGATGTCACACACTTGAAAGTCTCCGCGTATTTACATGATTTGCGACGTACATTTGCAAATGATTCATAAAGTCATACCTCCGCAATTCTTTGATCGATTGTGTTTTAAAAGTACTGTATGCTCAAACTCTAATGACAGCAATGTGATCGCTGATGCGCTGGTAGAGAGAGAGAGAGAGAGAGAGAGAGAGGCGGAGAAAAAGAGAGAGCACAGCCCTGTACAAAAGTAGAAATTATTTGTTATTTGAAGTCGGCTCTTAAAGTACAAAATACCCGATTAAGCTATTACGTGGCTATTATACAAAAACATTTTCGGGACGTTCTTGCGACCCGGTGGCAACTTGTCCACAACACAGTACTGGGTCGCGACCCGGTGGTTGGGGACCTCTGGTCAAATAGATAACTTTATACTGTATATTGGTTCAGTAAGGGGCTGATCACACCAAACGCGTTTATGACAGTTGTAGACGCCTTTTTTGAATGATATTCTATGGGCAGGGAGCGGTTACACGCTGTTTATTGCACGCCAAATGCCTTGCGGTTTTTGCCGCCGGGCGCAGCACGCGCTTTTGAAGGAGCGCTGAGCGGAAGAGCGCCCAACGTCATTTGCGTCTTTCCATTGTCCAATCGAATGAGGGGAGAGGCGGGCCTTTCGTTGTGGTGACGGAGGTTTACAGTTGCTTTGATTTCTTACAGGGTAGGAAAACACTTTCTCAGATTATTCTGAAAATTAGAGGGGTGTGAGGGGCCTCCAACATAAATTTTGCCTAGGGCCTCCAAATATCTAGAACCGGCCCTGCTCACCTCAAGCTGTCCAGGATTCTTATGTCCATCATTTTTCAGAGTAACACATTTTCAGTTATTTTAGAAAATGTTTTCGATCTTTCAGTTAATCAAATGTAAAGTTACGGGGTCCACATCCTTCAATTCCAAAAAATGTGCATCCATCCTTTACCAGGATTGGTAACTTTAAAGGTTGCGCATGCGCCGACGAGAGTGGCAGCTGATCACAGTAGCTCCGTTTGTTTTGTTTGTTTTGTCTTTTTAATCTTTATTCTATAACTTTTTTACGAACTGTGTGAACATTTTTATTTCATGGATATGGCTATTAGTTGTCTGCAACACTGCGGCAAAAATCTAATTTATTCGAGGAAAGAACTGCTTGAACTGAGGCCAAGGGTACATGCCGGTATTTTTCACGCAATACCGGAGGAATTAAAACGACAACACAGAGGATGTAGAGCGGGAGTTAAAGTCAGGATTAGGCGCATGGAGAAGCGATGGAGGTTTAAGCCACCTGTTCCTTCGTGTGTGATGGGAAATGTGAATTCACTGGCTAATAAGATGGATGAGATGGCTGCTTTGGTGAAAAATGTTAAGTTATACAGAGAGTGTAGCCTAATCTGCCTCACGGAGACGTGGTTAACAAGCAACATTCCGGACGCCAGCGTTGAGCTAACTGGCTTCTCGATTGTGAGAGCGGACAGAGACCCTAAACGGAGCGGTAAAAACAAAGGTGGGGGTCTTGCACTTTTTGTCAACACCAGATGGTGCAACACAGGTCATGTGACGGTGAAGGAAATTATCTGCTGTCCAGACATTGAACTGTTAGCGGTGAGTCTACGCCCGTATTATATGCCGAGGGAGTTATCACACGCTATTGTTGTCTGTGTTTACATCCCCCCACGAGCCCTGGCTGATAATGCATGTGAAGCTATCCACTCTGTTGTTGCAAGGCTATTAGCTCGGCACCCCGAAGCGTTCATTGCAATTACAGGGGATTTTAATCATGTTACACTTGATTCAACACTGTCTGCTTTTTATCAGTTTGTTAACTGCCCTACACGGAAGAACAGAACAATTGATCTTATGTATGCTAATGTTAAAGATGCATACACTGCCTCTCCACTGCCACCGCTGGGGAGATCAGATCATAATCTGGTCTTCCTTCGACCACTGTACATTCCTATTGTCCGCAGACAACCCACCACCATACGTTCCTTTAGGAAATGGTCTCCAGAGGCGGAGGCGACACTGAGGGACTGCTTTGAGTCTACTGACTGGAATGTGCTGCAGGAACCATACGGCGATGACATTGAGGGAGTCACAAACTGCACCACCGATTATGTGAATTTTTGCCTGGACAATGTAGTTCCCACAAGATCGGTACGGTGTTTTCCAAACAATAAACCATGGATCACTTGTGATGTTAAAGATCTCCTCAATGAAAAGAAGAGGGCGTTTAAGGAGGGGGACCACATGAAGCTAAGGAGTGTACAGGGTGAGCTCAAGAGAAAACTGAAAGAGGCAAAGGAGGAATACAAAAAAAAGGTGGAGCAGAAGTTGCAGGAAAACAACATGAAGGAGGTCTGGCAGGGGATGAAAATTATTACAGGTTGTAAGAAGAAGAGTGGCGTAGTGGAAGGAGATGAGGTGAGAGCAAACCAACTCAACCAGTTCTATAACAGGTTTGACTGTCCTTCTCCCGCTGCAATGTCCTGTCCTACCAACATATCTCACGCCTTACCTATTTCAGCCTGTCCACAGCATGCCCATTCACCATTTCATGCATCTGCTACAGCTTATAGCCCCCAGCCAGTATCTACGGATGCTCCCCTTCCCCCAATAGTTAACAAGGGGACCCAACCTCTACCCTTCATTACAGCGTATCAGGTTAAAAGAGAGCTGAGTAGACTTCGACCAGGGAAAGCAGCCGGCCCAGACCGAGTGTGTCCCAGGCTGCTTAAAGCATGTGCGGCTGAATTGGCAGTGCCCCTACAGCACGTTTTCAACTTAAGCCTACGGCTGGGGAAGGTACCAGCACTGTGGAAGACATCATGTCTTATACCAGTTCCTAAGAAACCGTTTCCCAGTGAGTTAAATGACTTTAGGCCTGTCGCCCTAACTTCACATATAATGAAGACAATGGAGCGACTGTTACTTCACATCCTTCAACCCCAAGTCAGCCAATCACTGGATCGGCTTCAGTTTGCTTATCAGGAGAAGATTGGTGTGGAGGATGCTATCATATACCTACTGCACAGAGCATACTCTCATCTGGACAAAGGGAAAAGTGCGGTGAGAATTTTATTCTTTGATTTCTCTAGTGCCTTCAATACCATCCAGCCTGTCAGATTGAGGGATAAGCTGGTGCAGATGGGGGTGGATGCTCACTTGGTATCCTGGATAACAGACTATCTGACGGAGAGACCACAGTTTGTAAGGTTAAATGACTGTTTCTCTGAGACTGTGATTAGCAGTACTGGAGCACCCCAGGGGACTGTGCTTTCACCATTTCTGTTCACCCTATACACTTCTGACTTCAGCTACGTCTCTGAGTCATGTCATATGCAGAAGTTTTCCGACGATACTGTAATTATGGGATGTATCAGGGACGGTCAGGAGGATGAGTACAGGAACTTGATTAATGATTTTGTCCAGTGGTGCAGGTTAAATCATCTACAGCTGAATGCAACAAAGACTAAGGAGTTGGTGGTAGATTTTAGAAGATCAAAACCATGTATGCTACCTGTCTCCATTCAGGGAGTCAATGTGGAGGTGGTTAGCACTTACAAGTACCTAGGGGTACACTTGGACAATAAATTGGACTGGTCAGCCAACACAGACGCCTTATATCGGAGAGGTCAAAGTCGGCTTTACTTCTTGAGGAGGTTACGGTCATTCAATATCTGTAGTAAATTACTCAGAATGTTCTACCAGTCGGTCATTTCCAGTGTTATGTTTTATGCTGTGGTGTGCTGGGGGGGCAGTATTAAAAAGAAAGATGCTAAGCGACTTAATAGACTGGTACAGAAGGCGGGTGCTGTTGTTGGCATTCAGCTGGAGTCACTCACTGCCATTGCAGAGAAACGGTCTAGTCGCAGGATGTTTGCGATCATGGATAATGATCGCCACCCACTGCACAGCACTTTTATGAAACAGAGAAGCATGTTCAGTGGCAGACTGCTGTCACTGACATGCTCTACAGAAAGGCTAAGGAGGTCTTTTGTCCCTAGAGCCATCCAGCACTTTAATGCTACACAGGGTGGGAGGGGAGAGATGGACTCTTAAGCAGGAGCCTGTATCTCTACTCTATCGTTGTGGTATTGTGACTGTTGTGCTGGTTATGGTATGCCCTCCTATACTATCTGGACTGGACTAGCCTTTCTTATATTTGTGTACATATATAGATATGTTTCTTTAATGTTTTTTAATATTTTTAATTATTTGTATTGTATGTGTGATATGTGGAATTGTGTTGTTAGAGCTACAGGATGTCTTGAATTTCCTTCGGGATAAATAAAGTATCAATCAATCAATCAATCAAACCAAATAAATCCAAACGGCTCCACGATGATAAATAAAGGCCTTCTGAGGGTAATCCGCATGGTGTTGTTGTAGAAATATCCATATTTAAACCTTTATAAACGAAAATAACTAGCTTCCAGTATCGCCGCCGTCTTAGTCGCGTCCGCATTCAAGATGAGAGCTTACGCAGTTTCTGGAGGGTTCTGTGCTGCTGCTCTGTGCCCACCCTCCAAATTTGTCATACGTCACTAAGAAAAGTGCATACACAACGCTAGTACTCTCTCCTGAATACAGAGGAGTCTAAGATGGGTTTAATATCATTTTTGGCTGAACTATCCCTTTAAGGTACATTCACATTATAAGCGACTTTGTCGCTGTGTGTCGCTCGGCTCTTTCAAAAGTGGCGTTTCTAAATCTGGTTGTCATAAACAAATGAGTAACGTCCACTCCAGTAACTGACAAGAGACGGATGACGTGAACTCCACTGCTTCGCTCTCATTGGTAGTCGCTCCCGAAAGTTGCTCATAATTTGCATAAAAATTAAACATTTCTCAACTTTGTCACGCGACTGGACACGCCCCATCCAGTCGCCAATGTTCACTGTCGCCGGAAGTCACCAAGCTTCCATTGAAATCAGTGAGATTGCTTCGCTCTGCTACTGCTTGTCGCTACTAGTCTGAATGCAGCTTTAGTTGTATTTGCAGGACTCCTTTTGACTGCATTGTCGTACGTGAAATGTTTTATAAACGCAAAGAAAAACCTTTTCCGTTTTATACTACATGTAAAGGTGCTTTTAAAATGTTTTGAATGAGCTGATGGAAGTACTTCACACTAGACTACTGACAGTTATAACAAAATAAATCCTTTAGAGTCCTGGGAAGGATGTGGTGCTGATGTTTAGAAGTCATTATGTAACAGTTTAGTGGTAGCAATATACGAAAATAAGATGTGTGATAATTGATAGCATATGTGACTCTGGACCTCAAAACCAGTCAGACAGTATTTTTTTCCTTAATTGAGATACATTACCTGAAAGCTGAATAAATACGCTTTTTATTGATGTTAGGATAGGACCACACCTTGCAGAGATACAAAAATCTGGAATCTGAGAGTGTAAAAAATCAAAATATTGAGAAAATCGCCTTTTTAAAGTTGTCCAAATAGAGTCCTCAGCACTGTATTCACTCGCAAAAATAAAAGTTATTGATATATTGATGGTAGGACATCTTTTAAATATCTTCATGGAACATAATCTTTACTTATATACTTATATTTTATAATGTATTTTTTGCTATTGCTTTAAAGATACCAGTGCGACTTATGACTGGTTTTGTGGTCCAGGGTCACTTATGTAAATAGCATAAATTGTGCCCAATGTATGAATTGAGATATACATCAAGTCATCTCACTGCAATGTATTTGCCTGTATGGTTTGGGAATAGATAGTATGTACTTATGGAAATTGAATTGTAAATGTAGAACTGTTTTTAATAAAACTCTCATACTCAATGTTTACAGGACTTGATTAAGGATCTGAAGTCTGAGCTTTCAGGGAACTTTGAGAAAGTGGTGCTGGCCATGTTGAAGACTCCAGCTCAGTATGATGCATACGAGCTCAAAGAGGCCATCAAGGTTTGTCAAAGCACTTCTGACTTATAAAAGTATCAAAGCTTATGTATTAGATTTTAATTTTAGTATTTAATTTTAATAAAATGTAACTCCTTCTGTTGTCGTATAGGTCAGTGGTAGAGCATTGCGTTGGCACTGCAAAAAGTCATAGGTTCAGGAAACACACATACTGATTAAAAATGTATACTTTGTTATTCACTGTAAGTCATTTTGGATAAAAGCATCTGGCAAATGCATAAATGTAATCAATGCAGTTGAAATATGCATACAAAAAATATAAAAAAGTGAAAATCTCCTTGTCATTACAAACTTTACCAAAGAAATCAAAGTAAATGTTTAAAAATCTTTTTAAGAAAGAGTAAATAATGTAGTAGTAGTAGTAGTTTTTGGGTAACTGTTGCTTTAAGGTGCGCAAATAATAGAACAGTCAGTTATGTGTTTTGATATGCGACTAATGCAAGTGATTATCTGACTACACAGGGGGCAGGAACAGATGAGGCCTGTCTGATTGAAATCTTGTCCTCTCGCTCTAATGCAGAGATCCGAGAAATCAATCAAGTCTTCAAAACTGGTGCGTACTCGAATCATATTGTTTAATTCCTTTCCTCTGCAATTACAGATCTGATTACTTCTGATTACAGATCAGACATCTGGTATGTGTCATGTGCATTTTAATTGAACTGTAAAGTCTAGTGAATCATGATCCTCAGTGCTCTATAGGTGCATCCCAAATCGCCTACTAATGCAATATTCTATGCCATTTTATAGAATTAATAATGAAAGTAGCGTGTTCGCATTGGAAATTTCTAAAAAAGAAAGTGGCCTTCAAGTACCTGGATGATGCATTTATTCAACCGATTAAATGAAGTGTGTAACGCTGGACTGGTGGCAGTTTTGTTTACGTGATGGACGAGAGGGCGGGGACCATTTACCCCTCGAGTATAGTTTTTCTTTAAAGTGTATGTGCGCACACATCCTCGCAAAGCATAGTTTATTTTATTCATATGTGTACACAGACAGTCAACGCATGCGCATTGCAACCAAAATGCAATGCATCTCCAGGTCTACATAAAACATTTTCCTGTACACACATGCGTTACCTACCTGTACAAAATACATGCTGTTACAAAAATACGGCGGTGCACATACAGTATGTGTGTGGACTCTTGTGTATGCAAAAAATATATACTTCTAGCTTTACACTTCAGTCTAAAGCCTGGTGTATAGTCCGTTTTTTACATGTACATAAATGTATGCACACAGTAGAACGCACAGCCTTGCAAAGTATAGTTTATTTGACTCAATTGAATGTACAGTACGTGACGTGCACTCTTCTGATGACGGAAATTGTGTCACGTGCACTGTACACGGACCCTTGTGTATGCATTAAAACGGAACTATACTACTAGCTATTAGGGATGTGCATCGATGCATCGCGTTCCCATTAAAAAGACCTGTCTAAAATCGATTCTGAATCGTAAGGCTCCGATTCAGTGTTTCATGCACAGCTTGTGCGTGTACTACGGCTCTGTGATTAGTAGGAAGTCCTTATCAATCTAAAATCTCTACAAGTTTGACTTGTTTATAGCGTGCATTTAAAAAAGCAACATTAGTCAAACACAATCATTTAAAATATTCTTTATTATCATGAAAATACCTGAAACAATTTGAAAAACTGATATAAATATGCCTCTAGATATTTCCTGGAATAGTGTTAGTAATGCTACTTCTTCTGTGGCACAAATGGTGTTTCTAAGTGAGAGCACCCCTTGGCTTTTGGATGTGGCTGCATTTCACCGTAATTCATTCAAATTCATTCATTGAGAAAACCCGCATTTGCCCGATTAATTGTCACAACCCTACTAGCTATACATTTTAGTCTAAAGGTGACTAAGGTTAGGTTGGACAAGACGGATTACAGTGACATTAAAAGTGTAATGTACAAATACATTTTCATTGACTTGCATTGTATAATGTGTTTGACGCCATTTGCATATGATAAACCGCTTATACTTCCGGTTATTAAAAAAAACGCTGTTAAAAAGTTATTTATTTGGGACGATACAACTTTTCTAAAATCCGTACACTAGACGGTACAGTACATAATACATAGCTTAAGTGTGTAGTGTATAGTATATAATTTGGGACATCGCTTGTGTTTCTCTTACAGAGAATAAGAAGTCACTAGAGGACGCCATCCGAGGAGACACATCTGGACACTTTCAAAGACTCCTGGTCGCTCTTTGTCAGGTACACATTGTTTATGTAATTAAATGGATTTGATTAGTAAATGTTTTTTCTGGTTAAATAATACATCAATAAGAGAAAAATAAAAGTCTCATCAATGTTTTGTCCTGTTGTTTTTAAAGGGTAATCGAGATGAGCGTGATACTGTGGATATATCATTAGCTAAACAAGATGCTCAGGTATTTATTAAAAACATTGTGCTTATCATGCTTTTAAAGGTGCATTGTGTAACTTATAGGAGGATCGTTTGAGAGAAATGCAATATAATATACACAACTATATTATGTTTTTATTACCTTAGTATGAGCCGTTTTTATCTACATACACTTATTGGAAGTCTCAAAAAAACTTTGAAATCGCCATTTTGTGCCGCCATGTTCCTACAGTAGCCCTAAACTGACAAACTGCTCTACAGAGTGTGTTTCGTCACTATGTTGTCTCAGACAATGACATTTTGTCAACATGTTTGACCTGTGGAGGCTACTGAAGCTTGTCTATGTGCTTCGAAAGGGGGGGCAACACTTGCTAAAAATTAACATCGTGCACCTTTAAAGGGATACTCCACTTCTTAAAAAAAAAATGCTAACTTTCTAGCTCCCCTAGAGTTAAACATTTGATTTGTACCGTTTTGCAATCCATTCAGCTGATCTCTGGGTCTGGCGGTACCACTTTTAGCATAGTTTAGCATAATCTATTGAATCTGATTAGAACATTAGCATCGCACTAAAAAATAACCTAAGAGTTACAATATTTTTCCTATTTAAAACTTGATTCTTCTGTAGTTACATCGTGTACTAATACTGAAGGAAAATTAAAAGTTGTGATTTTCTAGCCCGCTATTTGGCATAATAACCAAGGATTTTGCTGCCGTAACATGGCTGCAGCAGGCACAGCGCCTGAAAATCGCCCCCTTGATAACTTTCAATAGCAGGGGACTATTTTCGGGCATTGTGTAATATATAGTTTAACCCTAGTAGGGCTGCAACTAACGATTATTTTAATAAACGATTAATCTGTCGATTATTTGTTCGGTTAATCGATAAATCGGATAAAAAACAAAAAACAAGAAAAGCATTCTTTCCAACCCCTTATTCAAAACGGAACTAAAATCTTTAGAAATTGCACAAACATGTTGCTCCTTGAACACACCTGAGCTGTTACAATAATAATAAAATAAAATAAAATAAAATAACTAACTCAAAAAATACACATGTATGCTTTACATCTGCCAAATATATAGACTTTTTTATGATGCATTTCCCATCAAGAAGCCTCTCTTGATGAGATCAAAAAGATAGTATATGAGTACACTCTCAGAAATAAAAGTACAAAAGTTGTCACTGGACAGTACCCTTTCAAAAAGGTATACCTTTACCAAAAAGTGCATATTAGTACTTCAAAAGTACATATTGGCAGTTCAAATATACATATTTGTACCTAAATGGCACATTTAAGGACCTTTTATAAAGGGTACTGCCCCAGTGACAGCTTTGTACCTTATATTTAACTTTATGTGTTTTCTCTGATCGGATAGCTATCTCATTTGTTAAAACTGTTCCATTTAAATTTGGCCACATAAATGCGTCTTGTGAAAACGCAAAATGCGTCTTCTACTCCCGCGCAAAATGCAAATACACCATTCATTACTTCGCCTTAAAAAATGTAAGACGATGTTAATGCAACAACAGGCGGCACTTACTGTATGATGTACTGTATGTTGGGCGGGCACGCGCGTCTCCTTGCTCGGCATGAGCTGGAGCGCGCAGTACAGAACAGCAGGAGAGTGACGGCGCGATGATTTAACATACAGGTCCATGACGGGGAAAAGCGTTCATACAACTCTCTCTCAACGTTTTATTTTTTTGTTTAATATCATTGGAGTTTTTCATTCGTTCTAGAAACTTTTTTACTCGCTATCGTCGCTCCATAAAGCATAAGCGTGTCGTCTTTGTTTGATTACCTCTTTGCCGGCTATAACTTCCAGGTGACGCGCTTACGTTTGGGAGGAGTAAAACACTGACATGTGGTTTTCCTCTACCTTTGCTGTTTATTAATATTTTCTCCGCCGCCCTGTCTTTTTTCCGCCCTGTCTATGAGGCGCCGAACTCTGCAAGCAACAGTGCGCGAGAGAGACCGACGCTCCGTCCCAAACCGCATACTTCCATACTATATAGTAGGCGAAAAGCACTACTTCTCGTACTCTTTGCTTACTATATAGTATGGAATTAGGTGGTTTGGGACGCAGTGCGAGTGTGTTCACTCCGTCCCGCGCTTAACTGAAGTTTTTCCTTTTTTTTATTTATTAAACGTCTCTGCGTCACGCGACACAACGAATCGATTATGAAATTCGTTGCCAACACTTTTAGTAATCGATTTTTATCGATTTAATCGATTCGTTGTTGCAGCCCTAAACCCTAGGGGATCTGAAAATGAGCATATTTTCAAAAAAAGTGGAGTGTCCCTTTAAAAGTCCCTGATTTGATGTGTTTGTCTTGTGATGCAGGCTCTGTATCAAGCAGGAGAAGGTAAACTTGGCACAGATGAGTCTAAGTTCAATGCCATACTGTGCGCCCGGAGCAAGCCTCACCTGAGAGCAGGTGAGAGCAGAATAGTAGTATTTTTAATCAAGTGACTCTTTCACATGCTATGTTTAAAAAAAAAAATAGTAAGCTAGTATTCCATTCCCACATAGGCTATGCCACACTAAGCCGTGTTGTTTATTTCTGTTGACAGTATTCAATGAGTACCAGCAGATGTGTGGTAGAGCCCTTGAGAAAAGCATTGAGAGGGAAATGTCTGGAGATCTCGAGGGTGGAATGCTGGCCGTCGGTGAGCTATTGAATTTTTCATACATAATCGTGTGTGATGACATCATGTCATCCTTTAAACACTTTGTAATTGTATTTCTTAACTTGCTCTCCATTCTGCTGGCCCCTTTAAGAGTAATGCTGCTATAGGGTAAATATGTGGAAGACGTTTTTATCAGTAACGCATAGAGTGGTTGAGTGTCTTGCTGCTGCATGACTTTCTTTTATTCGTTGTCAATTTCATTGTAATGAGTGTTGTCATATTACTATGCATTCATGAACATTCCGGTTTTTCTTTTTGTCTTTCAAATAAATGCATTTGGTTTTATTTGTGTGTGGACGTTTCAAGATCTGTCTTGCTTGCTCTTTTGTACACTGCTTGTTAGCTGCAGGGTAATTGTGCATGATGAGTCTAAACCTGTTTCTCTGTATGCAGTGAAATGCATTAAGAACACACCAGCCTACTTCGCCGAGAGACTCTACAAGGCCATGAGGGTGAGACACATGCTTCTCACCGTGAATAAGATGTATTGAGTGCAAAGAGACAGGGACTTGATGACAAATCATGTGTAGTTACAAAAAAAAGAGAATTGGATTTTAAGACGGTTTGTTCTAGAGAAGAGGTTCTCAAACTGTTTTAAAGTATGCAGCGCCCCCAGGTGGTACAACTGATTTGCAATACCCTGAATATAATCTGTATAGCTTAAATAACTGTACATATATAATTAAACTAAATAGTACATAAATATTGAAAAAAAATTGTGCAAAGCATGGTAATACAGTCCCCCCACCCTACAATAGATAAATACATAAAGGAATCAATACAGAATATTTAAATTAAAGGGGAGGAGAAAAAATTAAAATGCAATATTATAATATAAATACATCATTTTACATATTTTGCATTTGCTAATACATTTATCAGGGTTCCCACTGGTCCTTGAAAGTTTGTGAATCTTGGGGAAATAAATCAAGACCCTGGGAAGTTTTTTTAAATATACATACATAGATACAGTTCATTGAAAGTGCTTGAATCTATTTTATGCAAGAATTTTCTGGAAAGAAATCCATATTTTTCCCTGTGTAGTGTAGGATAATATCATAAAAATTCTAGACTTTTCAAGCACATGTGCTAAACTGTTTTTAAGCTTTTAATCCTTATATCTTCTTAATGCGAATGTTGATTCATACTAAAATTCTTTTTTGCATAGTTGTGTTTGATGCATGAAAACGTCTCCGGTTACGTATGTAACTATTGTTCCCCGAGAAGGGAACGAGACGCCGCGTCTCCCTTGCAATACCTCCTGCGTCCCTGTAAGGCTGTCTTTGGCAATATTTCAGATAGCGATATACTTTCTGTCTCCCGCGTCCCCTATGTTTTTGTCGTTAAGCCTCACCATTGGTTGAATTTGATATACACATTCAGGCACTTACACCTGGAAGCGTACCCAAAGTATCACCGCAGTGTAACCTTGAAATGTGTCCCCACATTTAGTCCTTGAATTTGAGGGTATTGGACTTGGAAAGTCCTTGAAAGGTACTTGAATTTAAAGTAAACTAAGGTGTGGGAACCCTGATTTATAAAATCAATCTTTGTAACTTTTAACATTAATTAATGCACCATAAACTAACATGAATAACTGTATTGACATCAACTAACATTAAATAAATGCTAAAAAAAAGCTTCATTTATATACAGCACATTTACTTATGTTAACCTTATATAAATATTAATAATTGAAATAAAACAAATGTATACAGTAATGAACCATTACTGTATACATTACTGTATACAATGGTTCATTACTGTATACATTTGTTTTATTTCAATTATTAATATTTAAACGTATATGGCAGGTGCAAAGTGTTGCATTTAGGCACTTCTTTATCCAAGCCAATTCTAACAAGCCCAGTCTTATAGATTTTGAGGTTACCAAATAATGGAAAAAGGGATTACAGATGATGTTGAAAAGAAAGGGTTTGTCCTCCAGAAAAAGACTCAACTGAACTAACATTTAAAACTGTGTGCAGCCATTGAAATATAGTGGGGGGGATCCTTATTAAAGATACATTCCTGAGCAGAATAAACCAAAAGATGAAGAAGGTCTCTTATCTGAAAGTACAAGGGTATCTCGTCAATACTGTAGTGGGCATATAAAACGTATGTACGATTGTAATTTGGCTTCGTAGTAAGCATGAGACTCAAACATGTATAAACCGTCAGTTAACTAAAGGAAAATGTGTCCATAAGGCATCTTTATTTTAGTTTTGCTTTATATTTCAAACTTAAATTAATTTACTTAAACCTTATGTTACAATGCAAATCTGAAAGACTTTGTGAAATTTAAATTCAGTTCCCTTGCATGCATTACCACACCAGTCTGAGTTTTAAACATTACATTAAACACGTTAATTTTACAGAATTTTCACCTGTTGCCATATATACATCTGTATATATTTGTGTAATTGTGTATATGTTTATGCACAGGGAGCGGGAACAAAGGATCGAACTCTGATCCGCATCATGGTTACTCGCTCTGAGGTCGACATGCTGGACATTCGTCAGGAATACATGAAGCTGTATGGGAAATCGCTCTATACAGCCATATCAGTGAGTAGCTGCAAACCAACCCAATGAATTAAACATCACACTTTTATAAAGGAATTATAGATGATGTGTGCATACTGTACTACTTTTTAAAGCTCTGTTGTATTCATAACTGTAATAAAATCTGCGTTTATAGGGAGACACCTCAGGGGACTACAAAAAAATACTGCTGAAGCTATGCGGTGGAAGCGATTGAGAGCTCTGCAGGCCACAGAAGACATGAAGCCACCATTTATACACACGATACACATAACTCTAATATGCACTTATTACATACCTGCATGTTTTATCTACTCCGTGCTGATATGCTGCACATTACTTCATGCTGTTTTTTAATACTACATTTTTATTTTAAGGGTATCCTTATCTCTTTATGTGCCTTCTATGCTGAAAACGGTGACTTAGCCAATGATTGAAATATAGAAAATTTGCATATATATTTTATATATTCGTTGTATCCAAATATATTTTGTTTGCAAGCTAATATCAAGACACATTTTGTTATTAGTATTGTGTACACATCTGAATACCAAGTTATTACAATAATGTATTAGTACTTTGCAGATGGGGAAAATGTGCCATAATTTGAAGTTTAGTTGTTAGCCAAAGATGAATGTGCATTAATTTGTGTCTGTTTCATAGTAAAAGCATTACATGTATGAATCCAGCCAGCCATAAACTTCTTTTGTTGCAGCCATAATGATTGTCAACCAGCTGTTTATTAAAGCAAAAAGTAATAATGGTGCTGTCTTTGTGTTATATTACTTTTTTCCCCTGTGGGGAGCCGATCATATATATAAAGCGCTAAGTAAATAAAGATTATTAGTTTTGAGTTCTAATTCACTTTGACCTCAAAAATAAAACCATTAATGTTAATCACCATACATATTATTCTTCACAGATCAGACACAACACAAACATAAAGCTCGCTCTAACAAAACATGTTAGCTTTGTTTTTATTTATTGCACTTATGGAGGTCCACTTACTTTGCCTAACATTAATACATTTTAATGACATATTAAAAAAACATGTCTCTGTTTACAAAAAATTATAATAACCAAAAGGGATCTTAGCTCTTATAGGCTGCATCATCAGAAGTCCTTTCCCACATGCAAAGTGTGTTACAATCCCTGCTCCAAAATCCGCTTGTTCATCTCTTCATTTTATGGATAAAATGCAAAGACAAAAAAAAAATGCTCCATCAAAGTCAGATTTTGAATTAATAGCAGATGGCATTACATCATTTCCAGTAAGGCTTTATTAAAGGGCACCCATTGTGGCCTTTTTACAAGATGTAATTTAAGTCTCAGGTAGTTTCAGCTCAAAATACCCCATAGATCATTTATTATAGCATGTCCAAAATTACCCTATTTAGGTGGGAGCAAAAGACACAGTTTTACTGTCTGTACCTTTAAATGCAATTGAGAAACAGCTCCTCATTTCCTTACAAACAGACAGTGAGCGCTTTCAGTTAAAACAGATCTGAGTAATTCAGTCTGAAACAATAGTATCTAGTGGACAGAATACAACTCGCTGAGGGTGGAAACTATGGTAATGCAGGACTGTAAGTGGGCGGGGCTTTATCAATGTGACCTCACATTGATAAGAGAATCAAAACAGCATGTCTAAAGAGACTGATTTGGTTTAATGGGGATTAAAAAACAAGGAGAAGGTGGATTTTTTCATTGTAGGGTGGTTGTGTTCACACACTGCCAATACACATTATGTCCAAACACCTTGTAACAGTGGATTTCACATAATAGGTGTCCTTAAATATAGGCTTCTTAAACTGGTTAATCCTTTAGATCAGTGGTTTTTAAACTTTTTCAGCGTGCAGCCCCCGTATGTATGGTGCATTCCTTCGAGGCCACCCCCCCCCCCCAAAGAAAATGTATGTCAAATTTGTTCTAAAACATACCATATTATTAAGACAAAACATTAAATTATGCAAAGTAGTGCTGTTGCTTAGTAGCCTTAATTTTTTTAGGTTTAATTACACAGAATTCATGATAAATTTATGTCTTTTATAAAATGTCATAAAATTGGGGCCCCCCTGGCACCATCTCACACCCTGGCCCCCAGATTGAGAACCACTGCTTTAGATAGTGTTCTCATAAGATCCAAAATTTTGAAAACACATAACATATCAATATGGATGCAACAGTGTGGTGACCTATCCAAAGTCTTGCATCTTATGACACAGCTCTTTAGCAGATGATATCATTATAAACACAGTATGGTGAAATGTCATGGTTGAATGAAAATTATGTTATGTACTCATTTACACCAGCAGGGGGCGGGATTGCCTTGAGCTTTATACAGAATAGCTGCTGATGACTGTAGTGCAGTGATTTTTAAACTTATTTTAAAGTTGTATAAAGATTTAAAATTATTTTAAAAAGACACAACTATCATTAAAATAAGCTTAAACAACTTAAACAACTATAGCTTGTAATGCCAAGCAAATCTTTATTTGGTACTATCAATTTTGAGTGGGATGTTTTCAAACATTGTTGTGAACATTCAGGGTCTGGAAGTGACAAAGGTTGAGATCCCCTGGTATGGTCAAGCGGCAAAAACGACACTGGATGATGGTAGGAATATTTTTGGATATAAATACTGATTTAAAAATATTTTATAGACTATTTGAGAAACAATCGTAATCTCTTCCACTTTAGGTCATACATGAAAAAATGTCATATTGTATTGAATGAATTCCATTCAAAATAAAACTAGAGGTTTAGTCCTGATTAATCTGGGCTTACAGATACTTTCCAGACCAGATAGTAATCAACTTATATATAACCACAAAATAAAGAACAAAACCAAACATCTGTTCATGCACGATAATCATGTAAACATACATAAAAATATGTGTTTGTACTTTTTGTATTTAAACTTGACTGGGTTTTACTTACGCATGTTATTCAATGTACAGAAAAGGCCTACAATCATAAACATGCCAGTCTAAACATAAACAATCACAACAAATAAATGTCCCATAATACTTTAATTGCATTACATGGGTTGAAGACATTAACTTTTATACCTTATCTTTGACATTATTCCTTATTTACCGTAGTATTAATTTACTGTGTTTTACAGGCCAGGTGAAAAGTAGTACACTTCCATAGTGTACTTAAAGTGCTTTATTTTCTCACACTAATTTTGTACTTAATATACTAAAAATTCATCTTTAGTACTTCTTAAGATGTTCTTAAGATTATCCAAGTGTACTTATTTGTGCTATTTTGAGACACCATGAATATGAACTAAAATGCACTTTTATCTCTGTATTAAAAAATGTATTTAGTTAACACTTGTATTGAACTTGAACTCAACTTTTATAAAAAGATGTTAACTAAATAAATTTTTTAAATAAATTTTTAGCACATTTTTGTTCATATATGGCAGGAGTGGGGAACCCTGGGTCCTGGAGGGCCACTGTCCTGCACAGTTTAGTTCCAACCCTATTCAAACACACCTGAATTTAATTTTCAAGTAATCCAGAAGACTTTACTTTGATTTTTCAGGTGCGTTTAATTAGGGTTGGAACTAAACTCTGCAGGACAGTGGCCCTACAGGACCAGGGTTCCCCACCCCTGATATATGGTGTCTCAAAATAGCAGTGAAGTACACTTAAATGTTCTTAATATATCTGTTTTGTATTAAGCGCCATCTAATGTCCAGGGGGTGAATTTGCACCTCACTCGGCTCAGCGCCAGTAAAAATCGTTTGGGTGTGAAAGCAGAAAAACGTCACGTAAAACGCCGACGATAAACGCGCACGAAAAACGTCCCGGTGTGTCAAGACCTTTAGGTGTGTCTGTGAATGCCCTGCTGCGGATAGGCCATCCATCCAGTACCCTCCCTGTGGCCAAAGATGCAAGGATAGGCTTCAACCCCCTGTGACCCTGCAGAGCACAAGCAGGTTTAGATGAATAGATGTAAACTGACACATGTTATTGAATTGTTTGTTGTTAATTATGTAAATACTGTGGTGTCAGTATCTTGACATATGTATCTCATTTATATGTCATTTGGCAGTGCTGTAAAACAGCTTTAGTTCATAACAACCAATCTATAGTGTCACTGAGTGTTTCAGAGGGAATTGCTTGTTCTGCTATGCTGACATGTGGCTCTTTAGTCCTGGTAACATCTGTCAGATTAAAAGAGTGCCTCTAAAAACAGCCTTTTCCAAATGTAACGTGTATTTATAGAAATAAAATTAAAACAAGTTGTTTTGATAAGTTAAAGGTGCCAAAGAATGCATTGAAATAATTTGTGAAATTGTTCTTTCAAAAATGATATAACTTTTTTCATGTCCATTTACAACCCTAGGATTTGGATTCCTTTGAATAAAATGGTCTATTTTTGCCCTATTTAGAAGGGTCATGAATCATAATGTTGAGCTCTGCTTTTACTGCTCTGTTCTGAGGCTCATGTCAGTGGCTCACATTAGTAAACAATTTGACAACTTTGTAATTCATTTATGTGTAATTTAATGTTGGGGCGTACATCTCGACTGTGACATCACAGTTGGTGGTATGTTAAGATTAGCCTGTTTTCCAGCTAGGTTTACACAAACGCGTTTGAGGCTCACGATATATGTCATTACCATACAGAGCTCTTATTATTCATCTATGCCTAGTAAATACAGTTTTTATTCTATGGCACCTTTAAAGTAACATAAAAATATATGAAGAGTTTCGTTGCAAAATGATAAGTGAAAAGTGAAAAGTTGGATCAACTTAAAACATACTTCAATTGGGAACATCTAAAATAAATAAGTTTTTCAACTTATGTGCTTAAGTGAAAAATACTTTAAGTGAAACAACTTAAATTGTTACCAAGGAACATTGCATGGAATAAATGAAAGAAAGAAATAACGAAAGCATGGCAATTATATTATAATTATACATTTTAAAATATAGCATAGAATACATTGTAAAAAAAGAGATTTGCTGGCTCAACCTAATAACCACACTGTAAAAAAATCCTTGTTGCACTTAAATTTGTAAGTTTAATGAACCTGAATTTACAATTAATTTCAACTTTATTGACTAGTCAGGAGTTGCTTTAAATTACAAAAACAAAGTTGAATTAGCTTAAGTTATTTCAACTTTATTTTAATAATTTATAGCAACTCCTTATAGTCATGAAAGTTGAAATGAGTTGTAATTTCAAACTGATTAAATGGAATTAAGGATTTTTTACATTGTATCTTTCTTGTTTGCATGTGCCATTCCTTTCTGTTATGTTATTTTGTTATAATGTTTTTTATAGCATCCTTTTGCCATTATCCTTGCATGTTTAAGCAATCTGATAATTTAACGGATTGCTAAGCTTTTTTGTTACCGTCTAGCTATAAACTGCACAAAACTTCACATACACTTTTACCCATAAAGTAGTCTGAACCACTGCTAATGAGCTATATAATCAAATAAAGATGTCCTTTAGCTACTCATATTACTGGATTTCAACATAATGATTTGAACTTTGAACATTATAGACACATGCTTGACTGCAATATATCAGCAATTCAATGCCCATGTAGCCAGTATCAGATAAACAGAGGACAATCTTTATGCAAAACAAAAAAGTCAATAGATGAAATATAAAATGAAATATAAAACACACACACACACGACTTTTATATTTTATCATCATGCAACTCTTTGAATTTTTCTTACAGTAGTTTTCCAGCTGTATTTGTAATCATTACCAGGGATATTACATTACTAATAAAGTGATCATTTATTCTGCACATGGATGATGGTCCTAAAACAGTGCTTTTAACCAGGGGCCCGGGGTCCACTAGGGGGCCTCAAAAGACTTCTAAGGTGGTCTCATGATTACCTATTTTAAATAAGATAGAATTAGCATTACAATAAACTAACCCAATTAAATATTAATATATTTTAAAGTGTTTGGTTGTTTTTGTAACAAACACATCTTTCTAGTTATGCCAAAAGTTAAGCTTTTTTGGATAGAAATAATGAGTTGGAGGGGCTTAAAATATTTTTGTGGACAAGAGGAGCCTCAAAGTCGAAAAGATTAAGATCCACTCTTAATAAATTACATGTTGTTCTGTATTTATTGAAATTCTGAATAAAAATAATAATATGTACATAAATAAATAAATATATTATATAGAATATATTATATAGAATTATTAACATCATATTTAAATAAAAATGGCAACCATTACGTTGAAATGAGCACATGTTTCAATGTGATTTATGTTATGATGCTGCATCATGGTTATCCGTAGCCTGAAAATCTTGCCAGAATTTTTGAAAACCGGTGCACGCCTCCTGGAAAATAACAGGTGTGTCTCTGGGAAAACCCCGCCTACTTTACCTTACATGGACATTGTACTGGAAGTTGATTGACAGCGGGCCAGCAGCTGCTGAGATACCGAGACATGGCGGAGCGTACACATTAAGTGGGTAACGGCAGAGGAGTTGCGCTACTTTTCCTCACGTACAAGTCCGCACTTGGCGAAATAAATGGCCAGGGAGAAAGTATACTAGCGCACGAGCGGAAATGGACGAAGTTACCTCACGTAAGTGATCCGGAGAAATGTATCGCTGTTTAGTGCGGTCAACAGCCTTGGGCGACAAATATGGCTCCTGTGCCTTTCTCCTGTTTGTAATGAAAAAGCGCTTCGTTGAGCCATCGCATCTCACTCAAATCCCACAAGTGAGCCGATAGAGAGAAGTTCCCGGCGCGTTCATCGGGTTTGGGTTGGGGAATCGGGTCTGAGGGGGTAGCGCTGAGCTAGCTAGTTAGCTTATGAACTGCAATGGAGCCCAAGCACAAAGAGTTACTACACCAGTGCCACCAGAACTTACTGGAGTCCATCACGGATCCGGACCAGCTCATAGAGCTCCTGTGTAAATCCGGAACCCTCAGCGAACAGGAGACGCTCGAGTTGGACCAGAACTGCTCGTCCAGCGCTGAGAAGGTGGAGCAGCTCCTGAAGATGCTCGTGAACAAGCAGAGCGACCATTTCCTGGAGCTGTGTGTGGCCCTGGAGAAAACATACCCTCACCTGTACACTGCCATCTTCAATAACGGTGGAGGACCTCCTGAACACTCCGGTAAGACCTGCAGCTGTAGATCCATCCATTAGGGAGAACCTGTCCATCATGCATCACACACGAGTTTCAAAACTGATGTTTGGTGTTGAACTTGAGTCTACAGATGGATCTGAAAGTCCTAGTAGGCTATGGTGAGCTGTACGTGCAATCTGGGTATTTTGGATAGGTACAGTGAGAGAAACTGCATTTGGTCTCATGCATGGCTTTGCATTTGCATGATATTGGTAGAAGCTTTTATCTTACGGTGTGTACATTTGATCAGTGTGTGTGTTCTGGGATCAAACCCACAACCTTTTGCACCACTACACAATGCTTTACCTCTGATATTTCTTATGAGGATATTTATATCCTTCTTTTATCATGAAAGGTCTTGGATTGTGCACTGGAAAAATCAAAGCTTGATGGGATGTAATTCCAGAAGCTCAATAGGAAGAGCATTGTCATACCAATGCAAAGATCATACACACACACACAGCTGTATAGATTGAATACACTGATGAAAATGTATAGATTAGTTTGAATGCACTGAAAGTCGCTTTGGATAAAAGCATCTGCCAGATGCATGAATGTAATTGCTGCATGAAATAATGAAAAGGGGTTACATGATGCTTGGTTATTTTTAGATCTGAATCAATAGTTAAGTGTTGGGATTGACCGGATGAACTACAGGGGAATATAGCTTCTGCAGATTGGTATGTGGTCTTACCGAGGTGGATGAAAGTACTATTGATTCGTTCACACAAGGTCTTTCAAGTCAATGGATCTCGTACTGATTTTCAGTGATGAGAGCATGGCATCATGGGTAACTGAAATAAAGATCATTCCAATGGATTAGCCCATGGAAACGTGCTTGCTTCAGCATGACCGTCCATGACATGGTTCATATCATTTTCATTGAAATTTTGTTCAAGCCAAGCGCTTTGCCGGTACACGCCTATGGAAAAGGCTATGGGCAGACTTGACTTGTTTCCATGGAAACACACTTGCCAGGGTACCATGGCGAATCGATTAGAACATACATGTGCTGGGTTCATAGACATGTAAGAATTGCTGTCACATCTAAATGGTTTGTGATAATAAGAATCGATCTAAATCCAGCAAGTTACATAATTATTGAATGAATTGTTTATGTCAGATCAGCAGATATGTGAGTTTAATGATCTTATTTTGTGCATTGTGTCCTTGAATTAAAGTGTGGGGTGATGAACTTCCATCATATAGTGTTTTGCTAAGAATGTCTACCTGAAAGATACAGAAACAAAAATGTGCTTCATGTTAGTAATTTTTACTGTGATAATGTTTAATGTTTTATGTGCCTGTAGCGCATACCGTAATCTCTCTCTCTAGCAGTGTTTCCCAACTTTTTTTAAGTTCCACCACAATTTTTGCAATTCAGCTCATATATCCTGTTCCTTGTCACCAAAAATTTTATTCATATTATTATATTAGATTTATCAGTAATATTAGCGCTGCATGATATGTGCTAACCTGCTAAGTAATGCTGTTTGCAGTACTATAATGTTTCAATCTTGTAAAATAAATTTATATGATAAAGTGCATTTAAAAATAAATTTTTTGAAGTAATTAAATATTATAGAACATTATAACCAACATGCATGTTTCACATTGTTTCTGTATCGCAAGTCTCTCGCTATCTGCATCAACCTAAAACATTGACTATTCATTTGTAAAGTAGTAATAATCATTTAGTTAATGCAAACCATATATTGTGATATGCACCTTTGCAACATTTTCCGTCATTTTTTGCAGGTCGCATATTTTCGTCATCCATAGAAGTATGCTAGTTTTTTGTCTTTTAAAAGAGAGAAATAATGACATAAATCACATTTGTTTATACTATTTAAGTAATTTCCATTTATAGATTTACCATTCAAAATCCACATAAGTAATCATTCAAACAAGCTTATGCACCTCTGCTTGGGAAGCATTTTCTCTATAATGCAATACTGTCAGCTTACACACACACATGCAGGGTTTTGTGCATGCCAGCACAGTTCCTCCTGACTTTATTGTGGATTTATTTGTGCACACCAATCACAAACACCGTGAAAGAAAACCATGAGCACAGAGCCGTATATTTTCCATGCACAGCTGTGGTTATTCATATCAGGATTAGTTTCTTTCATGTTGTCTTAGGCCTTTCTTTACAAATGCTCTTTTTCCGCATCTCTCATAGCTGCACATGTCCTGTGTTGGGCTTATGCTGATTTGAGTTGAAAGGTATTTAAAAAAACAGCTCTTTTTTAGTGCAGTGATTCAGTGCATGAGATTATTGTGTTCAGACTTGTGAGTAAGAGCTAAAGACAAGCCTTGTCCCCCCGCAGGCGGACGAAAGCCTGGACCGACTCTGCTTTATGTGTGTGTGATAACTTGTGCTGATATCAACCTGATCTTAAGTCTTTCACAAGCTGCGCTGTTGGGCTTCAGATAGTTCAGTGGAGAGTACTGTATACCGACAGCTCCAACTGTTCAGGATGCATGCAAAAGACACTACAAATAGCATGTCTCTCCACGGACGGACGCTCCTGTCCGCCACCCCATAAATCGGCTTAAATAGGAAGGCGAAAGATCAATGTTGTCGATCAGTCTCCCTAACAAGACAGGAAAAGTGAGATTTATGTGCTGTAGATGATATTAGAGCGGCCTTACTGCAGACTTGCACATTTCCATGGACTGAAACCAATTGGCTGCTGTTAACTCAAACCCGATAATTTCTGTTGACTCGGCACCTTTTATATTGCCATCATTTCGAAGCTGTTTTTCTCATGCGCTGCAGTGTGCTCTGCTGTGTGGTGTTAACTTTGACGTTGATCCAGATCCAGCGTGATGCCCCGCCTCGCTCAACACTCAACCCGGAGTTATCACTTTGACCTATAGAGTGTTGTCGCAAAGATATAAGACACTGCGGCTTTATGGTGACATCCATTTCCAATTAAAATGGGAAAGGAGGTTGATTCATATAGGATAGGGATTGGTCTGTCGTGGGCTGACGGGTGACTCCTCCATGCAGTCAAATGTAGAGCCGGGACAAAGACAACAAGGCTTTTGTTTTAGACAAACTGCATAGTCAGCGGCTTGTGCTGTTTACGGACCGTGGAGGATGTCCAGTCGGATAACCATTGATCAGTGCACTGAACGGTGTAAGTTACACTGTGACAGTATATCAAAAGGAGGATCTTAAATGTCCCCCATTCAAGACGTCTGGGGAGTATTCAGTTTGGCGTGTAGTAAAATATTGGAGCAAATTTATTAGTTTTTAGCCTTGCAGTTTAGTTATTGTGTTATGATGGCTTTATTCTTGTTTTAAACCATTTTATTTGTTGGTGTGTGGTGTACTTTTTTAGTCCTTTTTACTCAGCACAGTTATAAAAATACAGTATTTACTGTTTGTTTGTAGTTGAGCACTTTGGTTTCAAGCTAATATCTATACAGCAGAGTGGCTGATGCAATGCCAATATTGTGTGTGTGTGTGTGTGTGTGTGTGGGTACCACCTATGACCCTCCTTTTTTGCAGCAACAGATCCGCCAACAATTTACACTGAGCTTAGACAGACGCCAAAGATACTGGAGATACAAGATTGAGCACTGCTGTTGCTATGAAGAATAGGTGATAACGCAGCACTCAAGATGTGGTGACAGAAGTCCCGCCTTCTACTTATAAGAACAAATCATTAATCAATAAAGACAGATCTGGGAAAAGGGATCTGTACAATCACGCAATGCACTTGCCAACCTGTGTGTATGCGGAATAACTGAAACTACCTTTTTAGCACAATTTGAGCTTAAGTAGCAAAAGTCATATTGAAGTTGATGTCAGGTTGGTCAGAAATATGTAGTTTAATATAGATTTTAGCATGCGATTTTAGAGCTAGCTGTCTTTCCCCATTCAAGTACATAGGACTTAAGTCTGGCATGACTAAAATAATTACATGCAGGGCTTTGCAAAATCGCTAGGCCAACGTCATGGGGCTATTGTGCCATACAGTTGGGCTACAACAATCAGGGGTGCACCGATATATCTGCCGATGATGCTTGCTATGTTTCTCAATGAATTACGGTGAAATGCTGCTCCATCCAAAAGCCAGAGGGCGCTCTTGTGCAGAAACTCTATATGCTCTGCAGGCGAAGAACCCTAATAAGTCCCTCCAGAAAAATGGAATTTTGCAATCGCATGATTCAATGCATAATCAGCCAAAGTCTGCATATTTGTGCGGGGGCCGCATTTTTTTTCAAATATGCCGCAGTTTCGCAGCATAAATTGTAGATTTCCGTCTGCAAAATATTTGGGGCTTGCATGATTTCATAATCCCTGCATTTTCGTAGCAAAAAGCACATATAACTTAGCAAATTTTTAAAAAAATGTTGCATTTACTTCACACAAGCGCAGCCTTGTCCCCTGTTGCCAGGTGAACATTATGAAGTGATGTGATTATGTGGCATGAACATCAATGAAAAGCTGCAAAAGCAACAAGCAGTGTTTGCCAGTTCCCGCAGTTTTTGCCAGTTCCCGCAGTTTTTGCCAGTTCCCGCAGTTTTTGCCAGTTCCCGCAGTTTTTGCCAGTTACCGCAGTTTTTGCCAGTTACCGCAGTTTTTGCCAGTTACCGCAGTTTCATCGCATAAAATTACATAAATATCCCGCAGATTCCATTGCATTTTTTAAGAAAACGTGCCGCAAGATCAAGGATCAAGATCACCCCTCCCTATTCCCCCAGATGCATGCACTTACACTGTACTTTTATCGATCCTAGTCCGGGCGCGCTTTAGTCATTAAGATGCGATTGTTTTGAAAAAAAGCAGGAAGTAAAGCTCTCTCTTAACACTGGAACCCACCGTTATGATAAGTCTGTCTTTTTAATTCAGAGTCATTTGGTGCGCGATTACAGACAACCATCTCACATATTTATAAGTTGATCGGTCACGTGTGCAGCTCGGACATTCACGTAACCCCGCTGCTCGCGTCAAAAGGTTTTTACGGAGGCAGATGAAAGTGAGTGGTCGCGCACTGACGTCTTCACCTTTTGAATCACGCCCAGGCGCGATTGCGCTCACACCACAGCATTCCACGCCTGAGCCCAAGTGAACCGCGCTCCGGCCCACCTCTGCAACCTGGCCGCGGCGCGATTAACCAATCCACGCCCGGGGCGCGGTACAGAGCGATCACACTAGTCAAACAAACCAGGCTTTGGGTGTCAAACGCGCCCGAGCGCGGTTTGGTTTGGATGAGGTAAGTGCGCCCTGAGGAACCCTGTGCTATGCCCTCAGTGTCGGGTGTCATTTTCTTATCTTTGACTTTAGTTAATATTTCAAAATCTTATTAATTGCATAAATAACCATTCATCCCAAAATGGAGATCTAAATAAAAATAGTTAATCGTTTATTATAACATATTAGAACTTTTTTCAAATAATTTTTTTATTTTTAAGAGCCCAGATTAAATGTGAACTCCTTTGATATTCCTTTAAATTCATCCTAAGGTGAAACTTTAAGAAGCTTCTTGATAAAATTACATGAATACAGTTTTGCATTTTCTAAGCAAAGGGTGACTGCACTTCAGATGATAAAATATAACAGATTTTTGATTTATTTTGGATGCTTTTAGTCACCAACATCAATCTCACAGTTACATTTGTGTTATGCCACAGTTTGGACAAGTTTAGTATTATTCTGTTATGTGAATATATATATATAAACAAAGAACTAGCGAGTGTTCTGAAACATTTATAAATTATATATATATATACATTATTTTAGCAAAAGCCCCACTACTGAAGTGATTTTGTGAATAAAGTTTCTTGTTTCTTATAGTACTTCTTTACTCTTGCTTTTGTTGAAGCACTTAATATCTCATACCATAAAATATGAATACCGATGCCACTCAGATTCAAAGCCCTCACTTTAGATCTAAAAGGTTTTTTTTTTAGGATCCCTGCCTTTTAATGTCACACTCAAGGACAGGATTGCCTGTATCTTTTATATTGTGCATCATGTCAGCTTCCCTTTTATCCACCTGCTAGATGGATTTGTGGCTTCTCTGCATTTAGTAAAAATATAGCAGCTCTTATTTTTATGTGCATCCAGATTTTTTTTACCTTCTATCTACCGTACTGTTATCTGGCTAGCCATCTATTTTAGTTTAACCTAACGCTTCATCACTTACATGGCTCAGTAAAGATATTTTATATAACCGTATGTCTCCCGATGATGATATGTGTGCGCGCACATTTCCCTGTTGGTCCGAACACTATTGATCCTAGCTGTATTTGTGGTGTGAGCAGTCTCTAGCAGACCCTGATGTTTTAATAGCAGCTGTGTGCTAAAACTGCAATTAATGGAGATTGATACTTTGAAAATGATACTTTGCCAGGCACCATATGGATAGATGCTAGTCTAGGTCTCTTAAATAGGACACAAGCCTTCCAGTTTGATCCCAGCTTCACCAGTGAGTCAGAAGCTGAGCTATAAAGAAGGACTTCATTACCATTTTCAAGTGTCTCAAAGCTGCTTAATTACTAAGGAACTGCAGAAGTGCTACAGTTTAAATGCTAATGGTGAGGTGATGGAAACAGACAGAGCTGTGATAGAGTTGACACATCAGCTCATGTCCGGATGATTGTATTTATTGTTCACAATATTTAGGCTAAGCTCTGCCTGCTTTTTCTATGATATAACACAATACATTAAAATGAATGCAAATCCTCATTCTTTTAGTTATAGGCTTGGGTAAACATCAATTTATACCTGAACGAGGGGGTTAGCATATATTGTATTAATATATTGTGCATCTCAAATTTTCTTTAAAACTTGTCTTTGAATCTGTTGTATGTGCCTAATAAGCTAAGAAGAGACCAGGCAAATGCTATAGTGGGGTATCGAAAAGCGGTCATGTGTCCCTTTGGGAAAAGCTATATTAGAGTAAAGCTGAATTATGGAGATGTCATTTCAACACAATCACACCAGTTTGTCTTGTTTATTTTTAGGGCCACTCCACATAATAAGAGATCATGCATACTTCCACCGCATGTGTCACCCTATAAAGTATTCAGCTGCATGAATAGGCTGTGAGACGAGTGACCCTGTCCAAAAATCTGAACATGACGCAAAATTTCAGTTTTGAAGGATTGTCTGGCTCTGCTGTACTTATAAGGATATGCAGTGGGTATTTGAAAACACTAGGGATGCACCGAACATTCGGCCACCGAAAATTGTTGTGATGACACACAGTGATAGCCATAAATGCAATTGTACTAATAATTGGCATAATAATTTCTTTCGATGTTTGCGGTGCACAATATAACACGTGTTCATGTTTCACGTGTAAAAAAACGCACACAATCTGCTTATCTCCATAGCGCTGTTTTCACTGTCCTAAAAACGGGCTGATGGTCTATGAAGTCCCTCCTTCCGATCGTCTATTCCTGCACAAAATGCAAATGCAATATTCAAAATTGAATATTCAACTTAAGGTGAAGCTTATACAACAAAAGGCAACACTTATTGTATGTTAGGCAAGGGCACAAGCAGTGCAAAGCAGCAGGAGATTGAGACGGCGCAATAATTTACAGGTCCATGACTGGGGGATAACCGCTTCATTAAATGTTCTCTCAAAGTTTTATTTCTTTGTTTATTATAGTCGAGTTTGTTAGGCCTATTTTTTGGTTCTAGAAAGGTTTTTTTACCAACTGTCATCGCTCAATAAAAGAACGAGCTAATGTAGGAGTGACATGCTTACATTTGGAAAGAGCAAAGCGCTGACATATGTGGCTTCATTAACCAGATGTATTTATTTGCAATTTTCCAGTTTCATCTAAAATGCGTCCTAGGGGCTGTTTACACTTGGTATTAAGATGTGTTTTCTTCGATCAGATCACAAGTGGACGAGAGAGACACATTATGTTTACACCTGGTATTTAAATCCGTCTCTTTTGTCCACTTTCGACCGCATCTGTCCTGAATACTGTGAGGGGGTGGTCTGTGAGACGGTGGGCGAGTCTATCATTCAAACGCGAGCGGGAGTAATTATGAGTTTATATGGACGCAAACTAATATTATGTCAGAGTCCGCTGCTTGTTTAGCAAGTATACATGCTGCACAGAGTTTTGTACGTTTATATGTTGGAGCTTTCTCTGAATTTTCAGCGCAATTGATGAAATGGGATCGCACAACTTTCACGCTTTCAAAACGAAACTAAGGAGAACACCCGCAGTAGTTTTATCAATGAAAGGCAAAAAATAGTGCTGTTCACCGTATGTTCACGCCAGAAGTAAAAAAAAGACGTAAAACTTGTGTTTAATACCTCAGATTAGATAAATGGGCGGAGAGAAGGCGGTCACGTGTGGCTGTTCGAACGCATTCAACCACATTTGCGTTCCGCAACTCCAAGGCGATCCGATCGAAAGTGGTTTCGACTACCTCTGGATGTGGTTGAAAGTGGACGCGTTTAAAACGTTTTGAACACCGTTTACACCTGGCATTAACGTCGTCCACTTGTGATCCGATCGGCAAAAACGCATGTTAATGCCAAGTGTAAACAGCCTCATAGACTACCTCCTGAAGTGGTCTGAGCGATCGGATTTAAGTCCGCCTCAAAAACATTCCCGGGGCATTTTCACTTGGTCTTTTTACGATCGGATAGCTATCCAATCAGAGAAAACGCATGAAGTGACCAGGTGTAAAAAGGCTCTAAGGCAAAACAAATCAATTAGTTTGGAATTTGTGTGCATTTGGTTTAACATGGTTATTGCTGGCTTAATAGCATTTCCTGCAGATCCCTGGGTTATGTTCAATAAAAACTGTATAATGTAGTGGGAAATTAAATAGCAAATCTCTAAAAGATGTGGTTCAGAGAGGATGAGAAGAATTTGCCCGCAAACAGGGTTTTCTGGGGTTAGAGGTGAACTGAGGAGATGCAGGGGTGGTAATGATGATGTGTTATGTTAGGGATGTGGTTTACCAACACAAAGGCTTGTGCATCTAGTAGATAAGATTCAGGGTTTCTATCACAGAAAAGATCATAGGTCTTGCTATATTATTGAACTACCACTGGAGAAAAGCGCAAGGGGCCACATTACTCCAACATACTGTAAACATTTCTTTTGACTTTATTTTTTTCATCCTGGTGTTGTTACCTGTATTCTATTCAAAAGCATATTGGATTACCATTGCTGTTTTTTCTGAACAGCTTTTAAAAGTGGGAATGTCCCTTTATCTGTGTGTGACATCACCTGATACACAAGAGATCACCACTTTTGTCCAAGTCTTTGTCCTCACTTCACGCAATTACCCAACTGTAAACAGTGGTATATCACGTGACCATCTCTGAGCCCTGATTGGCCTGTTCCTCTGAACCTTGACCTCGGTGCCACAGGCTTGCTATGTGGCCTCATGGGAAACTGCAGGCTGTGTGATGTGATGTGTCTTTCCCCGAGGCTCTCTGTCTGGTGTTGAGGCATCTCTACAGCAGAACCGCTGCCAAAGTCAGTTTGATTTAGAGCGTTGAAATGTGTGTAAACAGAATCGTTTATCAGGCTCGTTCTATAGCAGCTCTCTGTTGGCCCAGCATAAAGAAAAGGACAAACCCTTAACACACAAACGCCAGTTAATACAGGATAGCATCTTTGTAGTGGTGTTTGCCAAGACGGGATGACTATTCTTACACTTACACATACTTTTCAGAAACCATACCCAAGGATTTAACACAACAACCATCAATTTTCCTTTGCATTTTTGAACAATTTCATATACACACAACAACGCAAATACAGGTTCAAACATAAGGTTTGATTGCACACACACACAGTTACTGAAATGAGCCAATCTGAGAAACAGCCAATCAGAGCAGAGCTCAACATTATTATTCATGATGACCCCGTTCAAATAAGGTATTAAAGCATAAGAATAAATGTGGCATTTCTGGTGATTGCTTGAACAAAAGCTGTTGAGTTCATCCATTATTAAGCCTCAGCCTTCAGCTTTGTTCTCATTGCAAGTCATCCACTCGCTCATTTCTCAGGGAGACAGTCTGTGCATGTTCACGAGTGTGGATTTGTTTCTTTTTTGCTATATAGCAGGATTTAAGATTGAGCTGAATTTGTCATAGCAGCACTTGTCATCCCGCGTTTGTGATGAATGCTGGGGGTTGTTGGGGGTTTTGATCGTCTTTTTGCCTGAAACAACTGTTGAGCAAAGTCTGTGCAGAGCAGAAAACAAACAAACACAAAAAGATGCCAAGGGCACAGCATGGCATTTCTGACCTACTTCATAAATGCAGGGACAGGGATCTTGCTCTTGTTTTAAAGTCTGACCAATATATAAAATAAAATGTATGCACATTTTATTGTCCTCATTACGGCCTGAGAACCGAGGTGCGAGGACCCTGTTGTTCTTTAAAGGGGACAGAGAATGAAAAACCATTTTTACCTTGTCTTTGTTGAATAATGGTAGTCTACCCGCATTTACGGACTTACAAAAAGTGCTCGACATGCTAAACATCTCAGTCTCATAGAAATTCCTCTTTTAGAAATGTCAGCCAGAAAACGGCCCAATTTGAAAAACTGATGCTTATGACATCACAGGCATCTCACTGCCCCTCCACTTTAAAATAATTGGCTACATTTTTTGAGTAGCAGCAAAGTCAGCCAATCAGTAATGAGATTGCAAGTTAAGCCAGTAGGGGGAGCCAAATAGGTGCAAAACCACTTGTTTAAAATCCCCCACCCTAATAGAGCTATCTGAGAGAGGCTTTTAGGAAGTTTCTAAGGCATTACAGACCCAAACAAAAAATTTTTGTCTACATGTCACATCACAGAACAAGGATAAAAACCCCGTTCAATCATTCTATGTCACCTTTAAGGAGTTATTATTTTAAATTTGTTATTATTTATTAAAACAGTATGTACTTACCTTTGACAAAGAGACGTTTTGTCAAAAGCAAATGCAATAAATCAATTTAATACATAAAGGACGACAGGCTGTTGAGTTATTCGAAAATATTACCTGAAAATATAATTATTCTGAATAACCCAAGGTTATTCCGCTTGTGCGGTTGCCACAAACATTGCTCTGGTGATTATTTTAAGACATTTGACAGGTTAGGTGTGTGTTTTACAGCAGAGTCACTCTATAAAGAGAGTCACATCATCTTTGTTCACTCCAATGGAACAGTTTTTTACAGCAATGATGGATCATGGAGCCTCTCAAGAGTTTCCGGAAGTTTCTTTCAGCTTTATAGAGCTGTAGCAGAAAAGACTGAATGTGATCCAAGTTTTTAGACTTGAGAGTTTAAAAAAATAAGTTTGTATATTAGCACTACATTTGAATCAAATCACTTTGTGCATCAATTCGTTTGTAGTGGATTATTTTGTATATTTAGGGGATGTTAGTAGAAAAAGTGTCGGGGTAGGACAGGCTGATGATAAGGGGTATTATTATAATTTATAATAAATTAAAAAATAAATTATGAAGAAGTGCCTTTTTTTAAAATCTTGTTATTTTTATATAATTATAAATCAAACAGGCACGATGTATATACACAGCACACAGTCAATTGTACATTAAATGCACAGTGTGATGCATTTTAAAGCTTTAAAGTTGTTGGAGAAAGTGTAAACCAAAGTGTGACCAAACTAATCTTCTTATATTACTGGATTTTATTTGTCAAAAACATTGTTCATAAAACTACATAAAAATACTACTTAAACATATTGGTGTGAAAAATAACACACAACTGGTGGCCAATACACAGCATGACAACATAAACATCAGTTGAGGGTTGCAACTCCACTTTTTAAATGACAATATCCTCGCTGGACCACTGTTGTCAGTAATATAAGTATTTGAAATGAAAATTATTTCTTAATGTCTAGTGACATATAAGGGCCGTTTTATGATGAATTGATATACATTTCTTACATACCCTTCTTTTAATTAAGAAAAATCACAGCTCTTTGCTTCAAACTCAATGTATTTCAATGGCTCACTATGAGCTTCCAGGAACTTAACTAAAGTCTCCATGAATCACGTGACTGCCGTGTTTTTGGACTTCTGGTGGTGCAACTCTGTTTCTCCATGGCTCTGTTTTACAGGAAAATAATCAACACCCGTGAAACATTTCTCAACCGATCAGAATAAAGCGTTCAACAGGCCCGTGGTATAATGGAATATAATATTGAAAGCGGTGTACAATGTGGTGTACGAGTTAATGAAGATGCATTGTTTTGTAAGAGTGTTATGCATGACTGTTAGATAACAATCATTATTTGTTAAAGTACTGTTTGTTGCAAGTTCACATTTAAATGGACCCAAATCTTCAAGCAGACAAGGCGAATTTGTTGATTTTCTCAGGTTGTTCTTCCACCAATTGTGTTTAATGTAAGCATACTAATATGTTTCGATTCAACATATCATTAAAGGCAGTTTATGTCATGCAGTATAGTGCTTGCTTCAGGCTGGTTTTGTTGAGTGCTTTATGCATTAATGAAGTACATGTCTCGTGACCATGGATGTGTTTTAAAACCCTCACTTTTTACCAGATTTTTTTATTGTTGTTTACTTCGTGTTGTCTCACAGGGGAAGATAAGATCAATGTCTCCTTTTATTATACCATATCTATTTCTTTTACCCCCCCCCCCCACATAAAAAGCATTGCTACTGTAGTGCCTGCTGTAAAATCGTCCCTACCCTAAAGTTATTTTAGGCAAAAGAAAGCACTGAAGTAGACTGCTGAAGCAGAATTGTGTCGGCAGAAGTGATAAGAGTGTGAAGAAGGATTCGAGTGGCTGTGATCTTCTCCTGTGTGTGTGTGTGTGTGTGTGTGTGTGTGTGTGTGTGTGTGTGTGTGTGTGTGTTTGCTGCTGGAGGCTTGTGATAATGAACCATGTCTTTGTCACTACACACTCTGTTCTTTAAGACCAGCCCTGAAGTATAAGTGCTGTGAAAGATTTAATTATACATTCACTGTTTATTCACACAGACTTACATACTGTTTTGTTTTCTCATAACTGATACTTTGCTAAGACCCACCATCAAAGCACTGCTTTAACAACTTACATCCACCATATTATTAGATGAGATTGTTTTTCTGTTTCGATAACTTGGATCTTGTTGGTATCTTTATTTGAGACTGTCTTCCAAAAAATAACGACCTCATAGGTCGTTTGTGCAAGCAACCCTATTACGACGTAAAGTGGCGTATAAGGGATTAGTGTCCTCTAGCGGCAGTAGCAAGAGCCAATAGCGCTTCACGTTCTTAGCTAACGCAATGATGCGCCAATGCCTTTTCAGAATCATAAATTACGTATCATTCGCTTCTTCTGGCAGCAGTTTTTGAATCAGTGTACACCGGATCTGATAGTGTCTTGGAGCCATGCTGTACACCACACACAAAGGCCCAATCCCATTTCTCTGTCTTACCCCTTACCCCTACCCCTTATTTTTGCATGTTCACGAGAGCGAAAGGGCTATCTCGATTGGTCCTTACTCTTACGTGAACATGCAAAACTAAGGGGTAGGGGTAAGGGGAAGGGGTAAGACAGAGAAATGGGATTGGGCCAAAGTCTGCCATTTTGAATTTTCTCAGTAATTTGACTGCAAATTTTGCCATTTCTGGGCTTCATATTTTAACAAGCGCCTCCTAGAAATTTGATCAGATCATCACCATATTTGTGTCATGTAAAGGCCTTTGCGATGTTAAATTGCGGAGGTCTTGACTTTTCGTTGGGGGGTGTGTCCATGGCGGCCTACCAAATTTCTGTGTTTCCCAATGAAACAGGAAGTTGTTCTAACTCAGGCTTAAAACGTCCAATCTGACCCACGCTTCACATGTTTGATAAGGGTCCTCTCCTGAACACATCAACATGGCAATATTCAGTAAAAGTTATAGCGCCACCTGCTGGCAGCAGGAAACGCCATGTTTTACACCGTGATTTACTTCTCATAGAAATGTATTCAGATCATCATTATATTTGGTCAGTCTGAACCAAGCGTGCCGCACAAGCGCTGAAAAGTGAAGCCAAAACGTCTCGATCGCCCCCCAGTGACTGGTCCCAGTATAGATCATAAACCCCGCCTCCCCATGTTATTCAATGGGACTTGAGACCAACTAAAAAAATTAATTACACTTCAATTATCTTTTTTCCGAACCTGGTTTCTGTCATTTATTGTAGTTTTTATCACACTGATGTAAATTCAAATGTTTGTTTTTAAAATAAGTTTGTGTTTAGTTAGTTATTTAATGATATAAAAACGGTGGTGTCACGTCATGATTGACAGCTGTGATATCGTGTGACATGCGCATTCTGCGAGAGGGGGGCGGGGTTTTGATTTCGCGGCTTTACTTCCTGCTCACTACTGCGCATGACTGGTCCAGAAATCGCTACTACGCAGACTCAAGACCCAAGATGTCAGCGCCATATCGGGACACTGGCGGCTTCACTTTTCACCAATGGAAGGGAGCGAACAGGCGTTGTCCATCTTTTTTTACAGTCTATGGTCTGAACTTAAGGACTTCACAATGATAAATTGTTAAGATCTGGAATTTTCGTTAAAGGGCGTGTCAGTGGCGGCCTGGCAAACTTTGATGTTTCACTAGGGCTGGGCGATAATTCGATAACGATAATTTTACCGATATAAACTTTTTCGATAAAACGATAAGGACAGTTCGATAAGTGATCGATAATGTTTAAGCACTGTGCGTAATGTTGCGCGAGCACTTCCGGATGCGGCACGCGCTCTTGGTTTACAATCACAGTGACAGTCAGACTTGAAGGAGTGGAAGATGAGGCAAGTTATTCATTTATTAGTAGAGAACTATGATTTTCGCGATGCGGATAACGTGGACGGAATCACGGAATCCAAATGCGCGGAAACATTTTCTTGTGTGTAATGTTGGACGCGCAAACAGGGTTCGTCAAACACAGCAGACACAGGTGCGTGCAGTATACTTTACTTTCATTCAGCGTCCGCCTTGCGCACGCACGCGTCCGCCCAGCTTTAAAAGTATATTTATAGGACATTCACAAATTCAGGAAACTGAGGAAAAGCAGCAGATCCACCACTGCAGTGAATATAGTGTTTGGGTATGTGCGCTCCCACAGCAACGTGACACCCTTGACATCCATTTATCAGCGTGTATAGCTCGTATATGTATAACACACGCGTGATCACTGAACTAAGTTTTCTTTCTTGTTTAAGTGAACATAAACAGCTGTTACTCAGTATATTGAAACTTAAAGCAGTCTGTCTTGGGTCTTAAAGGGACAGTAGTCTGCTGCTTTTGTGTCAGAAATGTGTTGATTTCATAACAAATAGATTTACATTTAATACAGATGCATTAAAACAAGATTTTAGTATTTGTATTTGTCATGTTCTGAATAAAAAGTAGTTTAAAACCATTATTAACTGTCTGGTTTTTACAATTTTCATTCAGGAGCAAAAATCTGCCTTTAAATTTGACAGGAGTAAAGATTTGTTATTTATCATGATAATTATCGATATCGACTGATATGGAAAACATTTTCTCGATAATTTTTTGGGTCATATCGCCCAGCCCTATGTTTCACCATGAGAAAGCTGTTGTAACTCAGGCATACAATGTCCGACCTGTCCAAGACCTCAAATGTTTGACAAGGGTCCTGGCCTGAACACATCAATATAACAACAATCAGTTACAATGATAGCGCCACCTGCTGCACACAGGAGGTGTGGCACATCAAAGTTTCTTTAAATATCCACCTATATTTACTCAATTAAATTCATATCCCCCTGGTTCAATGCTTTACTAAGACCATAGGGTGGCGGTGCACATGCGTGCGAGGGCCCTTCCATCGCTGCTTGCAGCTTTAATGTTATCAATTGTAATTGCTATATAATGAGTAATTTCTCTTTTCACTTGACTGTGATTAGTGTTTGCCTTAATTCTGTTGCAGCCTAGGCAGTTTGTTATCATGTTACTGTGTTATTTTACTTTTTTTTTTTACACTTCATTCCAGCTCACATAAGTAAATTTGTTTTATTACTTTAAGAGGACACAGAAAACTTGAATTCATTTCTTTGAACATGAACATTGTGTAAAGGCCCGTCCACACAAAGCACGATAATGTGACCTATAACTATATAAATAATAATCGCCTTTTAAAGTTGTCCAAATAAAGTCCTTAGCAACAGATATTACTAATGACAAATTATTTTTTTATATATTTGCAGTAGGAAATTTACAAAATATCTTGATCCTCTACTTAATATGCTAATGATTTTTGGCAAAAAAAAAAAGATAATTTCGACCCATACAATGTATTGTGGGTATTGCTACAAATATACCCATGCTACTTATGACTGTTTTTCTCATAAGGTTTGGTCCAGGGTCACATATCACAGATTTTTTTACCTAAGGGAAGGGCAGACCATTCAAAGCACTTCTGCACAGATTTGAAATTTTTGTCACAATTTCGGGGAGGTGCGAGTCATAGGGTACACGTCTATGTACATTTGTGTCGAACTGTACTCTCGAGGCAGAAGTATAAATTGGGCTTAAGGTTAACTGTAAGCTTGTCTAAACCATTGTAACTGTTGGGCAAAACTTAAAGAAGGGTCAGCTGTAGGGATGTGACAATAAATACCTGGCTGATAACTATTCTGAATCGCACAGCCGATATTATTCACAGCTATTTCATGTACTACGGCTTTTGATCAGTAAGTCCTTATCGATCTGAAATCACTGTTAGATTGAGTTGTTTATAAAATGCATTTGAAAAAGCAACATAACATAATCATTATAGATATTATTTATATATTTATATATTCTTTATTATAAATAACTGAAAAGGTTTAAAGAACATCAATATAAATATACGCTTAAGCAATTTCCTGGAGCTGCGTGTCATAGCTGCGTTTGTAATGGTTCCTCTTCTGTGGCCCATATTGTGTTCCTACATGAGAGCGCCCCCTGGCTTTTGGATGTAGCAGCATTTCATCATAATTCAGCCTATATATCGGTGCTCCCACCCGGTCAGTTGTTTCAGTAGTTGTGTAAGTTTGATATTTTTTTTTACTTTTTAATTTGATATTTGTTTTAAGCCTCAACTTTTGCTTGGGTTTGTAAAAATAATCTGGTGCTGCTGTAGCTAAAGATGAATTATTCTTCATTTTCTAAAGTGCTTCGTCTCTGCCAGTATTGAGTGTTTGGTTAATTAAAGGCCTCAGTGTGTTGAGTTATGATTTGTGTTTCCTCTCCTCCACAGGGTCCACTTACAGCGTCCTGTCCACGATGCCATCAGACTCCGAGAGCAGCAGTTCACTCAGCAGTGTCGGTATGTTAAAGTTTCGTCTTCCGCTTTTGACAGCTCGCACACATCTTCACCGAGCCGTAGCGCGATGATGTGTTGCGCATGGGTGTGTATGATACGTTTGTCACTTTAACTGCCACAAGGCTCGTATGAATGGTGATAGAGGCTGTTAGGAGGGCATGACTGTTGTGTTTATGAAGCCCTGTTGAACTGGTCCTGTGCCAATAGAGAATGTGCTCGGAGGCTTACTGCCATCCAAATGACTTGGCAGGTTCACATAGAGGTTTCTAAAGGGACCAGAAAGTTGCGCCAGAGGTACCCACAATGCCCTTTGCCTGATTAGGTTAGTAAGAGGAGCAGTTTTTTTCTTTGAGTTGTGGGTGAAATGGAAGAAGAGCATATCACTAAATGTTTTTGCTACATCTGCTAAAAATGTAATACGGATTAGGAAAAAAAACTTGTGTTTTTGCACAATTTTTTGTTGTTTCATTGAATTAAGTAGTAGACCAATAAATGCAGTTGCTGATATTTTGGGTGATTTTTTTTTTATATATAATTTTTTATTATTGGCATCGGCTTTTAAATCTTTTAAATCGGCCACTGTGTTCGAACTATGTCAAAGATCATGGGTGGTCCCCTAGCTAACATCCCGTCAGTATAGGATCGCCGTGATTTCACAAAGTAAGATGTGATCCTGCATCAGCATTTTTTGGTCTTGGATCAACCTTTGGGTCAAGAAAACCCATATTACCCTTAACCATTTTTTACTCCTCAAATTAGTGTAAAATGATAGTTTTATCTAACCCAATCCTAAATCTAACAATCTGTCAATTCCCCCAGAAAACAGCATGAGGCACAGTTGAGAGTTTACATTTATTTAAATTCATGTAGTATTTTAATTTTAATAAAAACAAGGGGATCCCCCCTAATTTGTGTGCTTTGTAGGGGGTCCCCCAATGCTTCTAGGAGGTCCGGGACCTCCCGAGCCACCTTAAATCGAAAACTAATCGGCCAAATATATATTTTTGTTCCTTAAATTTGATGTTTGTAATGAATAAACACTTGAATGAAAACCACAGTCTGATAGAAAGTAAAATGACCAATCATGATTGACTTTTTTTTGTTTATTAAACAAAACACAATGTAACAGTGTGCACCAAGGTACTATTCGAACAGTAACATGATTTTAAGGTGTCAGATCCCCAGTACGTCTGTATTGTAAATATTTTTTTAAGTACTTAAAAATTTTATATTTATAAATATTATGCATAACAAATGTTTATTTAGTTTCAACTAATTTTCTGTTTGTCTCTCATTTACTAAAACTAAATTTATGTCAAATGTAATTAATCTCTTTGTTATTTAAAATCTCTGTAATGATTGTGAAGTAATATTTAGTCATTAAAATATTTCTCAAATGTTCATGTCAAACATCAGGATTATGATGCTATATATTGAGAGTGCTCACATGTTACAACCTCCAGTAAATCCCTAGAAAGACTATAAAATAGCATCTATACAAATACTATGTTCCCTGCCACGCTTTTATCTTATGGAGATTATCCCCGTTTGCTACGGCATAAAGCTAAAATCATTTTCGGAATATTTGCAGCAGATTGTTTAAAACCCAAAAGATTATGGAGCAATTTTGGTTGAAGCTCATCTCAACAGATCATCATTTACATAAAGTGCTCAGTCTGTCTGCCATTTGTGACCTCAAGCATTTTGTTAGAGTTATTTATGCAGCTTTGTTTTGTTCTGGCATTTGTTTTAGTACACTCAAGCTTAAAAGGTCAGATTTCATTTTTAGGTCATTTTATTGCTTTAGGATGGATTATTTATTACAGTTCTTAATTTCCTGGCTATATAAAAGCATAGTTGTATGCTTGGTTATATAATAGGATTATTTTATATTAAATTGTCTGGAAATTTCCACTTTTACATTTTACATAATTATGTTGCATTGAGATCACCATGGTGATAGTGTTTAGAGTAAGATTTGTGATGCTGCAGTCCTGCATTAGTGCAGCGTGAGCTGCTCTTTGCTCCGGTGACGTGCTCACTGTTGCAGGTACCAAAGCCTCATCACCTCCACCTGTGCTCGGTGACACCCGGCCGGCCAGCGAGAACCTGGACACCGTCCTATTCCAGCTGAGGCAAGTCACAAGGGAACGAGACGATCTACGTAAGCGATTGGCTCTTGCATCACCTGGCACCACCTTCGATGACTGCAGGTACCAGCCCTGGTTGTATGGCTACAAAAATTACATAGAATTAAAAAAAAATCATACAATTATATACACAAATAACTAGAAAAATCACAGTTAATTCAGAAATGTATTGGTCAATAGATATAAAGTATATGTGTTAGTTGAAAGATTGGTACCTGACATACAGGTTAGAAAAGTTATGATGTTTAAAGGTCCTCATGCAGTATTGATAAATGACTGGTTAGGTTATTAAAAAGTCATGGCAATTTTTCTTTTTAGTCATGCACAAAAAAAAAGGAAATATCCGCAACATAAGGGTCAATTTTGAATTCATGTTTACGTAAAAACATACTTCTGTAAGACTTTAAATGCTTGTAGGTCCTAGACAAATTCCAGTAGTTTCATCACTGTTTGTAACTGCAAAGTTTTAGACACAAAAGCATCTCTGTTATCCGAGTTAACATTGAGCTGCCCTTGCAGACAGAGAGACACAGTGGTGATGTATTGCTCTTGTCTCCGAAAGGCCAAATTCCAAACCTGGTCATGACTACGAGCGCCTGAAATCCCAGTGCATGAAGGCCATGGCAGACCTACAGTCCTTGCAGAACCAGCACACCAAGACTCTGAAGAGGTGCGAGGAGGCCGTGAAGGAGGCTGACTATTACCAGTGAGTACAGAGAGCACAGGCATATTCATCTATCGTATGCCCTTTTTTTGGAGCAGGTTCATGATCAGAAATACTTCAAGGTGTTTTTACCCCTGATAAGCTGGTTGTGTGACATTTGAACAAGCCACTAAAACCTGCTGGTCTCTAAGTTGCAAGAAACTGCTGACATCAGAAGACAGCACCAAGAATAGTTTTTTGTCCCAATGCAATTCATAAAGTACACCAAGTTATATCTAGTTAACAAAAATCTTGTCTCTATGGTGGCCTGCCTCCTGTCACGCGACCCTTATTTTTCCCGTCTAAATTGAATTGATATAGTTTGCAAATATTTAACGTGTGCATTGATTTCTGTGAACGTTATTTATTATAATTTCTGACGGTTGGATTGACAGCCGGTCGTGATTTCATAAAATGCTCATCTCCTGGCAGAGCACCAAGTGACGATCGGCTTTCAGGAAAACCAGCACCAGCGTTTCATTGGAAAAGTGCTGGGTTGATGCAAAGAGCCATCTGCTGTGGTTGTAGCACAGCTTTTAATTAGCGCTCAAATCATATGAAGACTTATTATGGCTTTATTAAATGTCTGAGAAACAGTCAAACACTTTGCTCTGCAGCTAAAATAATATTTGAATATTTATGTGCCTGACTCAGTTTGGAGCAGTTCTTGCGGTTTAGCATAAACTCCAATAAACTGTAGACCTGAGATATTGAATCGTATTTCATTTTCCCTCTGTTGTATCTGATTAATTTAAATGATGTTGTTTTAATTTAACCACTTTATCAAAACCAACTGCCTATATTCGAGAAAGTTTACACAAGGAAATTAGTTTTGTCTTCACGTTATCCACATGTTGACATCATATAGTCCCTCTGTACATAGATGTGCGACAGCTGTAATCAGATTATGATGTGAGCGCACATGGAGAGATAGAAGATTGAGTTGATGATGGATTAGTCCAGTATTCTGTATTCCCTCAACAGTATGTGATTACAACACGTATGCATAAAACCGATCTCTGTCGTACTAAAGTCTTTTTATGGCAGTCATGTCACTGCGCCGCCATATTTGCAACGCCTCCAGGTTTTGATAAAGCAAGACTTGTCAGATTCTGCACATGCACAAAGTCTCTCCCCCAGAGGATGTTAAAGAGTAACTAAACCCTAAACCAACTTTTTTTAGTTAATGATCTGTAAGAATGATGCTTTTTTTAGTGCTGTTCATTGATTTTAGTATTTTTTTTGACATTTGGATATAAAGTGTTTCAATACTACAATATATGGTGTAAAAACGTCTGATTGCTGCCCTCTTCAGGTTGAACGGTGGCTACTGCAGTTGAATTTTCCCATTGGATGTTGGGTCCAAAAAATGACTCGTGACGTAAGCAGGTTCAAGCTCACCACGCCCTTGTTACGATCTCACCACACACTTGATACGAGCTTAGTTCGTCCCCTCTATCTTCGTTGGGATCTGCCCCCTTTCTTGCATTTTTCAAATATTGCAGTGGGTGGAGTCAGGCTCTGACCAGGGGTTTAGTTACTCTTTAACGGTTGACAATTGGCACTTTTTATTTGAAGGTGGGACTAGAGCAGCCATGCTGACCGTTGCGATCTCCCGCATTCATATCAATGCCAGTGACGCATCTTGGGAATATAAAATATCTTTGTTCGTACTTCTCGCTTGAGAAGCGGACACGCAAATTTTTCATAGCATTTAGGTCAACCTCAGAAGTGAGTGAATTGGAGCGCTCTACAGGCAACATTTTGAAGGGGACATTTCACAAGACTTTTTAAAGATGTCAAATAAATCTTTGGTGTCCCCAAATTATGTATGTGAAGTTTTAGCTGAAAATATCATATAGATCATTTATTATAACATGTTAAAATTGCCACTTTGTAGCTGTGAGCAAAAATTTGCCATTTTGGGGTGTGATCTTTAAAATGCAAATGAGCTGATCTCTGCACTAAATGGCAGTGCCATGGTTGGATAGTGCAGATTAATGGGCGGTATTATCCCCTTCTGACATCACAAGGGAGCCAAATTTCAGTGACTAATTTTTTTCACATGCTTGCAGAGAATGGTTTACCAAAATTAAATTACTGGGTTGATCTTTTTTACATTTTCTAGGTTTTCTAGGTTTAAGCACTGGGCACCCAATTATTTATTTATTTTATTTATTTATTAATTGTTTATTTGTCAGGGACAATGTAGAGAGACACATTGTAACAGGTTACAGTAACAGATGTGTGGCACATAGGGATTTGGAGTGATAACAATTTATTTGATATGGACATAACAATTACATTGGACAAACCAGATGCATTGTTTAAGTGTTTTAGCACGAGTGCTAATTCGCAACACTATTTCGCTAATGCTCAATATAGGCAGCATTCTAACTGAACCACATAAGTGAACTATTTAGTGCGCTTTACATAGACAGCATCTTAACTCAACCTTATGATTGAGTGATTTAAGCAGCATTCTAATATTGAGTGTAGTTGAGTTTGGTCAAAAAGAGATATTTTAAAAGGCAACAAATCATGCATACCTTTGAGAATAGTATTTGTGCTGGGAGTTTGCCTATGATGCCTTAAAATTCTGACTACGTGTGCAGTTTGCAAGGTTCTGGAACATGGCCAGCATGAACTCTACAATATGGAGCCAACGTCCCATGTCGACACACTGCAGGGAGGACTCTCTTTATTTTGATTGTGTTATACTGCCCTATAAGACTTTCAGTTGTAGTCCTCATAAAAGTGAAACATTACCTAGATCGTACATGTGAGGCATGACGTCGATTCTCACGGATGTGTTGCCTAATATGTAAAAAAGCTCATTTGTTTGTGTTTGTTTTGGGCGGGTGTCTTCCAGCATGCAGCACAGCCGTCTCCTGAGCGATCAGTCTCAGCTTAAGGAGGAGATGGAGGCTATAAAGAGGGAGAACGGCAAGCTGGTTCGGGAACACAACCATCTGAAACAAAGCTGTGAAGAGCTCAGGAGACTTCACTCTGAAGATCAGCGTGAGGTGGCCGACATGAGGCTACAGCAGCAGCAGGTACTCCCCTCACATGCCCACTGAGGCCTGTTTAGTGCATTATTAAATAGTTAACAGGATTTGCACATTGAGAATTATTACAAACTTTCATTTCATTTAAAGAGGTCATATTATGAGATTTGTTAAGGTGTAAAATAAGTCTTTGGTGTCCCCAGAGTGCTAATGTGAAGTTTTAGCTCAAATTATCCCACAGATAATTTATTAACGCATGTTAAAATTGACACTTCGTAGGCCTGAGCAAATGTTTTTGGGTGTGTCCTTTAAAATGCAAATGAGCTAATGAAATGCAAACACTGATTGCAATGATGGTGGTTTGTTGTAATTGAATCTCAATTGGGCTATATCAATAATTTTTTATCTCTCTTTCTCTCTGCACTAAATGGCAGTGCTGTGGTTGGATAGTGCAGATTAAGGGGCGATATTTTTGTAATTCGCCTTGCTACCTACCTCACAAAACAGGCAAAATCTGAACCACCTAATTTTTCACATGCTTATAAGGAATGGCTTTCCAAAACTAAGTCACTGAGTTGTTATTTGTCAATTTAAATAAAGTGGGGACCACGTTGGGTAAATAAATGGATGGGTCTTTGTGGTGATTAATGGATGCAGAATAAAACCCAAACTGTTAGCTGTAAACCGTTAGGTCAAAAAGGGATGAACCCAACCAGTTGGATTGTAATTTAAAGGGGCCAGAGAATGAAAAACCATTTTTACCTTGTCTTTGTTGAATAATGGTAGTCTACCCGCATTCACGAACATACAAAAAGTGCTATACATGCAAAACATCTCAGTCTCATAGAAATTCCTCTATTAGAAATGTCAGCCAGAAAACGGCCCAATCTGAAAAACTGATGCTTATGACATCACAGGCATCTCACTGCCCCTCCACTTTAAAATAATTGGCTACATTTTTTGAGTTGCAGCAAAGTCAGCCAATAAGTAATGAGATCAAGTTAAGCCAGTAGGGGGAGCCAAATAGGTGCAAAACCACTTGTTTAAAATCCCCCAACCTAATAGAGCTATCTGAGAGAGGCTTTTAGGAAGCTTCTAAGGCATTACAGACCCAAACAAAAAAACATTTTGTCTACTTGTCACATCACAGAACAAGGATAAATACTACATTTAATCATTCTATGTCACCTCATTTCATTTTTACTTGCATAAAACCTTTTTTACCATTTTTAGACTGAAATGTCTTATTTTTTAAACTGAAGAATATATCTATTAGGTTGTGTTGCTTAATAAAGGCTTTAGTGTAAAAGATTGTAAAAAAACAATTATTTGCAATCCATGATGAATGTAAGTCAGCTGTTAATATGGTTGCCAAATATTTGCATTTCATGCCAACATGGGTGCCACATCAGAGTCATTGAATTCAGGATTTGTGTGTAAGCTTCACAGCTTGTTAAACGGCAGATTTTTCTCCTTTAGCACAGACTGTGATGTTGGATTAGTAAGCGTGTTGCATCATTAACAGCGCATTAATAATGTTGTAAATCCAGAGGACGTCATCCCTTCAACCAGTGTGACCTAGTCACTCCCAACCGACCTTGATCGGGCAGGGGATTATTTGATCGAATGCGACCACATCGATGCACTGCTAGAAAGAATCACCTCTTTTTCTATCCTACCAATATTATAATGCTTCCTGCCAGCTTAAACTTTTTTTTAAGCATCACGCCTGCGTGTGTCTGCATCTTTATTCAGTCGAAAGAGGGCGAATCAGATGATTTGCACTGGGGCTCTGCAGATTGAAAAGGGCTTTTGAAGCATCAGCAGTGCTTACGCTGCCCACAGGCTGCACAAAGCGTACACAGCGTGCTTATTAAAGGTCAAGCTAGAAGGGCAAGGGCTACTTGACTGATGGGAAAGGACTGAGGGTTGTGCAGTTAGTCAATACCGTAAGCACTGATTACATGGCCTAAGGGAAAACAAGACATAGATGTCAGATCAGTCAGCATGTTCATTTAGGCTTTGCCATGGGTTGGGTTGATCAGAGGCCCCAGTGCGATTGCTTAAGCTGGGAATTGGCATCGATTATGTAGTTAGGGCTAATAGGACAACTTTTTTTGCAAAACAAGTGTTTCGCTAAATGCTTATTATTGCATTTTGTTTAATACTGCATGATCTGTGACAGCATTATGCATGCAAGTATAGTAGATGTCTTTTAATAAACCCAGGATCGCCCTCTGGTGTTTGCATTGGGGAAATATAGTTTTTTTATAATATTAAAAGTCACTAAAAAATTATGAATTATTTTACATTCCAAACTTTCAGTTTTTTTACCCATGTAACCACACTCTTGTATTTCTTCAGGTGATCAGGGAGAATGGTTCATCTGAGGTTTTAAATAAGCTTTATGACACAGCCATGGACAAACTGGAGGGTGTAAAGAAAGAATATGACACCTTGAGCAAGCGATACAGCGAAAAGGTGGCCAGTCACAACACAGATCTGAGCCGACTAGAGCAGGTGGAAGAGGAGAACAGGCGTTTGCAAAAACAAACGGATGCTTTGCTGAAACAGCGGGACACAGCCATCCAGTACCAACAGCAGTGGACCACATCTATGAGACGGTAAGGCACTTCATGTCTGTTAAACAAACAGAATCTGTACTTATCAGTGCTAAATATGTCTGGAGAAGTGATATCAGTGTTTAGTTCAAAGACGCAGTTCTTGCTTTTTCAGGTTTGACACTGTACAGCAGGAGCTGACTAAAGCCTCAGTCCAGAACAAGGAGTTACAAAGGGAGATGGAGAGACTCCAGTCGGAGGTGACGCGCAATAAGAACTTCCAGCTGAAGGCCGTGAAGGATGCGGAGAAGTTTAAGGAGGAGCGAGATTCTGTGTTTAATGAATACAGGCTTATCATGAGCGAGCGGGACCAGGTCATCAAAGAAGTGGACAAGCTGCAGACGGAGCTGGAGGCTGCTGAGGCCCGACTTAAGAACAATACATCGGAGAGGATGGTGGCTAGTGAGGAGTTGGAAGCTCTCAGACAGGTAACTAACTGTACATGTCACAGTGATACCGGTATCCCCAGGTTTGTCACGTGCTGATTAACCGGTGGAAAAATTCTGTCACCGCAGCAACCCTACCAACTACGTGCAAACAGCGCGTTTTTGCCGCCTCTACCGTGGCTGGTGTAAACGCAACATTACAACCTTAGCACAGCATTGCAGCTACTGCATACTAGTAGCAGTATTGTCCTGCTTTGAACAATGGTTAGGTCCTTGTTGATAGATTTCTGGTGCTTTTCCTTATTTGTAAGTGGCTTTGATTAAAATAAAATAAAATAATTGTACAATTATGACATGTTAATGAACGTGTTTGTGTTTCACATACATTCATCATTTATTTGTGGCGGCCCCCAAGAGGAATTGGCAGACATGCCCTCGCTTAGTCGACGTGGCACTGTGCACAGCATTGTTTGTAACTTTGCGCATGGCTTCGCATCCAAAAATGACAGATCGGACCACATATTAGTTACCCATTATTCACCCTGTGCCGCCACAAATAAATTGTAAGTCTGTGGGAAACACTGGGGTTTTATATGCTGTAAAATGTTTTCTAAGTTCCTACCAGTGAGTAACATTCTGTTTTGAAAAAGCACTTCAAATAAATAGAGTTTATTGATACTCACTGTCCCTGCTGTCGATGTGCTTTTGTAGGAGCTAAATTCATCGCTGGTGGATCGGGACCGTGCCATCTGTGAGAGGAACGAGCTGCTGGAAAAATACTGCCATGAGGTGAAGGACAAAGCGGAGGCACAGAAAGAGCTGAGTCAGGCCTGTAAAGACATCGAGACTGTGCGGGAGGAGAGAGATGTGGCCAGGAAAGAGAGGACCGAAGCCATCATCCAGAGAGACCAGCTACTGCGTGAATATTACCAGGCCAGACAGGTGCATAGAGGCTTGGTGTTAACATATAGACACAAAGATACATTATTAAATAATTATTTAAAATTCTTATGTTGTAGGGCAAGCATCTAGACCAGGGGTAGGTAACGTCGGTCCTGGAGTGCCGATATCCTGCTTAATTTAGCTCCAACCCTGATTAAACCTTGCCTAGCTGTAGTTTTCAGTGGACTCTTTAAACCGGTTTTCTCCAACATGGCACCCGCTGGCACCAGGTTGCCCGCACGGGGTCTGTGAGTTGCCTGCCAAAGCACATTCTATTAATAGTCTCAATGGTAATATTTATTTATTACATATTTGTTTATATAAGCTTGGCTTCTTTTATGCATGTTAACATTTTAAATAATGAAAAAATTAAGTAAAATCAAAGTTTTTCCATTGTGGTAACCCTTGCTTACACAAAGGTTGGAGACTCCTGCTTTAGATCTTGATTAGTTTGTTTAGTTGTGCTGGAATAAAGTTGAAGCTAGGACACCGGCACTCCAGGACAGACATTCCCTACCTCTGATGTAGGGCAAATTGCATATTTGTACTAACTAGACGGTGTTTGTCATGATTTAGCTAATGCAAAAAAATGCTTAAAAAAAAGTCACTTGACTCGAAAGCAATTTAGTGTAATTAGTGACTAGCAATAACATTTTGGTATTGCAGTTAACATGTTTCATTCATAAAATGATAAAAATACAAATAGATTTTATTTTATTTCCATTTCTGTAAATATGATTGGTTTGTCTTAAAGGGCGCACATTATGCAAAACCCACTTTTACTAGGAACACAATGAAATCCACCCACTCCTATTTTAATCCTCATTAAACCAAAGCAGTCTCATTAGACATGCTGTTTTGAATCTCTTGATAATGTGATGCACACAAACAAAGCTCCGCCCGCTCACTGACTGACTGGTTAATTTAACCCCAAAGCTTTTCTAGATGTGTTTTTAACACGCTGTAGCACTAATGTGGCTAAAGATACTATCGTCCCAAACTGTATTCACAGGAATCAGATCTAATTTTAACCAAAACCAGTGGCTCATTTGCATTTAAAGCCCTCCTAACCTAAATAATGCACTTTTAAAATGCACTAAAAAATGCAGTCGCCAGTGTATGAGCAGAAACATCCTGTTATTATACAAATCCATCTATTCTTCTTTGTGTAATCTCCTTTAAACCGCAACAGTCACACAAAACTGTTGGGGGTCCCATATCAATGTGATGTCACACTGATGACGTCCCACCAATGACCGCTCACAGACTCCACCTTATGAGCACACAGTTCAACCTTCTGCCAGAGACGCATATTGTGATGCAGTCCAAAGCACATGTGTGCCTACTTAGCATACACGGAGGGTAACAAAAGCTTTCTTTGCATTTAATGCATACAAAAACAGTGCGTTTATCATCCTTCCACTCAAATAAGCGCATTTTGGACATGCTATAACAAATGATCTGTGGGGTATTGTGTCTGTGAAATTTAGCTCAAATTTTAGGCACACTTGAGGCTTATATTACATCTTGTAAAATGGGCATAATATGTGTTCTTTAACACTAGAACAGCCATGACGGTCAAAATGACCGTTTTGAAATTTATATTTACAATAACTTTGTATTTTTTTAATTAACAATCTTGCTGGTTTGTGACTTTTCCTAAAAGTGTTTGTATTTTTACTTACATTAGATTTTATATAAATTACACTAAAGGCAAAGAAAATTTGACCGTTTCTACCTATTTCAGCCATAGCGGTCATATTGACCGCTCTAAATTTCGCGCAATTCTATTGTCTTTTCCTGCGGTTTATTTTCTCTGTCAGCGTCTCCAGTACTATTAGCATGCTTGTTTGCTTACAAATGCAAATTATTGGAAAACAAATTATTATTGCCTTTTAAAAAATAGGTTTATAAAGAGTTTATAGGGAGCGTTTTAGAAATGTGATAATAATAAAATGAAGAGAAATATGACTGCTGTGACAGTGACCTTTCCTGGGTTGCAAGACAAGAGTTCATCCTCATCAAAAAATGAGTCAGAGTCCTTACCGAGGAAAAAGATGCGGCTACCTTCATCGGAGATTAGGGATCCAGATGTTTCATTCACATCTGACAAGCTTCCGGCTGCCCTGCTCTCCGCTATGCACCGCTGTCCTATCGAGTGCTGCTCTGCGCAAGTTATATTGACTAGTTCTGCTGGTCATATTATTATTATTAGAATATTACTATTATTATTATTATTAGGACCGTCTTTCAGTCAACTGAACGTCCAGGGAGAAGGCAGAGCCTTGTCCTGACTGAAGCTGCTGGCTCCACCGCGCACACGAAGCGCAACATCGAAGATGCGCTCACGGCCTTTCTGTGTTTGTTTGACGATGCCACAAACCCTTGTGCGGAAATTGTGCGAGGAGAACAAAAAGTAACTTGTGTTGAACTTGACTGTGAAGCTTAAATAGCCGAGCACGGTATTGATCTGTTTATTTAATATAAAATTTGTAGCCTAATTGTTTTATGGTTCTAAACTTCGTTGTGGCTCTTTTTGTTTACTTTATAGCAGCTTGTTTTCAGCTTTTCCGTTTATGTTCTGTGTTATAAGTGTATGATAAATGTTAAAACACATTTTTTCATAGTCAAATAGATCCTTTAATTTGTTATTTTGTTGTTCTGAGTTATGTTAAATAAATACAGAGAAATACTGAATATAGCGTATGCAATAATTACATTTTACTTTATGAGATGGTGTGAATATTTATAAATGTATAATTATCTTTTTAACAAAAAAAATGTAGATGTTGGGGTTATTTGGTTTTTTAAAATATATCCTCACACAATTAATACATTAATCTCTCATTTGGGGAATTTATCATAAGGGATAATAGAGTTTATAATCTAGCGGTCAGAATGACCGCTAACGGCTGTTCTAGTAGTCTTGGAATTCTGGCGCTTCTAGTGTTAAAATCCTAGAATTGGCCCTAGAATAACAAAGTTTGGCTATTTAGTCATCCCATAGTACCACTAGATGCCACTAGAGGGCTCTATATTAGCTGTAAAGTCAACATTAAACCCAAAGTTAATATTTTAAGTTATTCTTTACTACTTAATATTCTTAACTCACTGGTTTTACTAAGATTTTACTAATTGCTTAATTTCTTTTTTTTATAAACATGTAAAGAGTTTGGCTATTAATCATCATGTTTTCCCATCTCCCGCTTTGATACAGAAACAAGACTCTGCTACGCTGGACATGGAGCGTGCCAATAAAGAGATTGAAGTGTTGAGGAAGCAGTGCGAGGCCATGTCTCAGGAACTAAAGGAGGCCGTTCAGGAGGCCGAGGTGGCCAAGTGTCGCAGAGATTGGGCATTTCAGGAAAGAGACAAGATTGTTGCTGAGAGAGAGAGCATACGGTACAGTCCTGGAGCCGCTGAACTGCAGGAATATAATAATATGCTGCTGTTGGTGCTGATGCTTGAACGTGTGGTTTTATTTTTTGGCAGGACGTTATGTGATAACCTTCGCAGGGAGAGAGACCGGGCCGTCAGCGATCTGGCCGACGCTCTGCGTAACCTTGACGACATGAGGAAGCAGAGGAACGATGCCACCAGGGAGCTTAAAGAGCTCAAGTAAACACTTGATCTGTGATATATAGGGGCATTTACGGCGGGGGTATTTAATTGTGTTTCCAGCGGGTCTAGGGTCTTAATTTTCTTTCTCAGTGAAGGCTCAAAAATATTTTATACTGCTTAAGAAGCAATATGTTGCATGGCTAAGGATATTAAATAAGCAATATTCATTTTAGGAGAATAGACCAAAAAAAGTATAAAGTACATTACAGTACAGTTTTGTATCAAATTTGGAGTTTCAATACATTCACATGATTCTATTTTATAATTAAATACATCTCTGATTCATTGATTACACAAATATTATTCTTGTATAAATACATTGTGAAATGCCACTTCAGAAAAGTGCAGTTTATAATTGTATAGTTTGCTTTGTATGTGACTTTTGTATGTATGTGCCCCCTAGTGGTTCATTTGTCCCCAGCAGAAACATCAGACCACCCCCACCCTCCTTCTGTAAACTTTTTTTTAGACAAATCATGTCACTGATGCCCTCCAGGCTTTTCTCTGACTCTACGAATCTTAGTGACAGTTTGCCAGTATTCCCCAACCACCTGATTCTTTTTCCTACTAAATTTTTGATGTGACCTTGATGTTGCATTTACAACACTTGCCGCACTACATTTCCATCTAGCGCACGTGTTGCACACTCCACATACTCTGTCAAAAGACGCCCTGATGCCAACAAGTCATAATATACCAAAGTCGTACATTTTCTCAGTGTTGCATCAGCAGCGTTTAAGAGAGATGGTTTTCACAAAGACTTTTGACGCTTGACATTCTTGTTTTTGTGTTGGTTTGCGTGGGCATGAGATGAATTGGATGACTGCTTGTGCCCGTGTGGCGCGATGAGATGGAAAATGACCTGTCTTGTGCTCTCCGTGCTGATAAAGGGAGAAGATGGAGAGCCATTTGGAGAAAGAGGCGCGTTTTTGCCAGCTGATGGCTCACAGCTCCCATGATTCAGCCATAGACACAGATTCATTGGAGTGGGAGACAGAAGTGGTGGAGTTTGAGAAGGACCGGGTAGGAGTGTCAAACACTAAATAAACTGATATATAAATATGATTGTTATGAAAATTAAAATGGATATTGAGTCATGTCGACTAGTCTATTAATGCATTTGACTTATTAAGGACATGTTGGGATAGGGTTTATATTATAATTGCTCCAACAAAGGATGCTGTGGATAATTTCACCATTTCAGGTGCTTTTATCTGCCTCTTCATTGTTCTCCCAACAGGACGACATGGATTTGAAGGCACTGGGGTTTGACATTGCAGAAGGGGTAAATGATCCATATTTACCAGGGGATTGTGGGATATTTGTGACCAGGGTGGACAAAGGAAGTATCGCAGATGGAAGATTAAGGTGAATTCAGCAAGCGATTTTTAGATATTGACTGCACTGCAATTTCTCAGCTCATTGTTTTGTGCTCATGCCTTTCTCTCAATAGGGTGAATGATTGTCTCCTGAAGATAAATGATGTGGACCTGACTACCAAAGACAGAAAACAGGTCATCAAAGCTGTGCTTAATGGTGGAGGCCTCATCAATATGGTGGTTCGCAGAAGAAAATCTTTAGGAGGGAGACTAGTTACTCCTGTTCACATCAATCTTGTCGGACACAAAGGTATCGCTTACTTCTCCAACCAGTCTGTCTCATTCTACTTTTTCTTTTTTAAATAATGATTTTTAATTTTGATCTTTTCTTTTTCCAGACGCTGGTATTACCCTTGAGGGTGGTGTCTATGTAGCCGCTATTGCACCGGGTAGCCCCGCTGCCAGAGAGGGATCTCTTGCTATTGGAGACCGTCTCATTGCTGTGAGTCTTTAGGCAGTCTTACGATTTGTTTTTAAATTGTTACTATCAGGAATCCGATTTAGTCTTTAGTCATAATGCAGATGTTAATCCTGAAATAATCAATACTGGGTAGGTTGTAACCTTTCTGTTGAAAAGGTCATGTGTTCGTACTCAGAAAAAACGCATGCTGACAAAAAACATGTACTCTGCAATGCACTAAGTCGCTTTGGAGAAAAGTGTCTGCCAAATAGGGATGTCACGGTACCAAAAATCTAGTAGTCGGTACCAATACCACAAAAAGTACACGGTACTCGGTACCTAAGTCGGTACCACAGTGTGTAAAAAATAACAATTATACTTAAATATATATATTTTTTATTATAACATTTCAACATTATAGAAAACTTTTAAGAGCTTCTGTTTAGGTTGTCTGTGTTAATGTTTGTTGACTTTTCTCCTGACTCTCTCTGGTTGATACTGTTAAAAAGAGAGAGAATAAGAAATACATTTTATTTATTTAACATACTGTCTGACAATGACTAATAAATCAGCTAAAGCTACAGGTACTAAGGTGCACTTATAAACACACGCACGTGCACATACTGTGAATGCAAGCATTAGTTTAATATCACTCACATTGTTGCAGGATGAAAATAGTTATTAAAAACCCTTAACATTTTAATACTTCATCCAGTGATATTAGGCTACATTTTGCTGACAGGATGACTAAATGGCGATGCATGGTCACCCATTTATAGATAAAGTTGCAAATGCAGCGTCATTAACAAATAACTGACGTACACAAAACATTAACATCTAGCATAAAGTTAGCTGGTTACACGGCATTAATGCCAGTTGCCTCAAACAAACATAATATAGGGTCTGGGTTTCAGTATAAAATTAAAGTTTTACAGTTTGTATATAATGTTAATGTGAATTAAAACTTACCTCGAATTCTTTAAAGAGATCGGGGTGTCTGTCTTTCAAGAGCTTTGCCAAATTCTATGTTTGATAGCGACAAACTACTTTAGAGAGATTCCCGTGTGCTCGTCTGTGGCGTTTTTCTTCTTCTTTAACTCTTGTGGAGCGTCAAAAACACACGCACGTATATGCTGCCCCCATCAGTCCCGGAAGAGTATTGCAGCCTCGGTACCTCCGGTACCAGAGAAAGCAGGTACCGTCATGTTTAAAAAAATGTTGGTATCGACTTGGTACCGAAGTATCGGTTCTCGTGACATCCCTACTGCCAAATACATAAATGTTAATTTAAATATATCTGTTGTGCCGCCTTGGACTCTTACTGTGGGTTCACACCAGCCGCGTTTGAGGTGTCAAATTTGTGTTTACAGCGTCTAGTTTGCCGCTTAAACATTTTGAGTTTACTCGCTTCATTCACGCGTGAAATTCTAGTCATCGAGACTTTCACGCGGAAATCTTCTGCGACTCCGGTCGCTTCATGTAATCACGTCAATACTAGAGCAAGCTCCTGATTGGTTAACGTGGTGCTTTTTCCACCAAAGTTCACATTTTTCAACTTGTGCGTTCCCCGCGGCAACGCTCAATTCACACCATTAGCGTGAATCAGACGCACGAATAAGGCGAAATCGCATCTCCTGCGCTGCGCTAAAAACCTCATTTGTGCCACGAGACCTCCAGACGCACGTCAACGTGTCTTTACATTGACTTAACATTGAAATCACTCGCGCTTTACCGTGGCTGGTCTGAATGCAGCATTAGGGCTCACTTATATTATCCAAACCATGCCCCAGTGCGATATCCCCCCTCCCTTCTCCCCAGAAGCACGCACTCACACTGTACTTTAATTGATCCGAGCCTGGGCACGCTTTCGTCATTAGAATGTGATCGTTTTATAAAAAGTAGGAAGTAGAGCCCGACCGATATGCATTTTTTTTGGGCCGATGCCGATACAGATATTACAGAGTAAAAAAAGACCGATAACGATATATCGGCCGATATTCATTATGTGCATATTATAGTACAGTACACATATACTACAGTATATTATACTACTACAGTACTGTACATAGAATACACTATATACATTAACAGAATATACTATATATGAATACTTTTTGCAATGATCACTCTATGATCACACCACAAATGTGGTGATCAAACACTTAAAATGACGTGACAAAGATATGTAATATAGGCAGGTGTGTTTTACAAGTTAACAATAAACTTTATTATCCAAAATGATTCTGATATAAGTGCACAAAACAGTAAATTTGACTTATTATAAATAACTTTAAAACACAAACAAAACAAAATACATATAACTTAAACCATTGTCAGTTTTAACGAGAATAATGTTATATAGGGCTTATTTTAAAAAATGGAAACTTATAAAGTCATTGTTTATTAGCTTTGGAGTAAGTTATGGACTTCACAAATTAATTAAAAACTTGCCGTTAAGACGACAATGCTTGAATTACTGACAACATACTGATGTAGGCTAATGTTTAATGTACTGCACAACTTTTTTATAACACGAACCCACAGTGTTCTGCCGGGACTTTAAACTTTTATAAAACTAAAGTGTCTGCTCTCCGCCTCTTTTATTTAAGAAAGGGTGTAAAGTTGCGCAAGCTTATTTAATCAATTGCTTTGAAATGAGCATGTAACAGCACAAGCAGCTGTACTCCCACAGACTGCGCGTCAGTTTAAGCGCGTCCTTTCTCCGCCTCGCGTCATTTCTTCCGCTTGCGTTTGAAACAACTCGCAAGTGGACAAAAAAGACTGATTAAAACCACCAAATGTAAACAGGAATGTGTCTCTCTCGTCCACTTATAATCCAATCGACCAAAGCGCGCCTTAATACCAGGTGTAAAATGTTTTGAAGAAACCGCGTGACTGCCGCGGCCGCCATCTGAACTGAGAGACTGACTGAAGTGAAGGGGGTGGGGGATTGGCTGATGTCACTACAGTGAGTGACCTGAGTCGCCATTAGCAACCAATCGGGCGCACTCTGCTGGACAAACAAGTACTTACATCTTTCAAATGCATTTAATGTGTTCTGTAAGGAACGTTCATATCGGCTTCATATCTGCAGCTAATACGCCGATACAGATATATCTGCGACATGCTCATATCGGCCGATAAAATCGGCAAAACGATAAATCGGTCGGGCTCTAGTAGGAAGTAAAGCGCTCTCTTAACACTAGATCCCATCGTAATGTCAAGTCTGTGTTTTTTATTTAGAGTCGTTTGTTGCGCGATTACACAGAGCTCTCTCACATGCCATCATATTGCTTAGTTTATCTGTCACGTGTGCAGCTCGGACATTCACATACCCTGCTGCATGCATCAAAAGGTTTTTATGGAGACAGATGAAGGTGAGTGGGCGCACAATTGACGTCTCTCCTTTTGCATCGCGCCAAAGTGAACAGCGCTCCAGCCCACCTCTGCAACCCAGCTGGAGCACGATTAACCAAACCGCGCCCGGGCACGGTACAGAACGATCACACTAGTCAAACGAACCAGGCTTTGGGGGTCAAACGCGCCTTAATGGGGTTTGGTTTGGATAATGTGAGTATACCCTTAGTAGCCCACACCTACAGTCACTTTCATTATGGAAACCCAGTACTGGGTGAAATAACATGGAAGATGTTGATAACATGAAGATAGTCAATAGTAAATAAAAATTCTATGAATCGTTCTTTCAATTTGTAAAAACAAATGATTCATCTCGAGGTTTCAAAAGTTGGCCATCTTTTTATTCACACTTCTTTGTTTCTGCTCCAAAGTTTTTAAAGGATTGCAAAGTCTGCTGGAACTTTTCTTTGACCTAAATTTCTTCCTCCCCAGATAAATGGGATCGCTCTGGATAACAAATCTCTGAGTGAATGTGAAGCTCTGCTGAGGGGCGGCAGGGACTCGCTCAGTCTGTCGCTCATGAAGGTGATTGTTCTCTCGCTGCCGTCTGTTCCTGTGCTGTGCTCTGCTCTCATTACCACATGCCAAGGTGCAACCGTGACATTTATTCAGAGTCGTGTTTGAGACGCCCGTGTCTGAGTCAGAATAGCAATTCTGGGGCATTTCTGCAGAAGTCACGGAAGATAGACCAGATTGTGGTCATTCTCGGTGTCAGCAAAGTCAGCATAAGCATGTTACTGACCAATCAGGTATTAGTACAGGTGCTTCACACCAGGGGTTGTATACAAGACAAAGAAAATTCAAGGCAATACTTGTAATTGTCAAGTGTTCATAATAATTTTTTAAGTGTTTATCTCAAGATCACATACTGTGTTTTTTACACTACAGTGCCCTTTATCTCACTCACTGGGGTTTGTAAGGGAGTACTGTATTCTTAGTAAAGCTGCTATGCAACAAGATTGCTTCAGTATATATAAATACTAATTGAAAATTAGGGAGGATTCAGGATTTTTGCAGCCGATACCGATTACCGATTTGTTACCTTTGTGATCGGCCAATACCGATTCGGATTTTTTTTATAGCTGATATGCAAGCTCTTTGATGACTGTAACTGTTAAATGTTTTCTAGATAAAATAATACCACGGATGTTGACTTTGTTATATTACTTGTAGTAATTAGGTATATTACTGTTTTAATAGAGACTCAAATAAATAAGCACAACAAATATTTATTCTGCAAAGAGAAATTTAATATCTCTTTAAAAAGGTTTGTCTCCTAAAAGTAATGAAAATAAAACACTTCACAGTCTTTACAGTGTATGAGTAAATAAACACGCATTCGTATGAAGTATAACAGTTATTTAGTCAAGAGCAGAGAGTGATTTTATTGAGAAATGAATAAGGATACTGCAGCTTTAAGACGTGAGAGAGAGATCGCTCTGTTCACGTGCACTGATGACAGGCTGCTGTGTATGAGCATATGTGAGGAAAATTAAGTTAATTTAATGCAAGTTAATATAACCACCAAACTATATGTATTTGTAGATTTCAGTCTGAATAATCGGTTTTGATGAAATTTTTTAATTTCGGTGCCAATCAACAATATGGTAAAATGGTGGTGGTGGGGCACTTTAACAGAAAGGATACATGCCGTATTCAAATAAAAATATTATATTAATTATTATAAAATATTATTAAATGTTAAAATACATCTTTAAATGTCATGCTGTAGATTAAACATGTCAATTGTTTAATGAAAATGATGCATATAACCTTATAAAACCCTGTAAAGGCTAACATATAACACATTTAAAGCCTCTCTGAGTGTGTGAACAGTTATCATGAGGGTGTGGAGCATAATGAAAGATGTTGATGGATTGAAATGTACCCTTAAGAGGCCTAAAACATTGATTTATGTCCTAAATTTGAATGTTTGCATTATTGATTTTGCATCCTCTGAGGCTTTTGTTAAAATGGAAAGTGTATATTTTAATTTATTGATGCCAGTCATACTTAACCTGTCCATTATCAGTTTTTCCCCCAGAGCACATCAGGCCAGAACATCTTTGAGAGCCTGAGAGAGGCCGAAAAATCCAACGGCAGAATCCACCTGACAGACGTCCACTCTCGAAACAGCAGGAACCTCAAACACAATAGCTCCACCCAGACAGATATTTACAGCGGAGAAGCTGGAGGAGGGGGTGGTGAAAGAAGAAAGACCAGGACAGACACAGAAGAAAGCAGTTACCCCGAGAGGAAGGTTTTCCCTGTCTCCACTTTGCACCCCAACACCCTTCGACCCGCCTCAGAGCTGGGGCTGCCCCGCTACAGCGGCAGTGCTTTTCAAGAGCTCTGCTTTAATCGCTCAGAGTCGGTCGGCCCCGAATGCGTTACCTTGGAGACCACCCTGGAAAAGAAACACAGCGGCGGCACTTGGCCTAAAATGGTAGTGGGTGTTGCCATGACAACCGACAGCCCGGCTCAACTTTCCATATACAGGTCACCCAAGCAGAGGAAGTCCATCTTTGATGACGATGCCTTTAAAAGGCCCGACACGCTCTCAAAGGCAGACTACCTGATTGGCCATTCTCCACAGGGCTCGAAAGTCGACTCCACCCCAACTCCTCCAACCCCGCCCACACGTAGCGACTCGTTCAAGTTCAAGCACAAACATCAGGGCAGCTCCGCCTCCGAGTCCACCATCACTGCGACCTCTGAACCTAAGCAGGAGGACCGTAACGGTAACTTGTACTTCACTGACACCGGGCGCGATGGAAAGGTCTTGAGCTCCAGGAAGTCCTGCGAGGAGGATATCGGCCGGATGCGGCCAGAGGAACCGGAGGTGAAGCGTCCAAGGCCCAAATCAGCCCCGGCGCTCAGACACAGAATGACACCTCAGATCATTCCTCTCCAGAGCTTCCAGGTAAATTTATAGATCCGCTCTACCAGACACAGCGAGCAGTCCTGCCTGTTTTAATTAGCTTGAGATTTATTACTCACTGCACTGGGAGCTTGAAAGTGGAGGGGGATTAGAAATGGTGACGCATACCCCCTGATGATATGCAGTAGATTAGTATAGGGATGCTTTGTTTGTACAGATGTTATATTTAGACATAATGTAATATTGTTTTAGATATTGTTGATGGTTGATGGTAAGCCTGATGCATATTAGACTTAAAATCTTGATTAAAATTTCAGCAGAGACTACTTAAGACATGGATAATGGGTGTATAATGGGTGCTATAATTAAAAATTGCATTAGAATTTGTAATTAATGGATACAAATGTTTTCCTAAAACAGGCAGTGTCAAAGTTGAGCTGTCATTATAACTTTTCAACTGCTTTAGCCAATGCTATCTTTTTATTTGGCAGAGTTATTCAAATGAAGGGGACTCAGTGGAGCAGAGGGAGAAGCTACGTTCCCCTCCAAACCGACCTCACAGACACAGCATGGGTTTTGTGCCCACATCTTATAATGGAACCCTGCCTCCAAGTGAGTTACCTCACCATAATCGGAGCCCTAGCGGGCCATAGCATATTTTTGAATTATATATCTCTTTAACAACTCTCTCTCTCTGAACTTACTCTGTTGAGCACAGTTCATCTTTATTCTGATTAAGGCGGCCTACAAAATTAATGTTTGTCTGAATTTTTTGCTAAACACCCAGTAATTGAATTACTTATGCATGATAATCATGCACAATGTGGTTGAATGAGCTTGTTGATTTACCGAATGAAGCTCATAATTTTTTATCTCTGAATGTTCCAGTCATTAGTCCTCTAAATGCAAAAATATTTAATGTTTACTATTAGTGTTGCGCAATATGCCTCATAGTCAGATCGTCCTATATTCAGCCTGTGAGTTCGGGGGCAGGGCAATAGTTTGCTCATTTATTTGTTAGTTAATTTTTTACTCGTTTATGACAAGCCACTGGACTGGCGGACAAAAAGAAGCTGATTTACTCTTAAGAGCGGCTGGCAAAACAGTCACGGCTGCAACTTCCATAAACCTGATGCCATTAATCCCAGCGCATCATTGATACCCAAGCTCTTTGAAATTTCTTGCATGCCAGGAAGCAGGAACAACTCACTTACCTGGCTTTAAACCCCTGCGCACCTACCAACCTCTCTAGTGAAAGGAAATGTCATAGTTGCATGTATTACAAGCTCAGGTGCGAGGAAATGTCATAGTCTCACGTATTACAAGCTCAGGTGCGACGTAATGTCATAGCCGCACGTATTTCAAGCTCCGGTGCGAGGAAGAGTACGTGCCGCATGCATTACAAGTTCAGGTGCGAGGAGTCCGAGCCACGCACATTACAAGCTCTCTCGTGCAAAGAGAAGTCCACAAGCTCTCTTTCGTATGAGGAAAAAAACAAAATGCACATTGGTGTCGCAAGTGCGGGAATGTTAATGTGAAACTATGATGATAATAATAATTTTAAACTATAAAGGGCAAACTTGAAGGCCCACTATCGGCCATGTGTCTGATATCGTCACACATTTTTATTTACTGTATCTTTATTTGAGATGATAAACTCTCGTTAACCTATAGGCTTGTATATGAAGTTTGCTTTATTAGACATAAGGTCACATACTTTTAAATCAAATCATATTATCCTAAGTACATTTCCATTGCTAACATAAGAAAAATACAATTTGCTGTATAACGGTATTTAATGGTATGGCATATTTGCTGTGGTAACCATTTTTAACTATTTAATCATGTCTTTTACGGATCTAGATATCAGAAATGATACCCAACAGCATTAAAACAACCTTGAGTTCTCCTTAATTGTTTGTAGCAATAAAATGCCTGATCCAGAACGTTACGTTTTTGTTTCCAAATGGACAGGACTGTTGGATTTTGTGTAACAATATGAGCCATGGTGGATGGTGCTCAGTGCATTTGTCACGTGAACATGCAGTACTCATGGGGTTTATGTGATAATGAGGTCTATTTTTACCTAATTTGAATATTCATGTTTCGGCTCGGCTGGCAGACTTCTAAGCCTCATTGGCCAGCCCGCTCATCAGTTGCCCAAAGCATCTGGCTTTACCCATAGCCGAAGCTGGACAATACAACCTGTTTTCACTCAATAGCTAATGTCTTGCTCGGCCATGTGAGGAGAGCGGTAACCACCATAATGGGGCAGAAATGAAAAATATGAGCACAGCCGGCTGTTGAAGGGTAGTGTGTGGTTCTCATTCAAGTGTTATATTGGTTTTTATGTCGTTGTGGTTGAATTCCAGACTCAGCACACCGGGGACTGTCCCCCTGCTCTGCCGTAACAGCCGTTATGAAGAACCCCGTTTACATGGTCCGGAGCCACAGAGTTGCTAACAACTGCCCTCCTGCCACCAGCCAAATCAATCAGCAGCACACACACCCCAGGTACCAACACTTACACATACTCTCATGGGTATCACAGCATACCAAGAGACTAAACTACATATACTGTATCCTGACATAAGACTGTACCTCTATTAAATATGGCAACTCTGGGAATATGAGTGAATATGGTGTGTAGCTATTTAAAAGGTGAAGTGTACTGCCAGACGAGCCCCCAATTATTATAGTCTCTCTGTTTAGAGTTAGAAAGGAATAATGAAGGACATTTCATGATTTTCATTTTTAAGTTAAGTTACTAATGGCATACCTATACTACTTATAATGTGCATTATAAATTAGTATTAAAAGTATGCCATTAGTAAGTTAACGTTTCAAACGGTAGAAACAAAAGCTTTCAAAGCGTTCCTGTATTTGTTTGAGCAGTCCAACAAGTCATTTTCTGGTTCAGCGAATTGTGTGAGTTTGGGGGTGGGACTACCTGTTTGGCTTTTGAGAATAGGCTGAAAGAATGACATTTAATACCTGACGTACAAATTGAAATATTTCCCTGCAGTGTTTTCCAAAAATCCATATTTAGTAATCATCGTCTCCTAAAAAAATAATGATGGTGCAAAAATATCACCTCTATTCAGGACACTAACTTTGATAAATGCATGAATGATTGCAAATTACAATGTAATCAAAGTTTTCAGTTGTCTCACCCAGTGCAAATTAGATGCTGTAGGTCGTAAACAGAGGAATTGTTTATCTCTCCTTCAGGAGAATAATCGTTCCTTTACACCATTATGAATGTCTGCTGATCTGGTGTGTACCGACCCATTTAATTTGTCCTTACTTTTATCTCTCAGTCTCAGTCCTCAGCATCAAGGTCAACTAAGCCTGGACCTAAGCCAAAAACCATCAACAGACTACACAGAGTCATCCCGGAGCAGCCGAGCCTCAAATGGCACCAACTCACTGCCATCCAGCACTAGGCTCGGTCAGTTTGTCTACTCATGCATCATAGTTTATCTCCTCCTCTATCACATCAAACCAGTGAGTTTAAAGCAGGGGTGGGAAACCCTGGTCCTGGAGGGCCACTGTCCTGCGTAGTTTAGTTCCAACCCTAATCAAACACACCTGAAATTAATTTCGAAGTAGTCCTGAAGACTTTAATTTGATTTTTCAGGTGTGTTTGATTAGGGTTGGAACTAAACTCTGCAGGACAGTGGCCCCCCAGGACCCAGGGTTCCCCACTCCTGGTTTAAAGGTTATGCTTTGTTTCTAATTGTTTTGGATCTTTCTGTTGTTCTAAAGGTTCGTCAAATAACCTGCAGTATCGCACCGAAAGAATAAAGATCCCATCCACACCACGCTATCCTCGCTCAGTACTCAACTCTGACAGAGGTGAGTCTCCTCTCAGAACGACAGTAAGGTTGGATCATCACATGACCAAACTGACTAGCTATGCGTTCGTGCTGAAAATTCAGCTGCTGTTGAGTGAGCAGATTCACAGGGAGTGAGGGGGCGTTCACACGGGATGCATTCATGTTTTCAAAAACAGGGCAAGGCACAAAGGAATGGAGGTCTCAAGGTGCATTTTAAGACTAGTTTCTAAATAAAATCCATATTGGCACCCTCAACCTTTGCAAGGTAGCTTGGCTGCTTTATAGAAATAGCATAAAAAGGAAATCTACATGAATCATACTTTGTGATGTACCATGAGGAGTGCCATCATGTAAATGCACATGCACACCCGACCTGTCAAATGTCTTAAAACGAACACCAGAGTAATGTCTGTGGTTAGGTTACCGTGGTATTAGCCGAATAATTGACGATGGGCTATTAAATTTATTAGAAAATAATGCACACCTGCGGTGCATTATCACCTTGGTTGTGCATTATTTTTGCATAATTAATGGCTCGTTGTCAATTATTCCTTACATATATTACATGTCATCAAAAAGCTGAAAAATATCAAAATCTACTGATGTGATCATAATGTAGCCCTATTTCTAAAATCAAGTTATTTGGCTCAGTACTTTACTGACTACTGTGTATCAATGTCGTTGATCAGGGTCGCTGTCTCATTCAGATTGCAGCAGTCCCAGTCTCATCACTCCACCCATGTCACCTCTCAACCTGGAGACATCCTCCTTTACCTCCAGCCAGTCTCAGGGCTCCATCAGCACCCTGCCCAGGATCTCCGTCAGCCCTGTGCCCGCGGGAGAACGAAGGAAAGACAGGTACATTGCTGCTGCACCCCCATCCCATCCCTCCATCAGGTTGCCAAGCAACAGCTCTCTTTTATCCATATCCATCAGCCCCAGGAAGCCCTTTATCTGACTTGAAATATTGGAATCTGCTCAAAGTCCTCGAATATAAACCGAGATTTGACTTGAATATCAGTTGTACATTTCATTACTTTTATTTTAATCTGTAACATCTTAATTCAGATATAGTTTTACATTACATTTGTAAACTAGGTCACACATTTATGTATTTATTATAAACTCTTTTTTTCTGACTGCACTCATCTCTTCGCTCTTTGTATGTGTGTCTCTCCGTATGCTTTTCACAGTTTGTTTTTCCTCCTAAATCTTTCAGATCTCTGTATCGTAACAGATCCTTTCTGAGAATCCCTCTGGCTGCTAGGCCGAGGTTCTGCTCTCTCAGAAGCCTGAGGTTTGTTCCCTGCCAGTTACGCACAGGGAATGCCTGACAAACAAATGCGATTGCTCCAAGTGGCTGGCTGTAGAAATCCCTGCTTCTGTGTGTTTTGTTAGTACACTTGTGTCATGATAATTAGACTTAACATTTCGGTTACAGTTTGAATTAGTTTGGCTATGCCAATCTTTGCAGACACTTTCCTGAATATTGAGTCATTCATTTAGTTGAATTGATGTTATTGGGTAATTTTACCTGCTGCTTCTGATTTACTTTTTTGATTAAAGTGCTCAGCGTGGGATTCTTCATGAATGTTAAATTATTCTAATTTCGATGAATCTGTTTTTGGGGTAAATATGCGCTCGATGCAAGATGCGGAAGGAAGACATTTGCATGTTAGTTTGGCTGCTCTTTTCCTGAAAAGATCCAGATTTGCTTGTTACATTTTGGTTGGTTTGACGATGTTGTTAAGCTACTGTAAGCATTTTTACCATGCATATAAAGTCCCTGATACCTGACAGATATAGCTAAAATGGGTGTCCTAAGACATCACCAGGGCCAGATGGAATCTGCAGACTTTTTTAGCGTTTTCTGTGATTTTTTTTTTTTTTTTTTTTTTGACATTTTGCAGAATGATTTTAAATATTTTAATAAGAAATTTAAGCTGTAACTATTACAAAATAATAACTAAAATATTACTTTTTAAAGGCTTACAATAAAAATGATACACCAAACCAGGGGCAGGCAACGTCGGTCCTGGAGTGCCGATGTCCTGCAGAGTTTAGCTCAACTAAACATGGTCTAATGAGTCACCTAAAAACTACAGGTAGTCGAGGTTTTATCAGGGTTGGAACCAAAATCTGCAGGACGTCGGCACTCCAGGACCGACGTTCCCTACCCCTGCACCAAACCAATGAGTCCTCTAAATAAAACTGGACCAACATGAACCAGATAATGTGCATGTCAAGATTTAAAAATACATATATTATTGTTTATAGGGTTATATATTATGGCAGAATAAAAAAGCTTGTGTTAATACATTCTCAATTTTTATTATAAAGTTGTTTATTATACATTTTTATTATAAATCATTTCTGACTGTCGTCTCACATAGATGACAAAGTCAAGTGAGATCTCCTTAACTTTTAATCTCAAATAAAAACGGTTTGTGCTCTCTATCATTAAAAACAATCACAGCAAACAGCACACGCAGGGTTTATGTACTCCTTGTCAATGACAGCTCACAAACACGTTCAGGATAAGGCTGTGTATGTGTGCTTGTTGTCCATGACGGCATACAAACACGCGTGGGGTATATGTGCTTGTCAATCCGTTGAGTTTTCTGTGGAAATATGCAGGCACGGATTCTGTTTGGGCCTGGACATCACCATGTGACAGTCCTATACTCTAACCCTAGGGGACTTCAACCTTTGTGTGAGCAAGAGCTACCACAATGGATTAAACCAGGGGTTCTCAAAGTTTACATTCAAAGGTCCAAATCTGAATTCCCATAATTTTCATAGGTCCGGAAAAACTTTATGTAATAATTTTTTTTATATAACAAATCAACACAAATAGTTTGGGAAAAAATAAGTGTATTTTGCATTTAAAGTAAAAAAAAATAAAATAAATAAACACAAGAAATATGCCAAAAGTAACCAGGTGCAAAATACAGAGCAACCTAATTAGAGAAATGGCACAGTTTGTTCTCCATCATATGTATAAACCATGGCAAAAAAAGTGTGGTTGGTAGGCAGAGACACTGACCAAAATTAGGGGTGCACCTATAAATTGGCTGATGATGCTTTCTATACTTCTCAATGAATTACGGTGAACTGCCGCTACATCCAAAAGCCAGGGGGCGCTCTTGGGCATAAACTTTATATGTGCTGCAGACGAAGAACCAGACACACGGAGCTCCAGGAAATGTCTTAAGGATATATTTATATTGCTGTTCTTCAAACCTTTTCATGTATTTTCATGATAATAAAGAATATATATAAGATTATGTTTGACGACTGTTGCTTTTTTAAATGCATGTTTTAAACGACTCAAACCAACAGTGATTGGTAAGGACTGATCAAAAGCCGTAGTACATGAAGTAGCTGTGCATAATATCTGGGTGTGATGGCTACTGCGTCACACAGGAAATTATTAAATAACTCGTTTTATTTTCGGACCAGGAATACTCTTAAATCTAAAAAGAAAAAAAAAACTAAACGAATGGTTTACAAGTTTAATATGCATTTGTAAAATAGCAAATGCACACATTTAATCAGTCACATAGTTAATGCACTTGTAATATGAAGTGGACGCGGGTCCGGATCAAGTTGCCGTCGGGTCCGGATCCGGACCGGAGTCCGGACTTTGAGAACCCCTGGATTAAACAATCTGGAGGGCTACTTTTTTAAATAGTCTACCAAAAACTTTTGTTTTACTTGTTGATTTTATTTTATTTTACTTGTTGATATGTTTTATCACTGTTTTAAATGTTAACATGCGTAAAAGAAGCCAAGCTAATATAAAAATATGTAATTAATAGATATATTCAAATTGAGGCTATTGGCAGAATGTACTTTGGCAGGCAACTTACTAACTCCGTGCGGGCAACCTGGTGCCTGCGGGCGCCATGTTGGACATCATTGCTCTTAACTGTCATGGGTTCGATCCGCAGAAAAAACATGCATACTAATAAGGTGTATAGGATGAAGCTCTTTGGATTATAACATCTGCCAAATGCGTAAATGTCTGTTAGTTTAGGTGTGCTCAAGATGAATTCTCCATGAATTTTCCAAATTTAAGTCAGAGTATACACAATTTCAGTTAATTTTCCAGACCAACAACTGCAGCTTGTTAACCGAACATTAACCGTTAACTGATAAGATTTTAATATTAAATTGTCATTGAGTAAAAATACAGTTATATCTGTGACGCGGTAAAAACAATACAAACATTTTATTTAATTTGCACATCCAAACAGCTGCAACAGATTAACAACAGAACCAGCATTTATAAATTATCGAATTTTCAATTTTTTTATATCCATAGAGGTCAGATTGTCTCTTTTTCATCTACCACAGTGACCATTTCTAAAGCAGGATGCATTTTAAAAAGTTGTAACTTTTTTCTGCTGCGTCGTTTTTCTTTGTTTTGCAAAAAGAGAGATGTTTATGGGCAGGGTCTAGGACAGAGGCGATCAACGAAGGTCTGTCCAAACACGCGTGCAAGACTGGCCGCGTCATCCTGCGCACACACGCACGTCTCCGTGCAGCTATCAAACCATACTCAAGCACGGACACATATGCAGTACAAATGATTTCTCATACAAATTATTACTTAACCAGACTGTCAGGTCAGCAACAATTCACATCATTTACAGGCCATATACAAGTTAAAGGGACACTTCACTATTTGCATTAAGCTTTGTATAGTTAGAACCCTAGCCATGTTTTTGAATGGTCATGCATCATTTTCTCAGTTGCCACTGAGACAGGAGAAATACAGATTTCAGTGTTGCACTTCCTTCTTTCAATGATGTAAAAATCATCATTTTGCATCATTGAAAGAAGGAAGTCCAATATCTATATACACCCAATATCTAAGTCCAATATCTATATACACCCTGGTCGAAGTTGTGTGTGGTTTTAAGTTGGTTAGCAGGACAGTGTGATCATTGTATGCAGAATGTTATTATTTAGATGGCTGACATCACTTACAGCGGCTTTAATTATTTATATTCTCAGGGATGCAGAGGTCATTTTCATACTCCGTGTGTTGTCATATTGTATTGATTCATTCATGCAGGTGTATTTAATTGTTGAGGACAGTAGTATAAGTGTAATTCTTTACCTTTCTGGATCTTTTATTGATATCATTTATGCCACACCCTCTGCTTTTTTGCCCTGTATGTGTGTGCCTGTTAAGGAGTTAATCTAAAGTTCAGTAAAAGTGTTTTGCTGTGCACCCGACTGCATGGACCTCCTCAGTTTCAGTTTTTGGCATCTACCCTGAAGTACTAAAGACACTAAACTCTCCTGATGAACTTTTGTTTCAAATATTAGTAGCACCTGATGTTTAAATGCACCTATTTTATATCTGTGACAGACCATTCCTGGAAGAGCCACGTAATGTCATCGTGCACAAAGGGGCAGAGCCTCTCGGAATCTCTATCGTGAGCGGAGAGAACGGAGGAATTTTCGTCTCCAAAGTGACGGGCGGCAGCATTGCACACCAAGCAGGGCTAGAGTATGGAGACCAGCTATTGGAGGTTTGTTTTGGCATTTCCCAAAAGTGTTGTTTATGCTAAGCCTTCACTTTATTTGACCCCCACATTTGCATTTTCTTTCCTATAAGTATAATGGCATAAACCTGAGGAATGCCACGGAGCAGCAGGCTCGCCTCATCATCGGTCAGCAGTGTGATACCATTACGATCATGGCCCAGTATAACCCGCACATGTACCAACTGGGCAATCACTCTCGCTCCAGGTACAGCCTTGATCCAGTTCCTTGTTATTCAGATCAATGCAGGTTTCATCACAAAGCCGAGTTGGTTGATTTTTTGCATGTCGTGCCATAGCTCACGGTTGGAGCCGGTGAGCGCTCAGTCCACTCCTCAGGGCAGCGGAGCCGCCACCCCAGATAACCACTCTAACATAGACACCCTCAGTGAACAGGATGAAGGCACGCTCACCCCTTCCTCCAAACAGACCACACCCACCACCAGCCCTCATAGATTCATCAGGTACTGCACAACATTAGTACAACACACAGGGGCGATTTGCTGCATTGCTGTCTACTGCACAAGTGAATGATTTAAAATGCTGTACTTGGGTAGCAGCTCTGTGCATCATAGTGTTTTTCAGAGCCAATCAATGCATCTGTAGATGCCATGTGACTAATCACTCTTACATTTGCTCTAGAATTTGACAAGCTATGTGATTCCAAATTATATCTAGGTGTCATAATGGGTTAGAAAATGTTTCTTAATTTTTTTTTCTTGAATTAAGTGTTTAAGAAAAAAGTAAACTTTTTTCAAGATTTTTTTTCTTACCCAATTGGAAGATTTTTTACTTGTTTAAACTCACTTAAATTGCACAGACTCATCTACATTTTATAATTTTTGTCTACAAACTAAAAGTATTGTCTTCGGTCATTTTGATCATTGAGAAAATGCATCTTGATTTAGGAATTTTTAGATATTTGTACTAAAAATGAGACAAAAATACTAAGTAAGAAAGTCTTTTTTTTGCTGTTTGCCTTTGGATAAAAACATCTGGCTTAAATGTAAATGCCAAATCTTAGTAGATAAAACAGCCTTTGCATCTAAAATGTGCCTATAATGCCTTAAAATGCTGCCTACATAGGTAGTTTACTATGTCTTAAACAGAGCAAGGGTAAGAAAATACAAAATCTGCTGCCCCTCAATGTGTTTCTGTATTGTTCACTTAGAAAATCACCAGACAGCTCCAAGAAACTTCCAGAGCCTCGACTGGTAACAGTGAGGAAGACTCAGGTTGAGCTGGGTATTCAGCTATGTGGAGGAAACCTACAGGGTATCTTTGTGGAAGGACTCGAAGAAGACAGTCCTATCAAAGGTGCAGATGGTCTCATGCCTGGAGACTTGATACTGGAGGTAAAACAAACTACTGTTTGGTTCTCTGTCATTCTTAGGGGGCTACTACAGTATATACAAGAATGTAAAGTTAAGAATGCTGATCTTTTGCGAGAACAGGATTAGTGAAACAAAACACAAGAGCATTACTTTTAATAAGGTAGCCTAACATTTTTCTAACAAACAAACTTTCCCCTATCAGAAATTAACAGCACAGTAATTACTGATATCGTAAAGGGTATGCTTTTTAAATAAAACAACGAAAATAAATGAACGAAGTTCAACAAACTAATAAAACGGTAGCATACTTTCAAAATCAAGTTTATTTATAACACTTACACCATCCAATATGTTTTTTCATCAGTAGAACAATAAAGAAGATATTTTGCAGAAACCCCAGTGCTCCGTCATGCAAGTCAACCGATCCGCACACTTTTAGAGCTAAAGCATATATATCTAATACAACAGTAATCCCCCATAACTCCGTGTGACATATTAACATCTTGTGAAGCAAATCAATCACTTTTTGCAAGAATCTGAACGTTATTTACAACACTATTAGCGTGAATGCCAAAGCAGGAAGCGCGCTTTACGTTCGAGGCGATCTCTTCCACTGGTGGCGTTTGGTGGTTGTTGGTTATGGATGTTGGTCTCTCTGCGCCACCTATTGAGCGGGAGCGTGAAGCGCACTTCCTTCTTGGCAAAAGCTCTGCATTAACACTGTAAAATATTTTATATATATATATTCGAATCTCAAAACTGAAAATCGAATGTCAACCCACAGAACGAATATTCGAATATTCTGGTCCAGCCCTAGAATGAAGTAAAGGTCAGGGAGCTTGTTTCTATCCGCGCTGAAACGGAGATCCTTTCTAGCATCAATACAACGGCATGCCATGCGCTAGTTTATGATCTTATCATAATAAAATGCATACGCATGATTTCTCCGGACAGAAATCGTAGATAATAAGCAACTTTGGATGCTGTGGAAAAACTGTGCACGATTACAAACACAGTACACGTCACATGCATTTCTTTACAGGATTTTTACGAGATCTTTACAGGATATGTATGAACCAAACACAGATTCAAAAAAATCATTGGCAGTGTGAATAAATGAAAGATCAAACAATCCCTGGACACATTTTCAATGTATTTTTTGTAATTTGTGTGTGGAAATAGCTATTAAAATGTGTTTACCTTTAGCTGAGAATATAGTTTGTTTTTTAAATGTATGCAAATGTACGCTCACGTTCAAACACACAGATCTATACTTTAAATGGATCGATACTTTTAGCATTTGTAATATGAATCTTTGCATTGGTACTGTTGCAAAGATTTTACTTAAGCTAAGTGTAATTTTTATAGATGTCCATTTCTACTTCACCCACTGGCTTGTTCCTCTAATTAAATCCATGCATCTCTTACTGTGTTTTTTATTGATCCGTTTTGGCTTCTTTCCTTCATTGTGCTTGAGTGTTATTGAGTGTTGTGTGAAGACTGGTGAATTGGAAATATCACATTCCTGGCATGAATTAATAGACCTGTGCCAGGGCAAGGCACCAGCAGTTATTTGTTTCTTTTATATGAAGCACAGAAGCCATGCTGTCTTTGCCAAAAGTAATGTCTGTTTCTAAATAGAAATCGATCAGAAACTCTTAAATCTAATGTGTGTGTGTTTTATGTTCTTTTACCTTTCTCTATGTAGTATAGAGAAATGCAATGTTTACAGTGGAGAGCAAACTCTAAAGAAAATTGCCAAAACAATTGCCAGAGTGCCTTCTGTGTGAACACCAACGCATCTTGGAATTGATTCTGGGATCGCTCCCATACAAAGGACCTAGTAATGGCACTTTTCCATTGCATAGTACCCCACGGGTCGGGTCAAGTCATGGCAGCTCACCTTACTTGGTTTGGCTTGGTTAGCTGTCCATTGAGTTTAGTACCACTTCAAAGTTGGAGGGATTATAGGCGTGTCGTTATATTTGCTCCGCCTACTGCTGTGACATCAAACAAAAAGTGGGAGCAAGCATCGTTGGAATGCAGTGTTTCCCATACATTCATTTATTTGTCAGTCCGCCTTAAAATTAACCACCACAAATAGATGTTTGCACATCATGTTTATCACTATACTTCTGTCTCACATGACAGTTTTTGCACAAACACCCGTGGCGTCAATCGGGGCTTTCCGCTAAGTTGCAAAAATGCGCAACGTGCGTGTTGCGGATGTGCCCCCACAAACTACAAGGATAACACTGGTATGGTGTACCTGATTCTCAGCCTGTGGATGTTTTACACCACTAAAAGGGAGTTTGGGAACTTACAACACAGCACAGATGACAACAAGTTTGCTCAAGACAGCGCAAGCACGAAGGTAAAGCTAATCTTTTTAGCAATGATGCTGGTAATGACGATTTTCTAAGACCAATCAGTGATCTACAGTGCTTTCACGTTTTAGTATCAGCTCAGCTCGCTTGAACCCCAACCAAGGTGGTACTAAAAAAGTATCGGGTACTATGTACTTTACCCAGTGGAAAAGCCCCCAAAAGTAAGCTGACACGACTCAAGCCCTGGGGTAAAATGCAATGAAAAAGTGCCATAACGTTTCCGTAAAGTGTACTGTGTGAACTAAAGGCAGAAGCAATGACTTAAGGGGTGTGTCATAGTAAGGAAACATGTGTCATCGCAGCAAGCCATTGTCGCAGCAATTTTAACATTAACAAAATTATCAATCAGAATAAAAAGTGTGCAAACTGGAATGAAGCAGAGATGAGGGAGCTCCTCACAATCCGCGCTGAAGCAGCGATTGGTCACCATCTTAATGGAACAGTACGCTATGCGCTAGTTTATGATAGAGTCAGAAAAAATACTCACTCAGTACAGATAATTACAGATAAAAGAAAACTTAAAGGATAATTTCGGTATTTAACACTTTGAGTCTTATTTCTGGTTTGTTTTGGATGAACTACAGTGATGGACACTGAAAGTTTGACAATGGGTCATGTCTTGACTTTTTGACACGTTTACAAGCGTCTCTTGACTGCTTCAGAATGGAAGTCAATGACCATGCACAAACATGTCATTAAAACAACACTTAAAGTTCATTTTCAAAACTGTGCTACTCACCGAGTGGTTTGTGGTGTTCGTTGATGATTTAAAAACAAGTTGTGTAGTGAAATACAGTTTCTGTCGTGTTTTATTTGGCATTTTGTAAAATTCCATTGACTTCTCTTGGAAGACTCATTGCTCGCTGATATATCACTCCGCCGGCGGGAAACAGAAAAGGGTCTGTTTACATGTGGTTGTAGTTTTTTCGCTCGGTTTCTCTCAGAAGAAATTTTTCCCATATTTGATGGCTCAGTGACCAGCTTTAGGTTTGAAGTTGAGCTCGATTGTGACTGTCTATACGCTAGACACCGAGCGTACTTGTATGGCAAAGTGGTTGTCGCCATCAAGTGGTTGGGAGTGTGCTAACGCTTCAGACTCAAATATAGAGCGGAAGTATATACGCGGTTGTGAGGTATCTGAAAAAATAGTTCCACTATAGCAAATAACACGGATTGAAATCATAGATTGCGCCAATATATTTGTTTTTAATCATCAACGAACACCACAAACCACTCGGTGAGTAGTACGGTTTTGAAAATGAACGTTAAGTGTTGTTTTAATGACATGTTTGTGCATGGTCATTGACTTCCATTCTGAAGCAGTCAAGAGACGCTTCTAAACCAGTCAAAAACTCAAGACACGACCCATTGTCAAAATTTCTTTGTCCATCACTGTAGTTCATCCAAAACAAACCAGAAATGAGACTCAAAGTGTTAAATACCGGAATTATCCTTTAAGAAGCTTAAAAACTTTTAAAAATCCACCAAGAGAATGGTTACATATACAGTGCATGTCATGTCACATGTCTTTTACATGATGCACGCACAGATTCATGAAAGTCATTGACCGTGTGAATGAACCAAAATCAAATGATCCCTGGACAACTCCCGTGTGAAAAGGGCTTAAAAGTGCAGTGTGTAGATTTTTAGCAGCATCTATTGGTGAGCCAGTAAATTGCAACCAACAGCTCAGTCCAAAGCTCACCTTTCCTTTTAAAACGCATAGAGAAGCTACGATAGCCACCACAAGAGAAACATGTCATCATCTAAGATAATGCAGTGCCAAAAAACGCTCTGTAGATCAGTTTGTCCTTTTAGAGCTACTGTAGAAACATGGTGGCGCGAAATGGCGACTTTTATATAAGTGAACCAGCGGTATATGTAGATAAAAACGGCTTATTCTAAAGTAATAAAACAATACAATACAATTTTGTAAGGTCTTTATACACCACTGATAATATAGTTTTGTATATTATTGCTTTTCTGTCAAGAGATCCTGCTAAAAGTTACACAAAGCACCTTTCAGTGACTAAAAAGGTGTAAATGCTTTTAAACTTTACTTTGTTCGTTTGAGCATCCCAACCAACTTTACACATCAAAATGGGCTCAACCAGTGGTGTGAGTTTGGGACATTTCAGCATAATTGCAGTTTAACCACCAATGTCTCACTTGTCTCTCTTCCTCCAGTACGGCTCAGTTCATATGAAGAATAAAACAGTAGAGGAAGCCTATCTGGAAATGCTAAAGCCAGCAGAAACGGTCACGTTTAGAGTCCAGCATCGTCTAGATGAGTTCAACCAGGCGAAGGACACTCCTGGAGACGGATTCTATATCAGGTACAACATGCTCTCATTAAAACACATCTGTATTTGACATTCTGTACATGAGCACACATGACTTCCCTATAAGAAAATTTCAGTACTGTGCAGTGCACTAAATTTAGTTATGCATGGGAGTCTTTTAATCTCTTTAATTATGTTTAAGAGAAAGGGTGAGATACTGCGTCTCGTGGTCAAGATTGTATCACCAAAACTCCATAATTTGTGTTCAATAATAGCAGTCATGGTAATAAGGTGGTCGAGACAGAGATGCATTGTGCTGCGCAGTGGAAAAAGATTAATGGAAATGGGCTGGTCAGGAATAGCCGTGTTTGTCTTTGCAAATGAAATTCTGTGGCCCGCAGCTGTCGCAGGCTCTTTTGCCTGCCTGCGCTCCTATGATGTCACCCGCAGTAAATAATCTCCGTCAATCCGCGTGTCAGGGATGAGGAGTTATGGACGGGTGCTAAAAGCCACTATCGGCTTTGTCCCTCCCTCTTCTGAATTTTTCATTCCTCTGTCTTTGCTCTCTTTTTCTTTGTCTCCTGCAGTCTTTCAGTTTGTCTCGTATTACCTCATTCCTGCAGATGTGACAATCTTGTCCTCATGTATTATGCTGTCACATGTTCAATTATTCATTTTCTCCACAGAGCACTTTATGACCGGGTTGCCGAGACCGAGCTCGACCTCTCTTTTAAGAAAGATGACATCCTTTATGTCGACGACACTCTACCGAACGGCAACTTCGGCACATGGATGGCCTGGCAACTTGACGAAAATGCACAGAAAATTCAAAGAGGGCAGATTCCTAGTAAATATATGTGAGTCACATACGTACTGTATGTCCTATTTAAAGGGATGGTTCACCCAAAAAATAAATATTCTGTCATCATTTACTCACTCTCATGTTGTTACAAACCTGTATAAATGTCGTTGTTCTGATGAACACGAGAAGATATTTTGAGAAATGTTTGTAAACTGTTCATGAGCCTCATTCACTTCCATAGTATTCTTATTTCCTAGTTTGTAAGTGAATGGGGCTCATGGTTACAAACATTCCTCTAAATATCGTCCTTCATGTTTATCAAAACAAAGAAATTTATACAAGTTTGTAATAAAATGACAGTGAGTAAATGATGACGTAATAATTTTCCAGCGTAATAATAAAGGACTCTTTGGTTATTTTTGAGCGCAATGCTAATAAATCAGATTCAATGGATTATGCTACAGTAAGCTATGCTAAAAGTGGTACTGCCAGACTCGGAGATCAGCTGAATGGATTCCAAAACGGTAAAAATCTAATGTTTAACTCTAGGGGAGCTGGAAAATGAGCCTATTTTCAAAAAAGTGGAGTGTCCTATTTAAGATACGTTTTGATTAAAGGATCACAAGTGGACAACGCTAAAGACAGGTTTGAACGGGGTGTAAAACGTTTTGAGCTTCTCCACTTTCGACCACATTCAGAGGTAGTCAACAACGCATTCGACCGGGTGGCTTTGTGGTGTAGACGCGCATGTGATCGAATGTGTTTGAGTAACCACAAAAGACCGCACACTATTGGCCTATTGATCTAATGTGATGTACCGAACATGTACTCACAGTGTTTAGCATGATCTTTAAAGACCCACACATATCCAAAATCGAAAATGACCTGTATTGCAGTGTGTCATGTAGCTGTCCATCAATGAATACAATATGCAAAGTAGTTGAACCAAAAAGTGCACGATGAATAAAGTTATTGGCTTCTAAAGTAGGCAGTTGACTCTGAATCGCTGAAACGAGTCGTCATATGAATTGAATCTCCTGCCTGTCTTTGTCCACGTAATACGAACACTTTGCATAATAATCTTCGCCTACAGCCTTGCCCGGGAGAAACGAAAACTATGACCTGCCCACAGACACTTAGTGTGTAAACATCATATCACGCTGTGTTTTTAGTTTGTGTTGTTTTCACTACCAAAGGATGCAGTAATGAAGAATCAGTGGTTAAAATTACTTTTTCAAGGAGAAAAGATACCCATATGGTTCAGTACCCACTTTATTTGGAACAACATGCGTCTCCTAACCGTAACCTGCAAGTTACATACTTGCTAAAATGAGTGTAAAATGTTAGTTTCTGTTGTCGTTTTTATTGCTTGGATTAATGATGAATTATGTGTATTTAAACTCTTAATATACTGTCAGAGAGTCACGTTAGCAAGCGGCTAAGGCATGCTGCACTTACGGTTTTGCTATGACTTGGTTAGCTTACATAAATGCTAAAATTAGTGTAAAATGTTAGTTTCTGTAACCGTTTTTATTGCTTGGATTAATGATGAATGATGTCGTTGTTTAAACTCTTAATATACTGTCAGAGAGTCACGTTAGCAAGCGGCTAAGGCATGCTGCACTTACGGTTTTGCTATGACTTGGTTAGCTTACATAAATGCTTAAATGAGTGTAAAATGTTAGTTTCTGTTGTCGTTTTTATTGCTTGGATTAATAATGAATGATGTTGTTGTTTAAACTCTTAATATACTGTCAGAGAGTCACGTTAGCAAGCGGCTAACCCATGTTGCATTTACCGTTTTGCTATGACTTGGTTAGCTTACATAAATGCTTAAATGATTGTAAAATGTTAGTTTCTGTTGTCATTTTTATTGCTTGGATTAATAATGAATGATGTTGTTGTTTAAACTCTTAATATACTGTCAGAGAGTCACGTTAGCAAGCGGCTAACGCATGCTGCACTTACGGTTTTGCTATGACCCAGTTAGCGTACATAAATGCTAAAATTAGTGTAAAATTTTAGTTTCTGTCGTCATTTTTATTGCTTGGATTAATGATGAATGATGTCGTTGTTTAAACTCTTAATATACTGTCAGAGAGTGACGTTAGCAAGCGGCTAAGGCATGCTGCACTTACGGTTTTGCTATGACTTGGTTAGCTTACATAAATGCTTAAATGAGTGTAAAATGTAAGTGTCTGTTGTCGTTTTTATTGCTTGGATTAATGATGAATGATGTCGTTGTTTAAACTCTTAATATACTGTCAGAGAGTGACGTTAGCAAGCGGCTAAGGCATGCAGCACTTACGGTTTTGCTATGATTTGGTTAGCTTACATAAATGCTTAAATGAGTGTAAAATTTTAGTTTCTGTCATCGTTTTTATTGCTTGGATTAATGATGAATGATGTCGTTGTTTAAACTCTTAATATACTGTCAGAGAGTGACGTTAGCAAGCGGCTAACGCATGCTGCACTTACGGTTTTGCACTTACTTACATGTTGCACTATTGTTGGTCTGTGCCACTGATCTGTGGTTTGTGTGGAGACTCTGTCAGTTGACCAATCAGAGCAGAGTAAGCTACTGAAAGATGGGGTATAGGCAGACTGAGTTGTTGAACGGCTTCACACGAATCGTTTGGGGATCTCTGAGACATGGGGTAATTTTTCAGAGAAACAATAATTCATGTTGTCCGGGACTTATAAACAGTGATAGGACGCTTAAAATGTGCATCTTACTGGCTTTAAGCTTTCATTGATAAAACTGAATTGGCTGCTCTCCGCCTCTCATTAAAATACCAAGTGTAAACGTGAATGTGTCTCTCTCGTTCACTTTTGATCTGATCGACCAAAACGCATCTTAAAACCAGGTGTAAACAGCCCCTTAGTGTTGAATGATTTTTTTTACATCATTAAGAGCCATTTGATGTTTAACTGTACTCGTTGTCATTTCGCAGGATGGACCAGGAGTTTTACCGAAGACACAGTATGACTGAACTGAAGGATGAGACGGGCTCCAGTAAGACGCTCTCCGCAGCCGCGAGGAGATCCTTCTTCCGTAGGAAACAGAAACACAAACGTAGCAGCTCCAAAGATGGGAAAGACGTGGTTGCCTTGGATGCGATCAGCACAGACTCTCTTCCATTCTTAGATGGTGAGAAACCAGCCCATAATGCAACATTTTTTTTGCTGCCAATTAGTTAATGAATTTAAGGTTTAATGTGTTGTATTTTTTTTGTGGGGGTGGTCAGACTGTGTGAGTCTGGCTTATCAAAGAGTGCAGAAAATTGACTGCACGTCGCCCAGACCAGTGCTGATCCTGGGACCGCTGGTGGATGCTGTTAAAGATATGCTGGTCAAGGAATCACCAGGGAAATTCAGCAGATGTTTGCTTGGTAAATCTCCAATGACACAATCTAGATATATTTTAAACATTATAGTGTTATGGTATACAGTGTACCTGCACTTTATCTTTTAACACAGTGGACACATTTCTGCCATCTAACAGTATATAGTATCAACATCAGTAATGGTAAAATGATCGCCCTTAATTACTCAAGTGTTGAAAATGAGTAAGCTGACCTTTGTTTGTTCTCTTCATCCAGAGGTGATGAAAGCTTCTCAGCAGGCCATCGAGCGTGGCGTGAAAGACTTTCTCTTCATCGACTACAAACGGAGGAGCGGCCATTTTGATGTCACTACTGTTGCCTCTATCAAGGAGATCACAGACAAGGTTTGTACATTATGCTGAGTACTTGGTTCTTGTTTTTCGGACCTTAGTAATAGACGTACATCTGGCTGATGGTTGTTTAATACACTACAAACAATGTTGTGAAAGATTCTTCTGTAACATTACTCGTGTGCTCCCCTGTCTTGTAGGATTGTCACTGTTTGCTTGACATTGCTCCTCACGCTATCGAGCGGCTTCACAGCGTACACATTTACCCAATCGTCATATTCATTCGCTACAAAAATTCAAAGCAGATAAAGTAAGTTCCTCTTTAACCTTCTGTAGTCTACTGCTCATCTTTATAAAATAAAGGCAGTGGGTGGATATATTACAGCTTGACAGGAAGTTAATAAGCTAAAGCTCAACTCTTGGGTGTCCTTGTAGACTTCCCAAAATAACACACTTTCTGTACAAGGCTTCTTGGCACATTTTGCATCAGGAAATGTTCTTGATGTACATTAGGGGCCTGAGATCATTTGGAAAGAGATTCTTTTGGGAACATCACTTTTGCTCAAAGGCATAATTTAGCCAAACATGAACATTTACCCACTGTCTGTTGAACCCATTTACATTTATGCATTTGGCAGACACTTTAATCCAAAGTGACTTACAGTGCATTCAAGGTATACATTATATTAGCATGTGTGTTTCCTGAGACACATGACTTTTGCGTTTCTAGTGAAATTCTCTACCTCAGGAGTGGGGAACCCTGGGTCCTGGAGGGCCACTGTCCTGCATAGTTTAGTTCCAACCCTAATCAAACACACCTGAATTTCATTTGTAAGTGATCCTGAAGACTTTAATTTGAATTTTCAGGTGTGTTTAATTAGGGTTGGAACAAAACTCTGCAGGACAGTGGCCCTCCAGGACCCAGGGTTCCCCACCCCTGCTCTACCTGTTAAGCTACAGGAACACCAAAAGCTGTATAGAAAAGATGTTTTGAAGAATGGTTACATTGATTTCTTCCATACAATGAAAGGGGATGGGGACCAGGAGCTGCCATGCACCAAAATGATTAAACTCATTTAAAAGTTTCCTTGATAAAGTATGATTTCTGCACCATAATATTAGCTTACTATGACCATGTAAAATCTTTGTCTCAGGAACAGACTAAAAATACATTATACTAAATAATACATTATTGATGGATGCACTGTAAAAATGGGGCACCATCTAATTCCATTATAAAGGTGAAAAGAGCCAGAACATTATCTTATATACCGTGTTTATATTTGAGGATGAGTAAAATATTGTCTAATTTTGGAGTAAACTAACTACTCATTTGAAAGTGTTTTGGCTTCTGCGCAATTCTGCTCAAAGCCTTTACATAAAAGAGCTGTTGTCTTCATTTATCAAATGTCTTTTAATTATTGAAAATCATCCATCCAAAACGCTGCCTAATCACACTTGTCTCAAATGAATAACTGTTTCATTCTGCAAAGTCTTGCTTAATCTTTTGATGCAATTCTTGGTGATGAAGTGTGAATGACTATTTGTTTCTCATCTGTAGAGAACAGAAGGATCCGGTTTATCTGCGGGATAAAGTCTCTCAAAAACATTCCAAGGAGCAGTTTGAGATTGCACAGAAGATAGAGCAGGAATATAGCAAATTCTTCACAGGTTTGAAGTTTTTGTCTCAAAAAGTTATACATTTAAAAAGTAAAAAATATAAATTTGTCTTCATATTTATGTCTTATCTGTTGCTTATCTGACAGCATTCACTCCAGCAGTGGCCGGTGGCATAAACATAGCCATGCCGTTAAGACTGCGTCTTAAGAATGATTCTGACTAACTAGCAATTAGTTAGGGCTAGTCAGTCTTATTATTTGGATATAAATTCGACCAATCTACCTTTCTATGTATCATGCTTAAAACAGTTCAGTCTTGAAGAAAAAAATTAATGACTAACTTTTAAGGCTAGTCTTAAAGTTTTATGCAACCAGCCACAGGTGACATAAACTTTACTTGTTTTTAAAAGCCAGCATGATTTAAGAAATAAATTAACATGGTCATATTTATGAGTTGTCTTATATAATTAGTCACTTATGTTAAATATATCTGTGTTAAAGGAAAACACCACCGTTTTTCATTATTTTACTATGTTCCTACCTGAACTTTGACGAATTAACACATACATATCTTTATTTAATGCGTGCACTTAATCTTTGTACAGCTCATCATGAATGTGTTAGCATTTAGCCTAGCACCATTCATTCCTTAGGATCCAAACAGGGATGAATTTAGAAGCCACCAAAAACTTCCCTGTTTTCCTTATTTAAAGACATGAGTAGTTACACGAGTAAGTATGGTGGCACAAAATAAAATGTGCCAAATTTTTTTAAGCTGGTAAAAATATATTGTATGACGGAAGAGCACTTAGTTTGCAGCACTTCGACAACGAGCGCAGTAATGTTGATGGAAGTTTGAGCGAGAGGGGGAGTAGTCAGGAGGGATGATGATATCCACTTAAAAATTGCCACGTTTTATTTTGTGCCACCATACTTACTTGTGTAACTACTCATGTAACAGTCTTTAAATAGGAAAAACATGGAAGTGTTTGGTGGCTTCTAAATTCATCCCTGTTTGGATCCTAAGGAATGAATGGGGCTAGGCTAAATGCTAACACATTCAAAACGCGCTGTACAAAGATTAAGTGCCCTCATTGAAAAAAGATAGGTATGCATTAATTTGTCTAAGTTGAGGTAAGAACATAGTAAAATATAAAAAAAACGGTGGTGTTTTCCTTTTAAATATTTACAATCTTCCATTTGTTGTAGACTTTGATGGCTATTGTGCAGTTTGTAACCCGTTTTTTTCCTTACAGGTATCGTTCAAGGAGGCACCTTGCCCTACATTTGCACTCAGATCGTGACTATTGTGGATCAGGAACAGAGTAAAGTTTTGTGGACACCGTTGGGCTCTCCATAGAGGGTCTCCTCTATGTGTACCCCCTCTCGTCTAAGCTTATAAACACTAGACTTTATATGAACCACATGCAAAGGTACACTAACATAACGAGCGTCACGTAAAGATAGCGATTATTTTAATATTTGTTTTTTACGTTATAAATTGTAAGTCTCTTTGTATATATGCGCTGGTATGTATGAGTGTGTATGTGTGAACGTTTATGCTTGCTAGCATGTGTGTGTGCAGTATGTATGCAGGACGATAGCACTGAAGTATTTGTTTATTTTCTTTGGTCTTCCTGATGGACGTGTAATGTTTAGCAATGCTGCATTCAAGACCTGTTTACAGAGCAGTGAGTCGGTGAATTGTTTAATGTCTCTGTCTGTATGTGTACTCTTCCTTATGTTCTCCCAATGACCCCTTGCCCCTGAAAAGGCCCCGGCCCTCAGTTTTACCAAAACGGTATGCCTCCCGTGTTTCGACTTGTCGGCTCAAAGACTGAATTTCGTGTTTAAGAGTAATTTGTGAAGTTTGTCTTGTAGATGTCAGTGAGTGTTGATTTTGAAATCATATTGCATATTGAGCTGAGACAGACAGTAGCTAAGCGGTTTCTACGGGCCAAATGGAAGTGCCTTTGGAGATATACTGAGCGTATGACAATGGCATGATATTTAAAAAGTTAAACTTCTCAGTTTGCACTCCAGGGCTAGACAGACCACTGTGTTCTATGAGATCTCTATATAGCAGAGCTTATATTTAAAGATAATATCTGATGTAACACTTGTACTCATGCATACAAACTGAAGTACAGGCACACGCTTATGTGTATGTATGCAATTTCATCTAAATAAATAGAAATATATTTACTGTATTTTTACTAGGCTATGGGCCTAGGGGAGTCTAGCAGTCATGTCTTAGCAAAAATTTGCGTGCTTGTGTGTGTGTGTGTGTGTGTGTGTGTGAGAGAGAGAGAAACGAGAGAGAGAGAGAAGTGAATGCATGTTTTATTGGTTAGTCACTTTTAAATGTAATATCCACTAATAAACATCATAGAAAAGTTCTGTGATGCAAACCTGAATAGGTTTTAATGTTAGTGGTTTTTCATTGCTATTTAATTTCTCTTTTATTAAAGAGGCAGGTTATGTATCTCATGCAGACCCGTAGCCCCAGCATTAATGTTGTGCCAAAAAACCAAGTCATGTCATTTTCTTTTCATTGTCTGTTTTGCACTTCAATACTATGAATCCTTAACAAATGACTGTTTGTACGTTTCGGCACAGAAATAGGTACTATTTGTTTTTACTGTAGTTGTAATTTGTGTATAACTCCTGGTCCATACATTTCATTCAATGCCTTTTTATTTTCTTTCTTTTTTAAAGAGAAACACTACATCCGGTGTCATTTAAAAAGGGATTTCTTTTTTGCACAGTTTTTTTTTTAAAGCAAGATCAGTCCATATGTTAACCATTGGGTTGAAATGATACATTTTGTTAAGTGAATCTAATGTCTAACTATTTTTCTGAATACAGTAACTTGTGTACGGTTTCAATGAGAGGGATTCATCACAGCACGAATGAGTAGTGTTGAGCCAGGTACTGTTGCGATTTTGATTTTCTTTTATTATAAAAGAACACGATTTGTATGAAAATGTTCAAGCATTAATGCAAGAATAAAAGTCATTTTCTGTATCACACAATGTCATTACATGAATCAACATGGTGTGCGTTTGATTGATGGGAATGTTATGCTGTGGGGGGATATCTGTCATTTTAATATTGATCTATTGTAGGCTGACATCTGATGATGTTTATTGGTTGCTCATCGTTGAAGCTGATGTAACTCATCTGATCATGAGGAAAATATACACCGTATGGATTACTGCAAGGTAAAGACTTTAGATGCAGTTGTTTGGGGAATGTAGTTACTGCACAGGGTTAATAGCTTACAATGTAACTTGACAGAGTGAAATATTTTCTTTTACAAATTGATTCAAAGTGGTTCAGAGGGCTTACTGAGTCATCTTGTGGGGGATAATATAGCCAATTAATTTGTCTAAGCTTCAGTGGAAAGGGAAGAACATAAAGATGCCTTTTGTCATTTGTACAGTAATGCTCTGATAGATTGCAAACACTATAAAGTTTCAGTTGTACAAAAAGCCTATTATCTTTGATAGGTTCCTCATATTTCACATTTCACATAGTCTGTGAAAACCCAACTAAAGTTTTTTTTTTTTTTACATAAAATCATCCTATAAAGACCATTGTTTATAAATAACCTCGATATATTGACTGAGTAAGGTCATGCCAAATATTGATTTAATAGAAAGCGTCAGGTATACATTTATAAAAATATTATAGTTAGATTATAATAACTTTTCACACAGCAACATGCCATGCAGTCACAGCATAGCTTTGTTGGGATGCATTTAAAAGTATTCACTGAAAATCTTACACAGTAAAAAAGATTAATTGGTTTAATTAAAAAAAGTAAGTTACCTGGTTGTCTTATATTTTTAGGTTGAATAAACTAAAATTTTTAAGTTCACACAACATATTTTAAAGAACTTTTTGTTGAGATAAAAAAATTGATGTTTTTGATTCCCAAATGCCATAGACATTAGCCTGGGTGCCAGCCGAACTTGGCCCTGCCCTCAACATTTCAGGACGGGAAGTTCGGTCTGGAGTCGCTCCGTTGTGGCGCTACTTTGCTCGACAAAAACTATTCGGACCAATCAAATTGTCAGGGTGGGCTTTATACGATGGTGAACAGATGATCAACAGTAACATAATCAACCACGTCACCAAAGAGCGCTTGTGTTGAATCTGTTTACAACAAAATGGCTGCTGTTGGAGAATTCAGTTGTGTGCATTCTGCCATCTAGTTTGTTCTACAAGATATCGGCAGCACATTGATTTTAAAAAGAGGAACAGAGAAACGCGATCAAGCCATTTGTTGTTCGGAAAGATGTTTTTGCCGTCCTTCCTATGGGTTTCGGCAAAAGTTTAATTCATCAGCTGGCTCCGATGGTCGCTAAGACAATGGGACACAATGAAAATAGGCAACTCGGCGTGCACGACAACGTGTATATAACTAGCGGTCGTTGCCAGATCCTTTTGGAAGCCCATGGATGAAGTTAATCTAACTTACAAATGGTAAGAGAGAGTCTGACTGTATGACTTAGTAAATAACTGACAATGTCGTGATATGAATGAAATGTTGTAAACATAGTAGGTGTCGAAGTACGTTCGCTTACTCAGACTTCGTACAATCATAATGTTAGTCTCATTGTAGCGTAATAACTTGCAGTTCAGGTCAGGCTGCAGAAACGACAGACGCCCTTTCAACATACATCACACATTCTAATTGGTTGTAGTTCTATCCAATTGAGTGCAGAGGCATTTTTTTGTCATGGTTTGGTTAAAACACGCCCTACCATCACAGCCCAATGGAGCGGTATCAGACTCAAATTCTCACTAGAATTTTGAGTATGACAATGTCAGGCAACATAGACATAGAATGTAGAAACTACTGCCTATTGGTCGGAATAGCATGACAATTTCATTTTTGTTTGCATTATTCCTTTAAATGTCTAAAGCATTGTATTGTATACAATTCTCTACTACACATTTATACTTAAAACCCATACTTTCACATGAAAAAAATGATTTCAACATTAGCACATGAATCAGTTGTGAAACAAGCTTGAAATCGCATGAACTGTAGCCCACTATTAATCTAGGCTTAATGAACATCATTTGCTTTAAGGAGGCGTTGAGTTATAGGCACACTCATTATCATTTTCAATTGCCATATCATGCAGCAAAGACGACCTAAGTCATCAGGCAAGACCTAAGAAATAGAAAGGGACGTCCCTGGTTCCACAACAGATTTCTTCACTACATGTTATAGTACGGAAGATGCCCTTAGCCATGCCAGTTGTGATTATCACAGTTCAGTTGTGAGGACAGAAGCGCGTCTTCGTTTGGCGTCTCTGCTGACTTTTTGTTTTATGTAACCCTTCTGAACTACTCAGTCATGGAGACCCCTAAGAATGCAGTCGTGGTGCATTCCCCAAGCAAATCGTCCTTGAAGTCCCCTTACTCTTCTTTTAGAAAGAGTTGTCTCTCCTGCTGAGCTATCTGTTTCAAGACAGCTGTTGACAGCTCTTCTAAATTTGAGATGTATATGTAAGTGGTTGTGATCTTTTTGGATAGAGGTCTGTTTTCTGTACTGCTGTTTTCCAATATTATATTATTAATACAATTTCATTCACTGTTATAAATAAAGGTTGCTAAAATCTTTCTTGAGCTGTAAGGTTCTATAAAGAATCTTTTATTTTCTGTTAAAGAAAGGATAAATAGACCATAAAAAGGTAATGAAAATGTATATCTTGGGAAATAAATAACGGTTCTCATATGGCATTGATGCAAAGAACCCTTTATTATAGAACCTTAATGTTTAAAATATTAGCATCATGAGAAATGTCTTTTTTGCTGTGAACTGTTGTTTGTAAAAGAATGGCGTGCTCGACAGATACAATGTTCTCGTTGAAACAAGTTCTTTAGCCTTCTACACTGACAGCTGGCCAAGTTTTCCAGGCAAATGTCTGATCCAGGATCCTATTGCCCTCCATAAATAACACCGTTGAAGCCAGGTTTGCAAGATCAAGCAATGACCAACTGGTGGCCTACCAGGGCTGAAGTCTATCAGAGACAAATTGGAAAACCAATAAAAAGACAACATCATATTAAAAGACTGACTAATGTTTTTTTTAATAAACAAAAGGCTGGACTATATCTACGGTCTAATGTTATTTACACACAAACATTAAAAATAAATGGAAAATACATTGTTTTACACTAAGGGTTGGTGTTGATACTGTCTTGAGGTTATAATGGATTAACTTGAGTAGGGTTGTAAGCTTTCAACCCTATGTTGCTACTGGCACACAAGATAAATAATTGAGTCGGTTTCTTTTACTCCAGCCTTGCACTTCCATCATTGACCAGTAGGAGGGGAAGTATAAGACATAAAGGTAAATATTCTTTCCAATGCATGCATGGTCCAAACAAAATGGAACTCTTCCTAAAAATAAAGAACATACACTTCACTATTGCTGCAAAGGCTTTTGGAATGTTTAATCAGGCCTGTTTTCCTGGGGGAAATAAAGTATGGAAATGAAATAGGCTTGCACTTCTGTCTTAATAGGAGAGTGTGTGTGTGTCTCTGTGTCATGCATTTGTACTTGAAGTTGCTTGCATAATATAACATTATGCCCATGCTTTAAACATGCCAAAATCATTTATGTAGTAGAAATCATTTTGGGTTTGTGAAATGGTAAATGAATAATAAGAAAATATACGGATTCTGGTGGATCTAGCCAATTTGTCCTCGTTGTTGGCTGTTGATGTATGAATCACAGGTCTTTACATATGTGTTTAATACACAAACACATCATTTTTGTTATTTGTCAAAGACAAATGCCTCAAAAGGTGTTAAAAACACATTATTATAGGCAACATGTGAAGAGTTTCCTTGCAAAACGAGATAACTCTGTTTTGTTAATTTTTCAGAAATCTCGTTTTTTCTGGTTGTGCATTCCAATTAATATCAATTCAACTGCAGTTGGTTTGTTTTGATTTAAACCTTCATAACTTAAAAAATACAGTTAAGTAGCACCATAAAACACCATGATAACATAATAATAAACTTGTTTTGACAAAAATGTTAAAAACGGAGTTATCTCGTTTTGCAACAAAACTCTTCATAGAGAAAAAAATCTTCAATAGAGCATGAAAAAAACCAATAACTCCATAAAAAGATCTCATACAGACAAATCTGAAAGGGTTGCTAAATTATAACTACAAAAGCTATTAAAAAACAGCTTCTACACTTAGAAAATATTGTTAAAGGGAACATTTCACATGACTTTTATAAGATGTAAAATGAATATTTGGTGTCCACAAAGTATGCATGTGAAGTTTAAGCTCAAAATACCATATAGATAAATTAAATTTATTATAACGTTTTAAAATTGCCACTTTGTAGGTATGAGCAAAAATGTCCTTTAACATGCAAATGAGCTGATCTCTGCACTAAATGACCATGCCATGGTTGGATAGTGCAGATTAAGGGGGAGTATTATCCCCTTCTGACATCACAAGGGGAGCCAAATTTCAATGACCTGGCTATTTTTTCACATGCTAGCAGAGAATGGTTTACCAAAACTAAGTTATTGGGTTGATCTTTTTCACATTTTCTAGGTTGATAGAAGCACTGGGGACTCAATTATAACACTTAAACATGGAAAAAGTCAGATTTTCATGATGTGTCCCCTTTAAAATATGTACCCCAGCTGTCACTGGGGCAGAACCATTTTAAAAAGTCCTATGTATAGGCCTACATTTGGTACCAGTACCTTTGAGATACTAAATGAACTCTGTAGGCGCTCAGCTTTACTTCTTGAAAGGGTACCGCCTACATGACAGCTGGATTACATATTTTTATGACAATTTTTTTATGACAGCATATGCGTGTAGACACACAGAGAGATAATTAAGCAAATGTATTATGTTTAATGCAATTCAAAACATTTAAATGGTTATGAAAGGACCTGCCTACACAAAAAATGTCATATCAATGTTGTAAGTTTTTGTTTTACTTTCTCAATAAAGTTAAACATTTTCAACTTGTTTCATAAGTTATGTCAACTCATCACTAGTCCAAAATGTAAAATATCAATTGACTTATTGGATTAAACTTGCATACAGCACACTGTAAAAAAAATAAAGGTACAAAAGCTGTTACTGGGGCAGTACTCTTTAAAGGTGCAGTGTGTAATTTTTAGAAGGCTCTGTTAACAGAAATGCTAAATAATATTCAAGACTATATTATCAGGGGTGTATAAAGATCTTTCATAATGAACCGTTATGTTTTTATTACCTTAGAATGGGACATTTTTATCTACAAACACAGAGGGTCCCCTTACATGGGAGTCGCCATTTTGTGCCACCATGTTTCTATAGAAGCCCTTAAAGGGATAGTTCGGCCAAAAATTATATTAAACCCATGATTTACTCACCCCCAAGCTGTCCGTGTTGCATATGTCCATCGTTTTTCAGACAAACACATTTTCAGATATTTTAGAAAATGTTTTAGATCTTTCAGTTAATTAAATGTGAAGTTACGGGGTCCACGTCCTTCAAGTCCAAAAAATGTGCGTAGATCCTTCACAAAATAAATCCAAACGGCTCCAGGATGACAAACAAAGGTCTTCTGAGGGTAATCCTCTTGTTGTAGAAATATCCGTATTTAAAACTTTATTAACAAAAATAACTACCTTCCGGTAGCGCCGCCATCTTAGACTACTCTGTATTCAGGAGAGAGTATTAGCGTAGTGTACGCACTTCTTAGTGACGTATGACAAATTCGGAAGGCGGGGGCACAGAGCAACAGCAGAGTAGCCTCCGTAGGCTGCGTAAGCTCTCATCCTGAATGCGGACGCGACTAAGATGGCGGCGCTACCGGAAGGTAGTTATTTACGTTAATAAAGTTTTAAATATGGATATTTCTACAACAACACCGCGCGGATTACCCTCACAAGACCTTTGTTTATCATCCTGAAGCCGTTTGGATTTAATTTGTGAAGGATGGACGCACCTTTTTTGGACTTGAAGGACGTGGACCCAGTAACTTCACATTTAATTAAATGAAAGATCTAAAACATTTTCTAAAATATCCAAAAATGTGTTTGTCTGAAAAACGATGGACATATGCAACTCGGACAGCTTGGGGGTGAGTAAATCATGGGTTTAATATCATTTTTGGCCGAACTATCCCTTTAAGGGACAAAATTTTTACTAAGTTGTCTCCAATGATTACATGTTTTTCCGGTGTTGGCTACTGTAGCTTTTCTATGCGTTTCAAAAGCGAGGGGTGAGCAGTGGACTGAGCTGTTGGTTGAAATTTGCGACCTCACCACTAGATGCCGCTAAAATTTACACACAGCACCTTTAAAAAAGGAGATATTATTTATGTACCATAGATACGAATATGTATCTGTGAACTACCAATATACCTTTCAAGTACTAATATGCACTCTTTGGGTACAAACGTGTACCTTTTTGAAGGGTAGGCTACTGTCCCAGTGACAACTTTTGTACCTTTATTACTGTGAGTGCATTACAGCATTTATTTTACAGCAATATGTGACTGGGCTGTATATTAGCATACATTACTGTATATCTGCCACCAGATTATGTTTAAGTCGCTATTTTTGTAATAAGTTAAGTAATAACAAGCATCTGTAAATCTTTATAACACCTCATTCAGGTTCATCTATGTTTGTTTATATACTGTATGATTACTTAGGGTATCATTTCACAGACTTTAATGAAACAGACACAATTTAGCCGACCTTGTCTTCTACTTATAATGATGATGATGATAATAGTAGGCTAATAATAATCATAGTAAACCATACCCTAAAGCTACACTCTGTCAACGATTCAATCACCATAAAATTACTGAGATGATAAACAGAATAAAACAGGATGTTAAACAGCATCACTAGACAACATATGACAGAAAACAACACTCTATATCTCGGTAGACTGCTTGATTTACTTCGCTACTATAAATGCAACGTTGAAATACGCAGCAGTCTGTGCGTCACGATGAATATACTATAATTCAATACACGCGCGAAATCACTGACGCGCATCAGAAAAAAAGGTCTCTCTCTCTCTCTCTCTCTCTCTCTCTCTCTCTCTCTCTCTCTCTCTCTCTCTCTCTAGCTCTCTTTATTATAACGGGTTGGCCCCGCCTTCCTACCTGTAAATCTCCCCAACAATCTGTGGAGCAGATCTGACTGACTGGATCAGCCGCGGAAAGTGAATGTGGACAGCGACATGTCATTGAGAGCGGAATAATCGCCCTAACGCCGATATTTGAACAGGTTCTTCCATTGAGCCGACCGATACCACAAAGCCCAGCTTGGCTCCCAGCTGAATATCCTTCAAGACATCGATTAAGTTGGCGTTTATGAGAGAAATATCGATTAGACAGCGCTGAGGCGACACTGTCGCTGGATGGACGCGCGCGAGCCGTCTGAAGAACAACCATAGATAGCCGTTTGCTTGTTTTTCTGTCATACATCCACTAATAACAAAATAGACCAAACGAACGCTGGCTTTACGCTTTATTTCTTTAACGAATATGGAGAAGGACGAGGACAACCCTTCAAAATGAAAACATCAAGTCGTCATTAATGCGGATTTAAATGTCTCGCGCTGAGAGGAACGGCCGCGCGCTTTCTCCTCACGCTCTCAGACTCGCTGCGTTTCTCACAGAAAAATATCGATTAAAAAATTATATTGTCACTGAACGGACGCGGATAGAGAAACAGAGCACATAGGATAGGGATTTTTGAAGCAATATGGCTGATGGCTGGGGTTGGGGGCGCTGGCAGGAGCTCTCCAAAGCTTCTCAATGCTAGATGTGGCAGGTGGCAACGGATCCTATGGCAGCAGCAGCCCTAGAATGAGTAATACTATCAATTTTAATAAAAACGCGGACTCTTCTGTCTCTATATCGAAGATGGACGTGATCATCCCGTTCTCACCCGACGTACCCTGTGACAACAATGGTCAGCGCATGTGGTGGGCTTTCCTCGCCTCATCCATGGTGACGTTTTTCGGGGGTCTCTTCATCATTCTCCTGTGGAGGACCCTCAAGTACCTGTGGACTGTCTGCTGTCATTGCAAAATCAAAAATAAGGTAATGCATCTCGAGCCTTACGTTGTGTATTTGTCTCCATTAAATGCACAGATTGCTTAAAACAAATGGCCATTTTATTATCAGGATTTTAAATGAATGACATTTGTGTGGCTGTGAATTGGCATTCACAGGAATGATTCATTGGTGAGAATACAGTGTTCAGGCTGCTCTGCATGAAAACATTGCAGGAACCAGCAAACAAGTGACATCTGAATAAACTGCGATAAATTAAGCACACAGCACATAACATGTTGTCAAATGTACGATTTAAGAGGTGGTACATTTAATAAATATCACCTAAAGTATTGCAAAAATAATTGAGGGCCTGTTTTATATCTTTCAATGCACACACAACATCATTTACATCTAGAAGGTTTCTGTGTTGATGTATTGCAGATCTTAATATGTGTTTTTGTAATATAGGCTATACACTTTTATTTAATCTGGCTCTTCACTCAATATCAGTGGTTTATATGACTGATACTGTATATCCCAGTTGGAAAATTTAATTTAGAGGAGTAGACTTAATATTTGCATTTTTTTTAGATATGTGCGAACACAACCAAGCAATTACAACTCTTTCTGTGGCTTGATTGAATTAAAAACAGGGGCAGTGCCCTTTAATAAGGTCCTAATATGTACCTTTATGTACATATCAGTCCAGACCTGTTGCTATAACAATACATAAAATGTAATATTTACATTTTTCATATTCATTCAATTAAATAGCCATGCGATCGCTTCCATTAAGTGCTCGGTGAGACACAGTGTGTCTGTTTGTTACAAGGGAGTGGCTTATCTTATGCTTATCCATCGTCTTTGATTTATTTGCTGTATGTCCTGTAATGGAAAAGTGTTATTTGGTTTTCTAGATGCAGACATCAAAAAGGACAGCTTCATTTTGGCTGGTTCATGTGGGATTTGAAGAGACAATAGCCAATGAGTTAAAATTAACCACATGAGGCTTGAATTCGCACATGCAATGCTATTTAATCCCTTTTAGTATCTACTAATTTCTGTCTGGGAAAGACTAATGTATGTCGCCCTGTTGGTTTCTTGATAACCTAGTTGTTAATATTTTCATGTTTAACTTTAAAATGTCATTGTCAACATCAATTAATTATGGCTACCTTATTTCAGTGCTTTCCCATTCAGATAAGACTGTGTTGAACTTGTTATTTATTCAAATGAGAAGGGTTAATGACGTCTGTGAAGTCTTCATTACCATTTAATGACCTACATGTACAAGCGCTCCAGCAAAACAAGGAGTCCATCTGAAACTGACACTGTGACTCAATCTGCTCAGATGGAAGTTGTTAAAACACAGTCCGGTCTGTGTCTGTATCACTCTGTGTTGGTTAAAACTAGGGTTGCAAAGTGGAGAAAAGTGTCCGGTAAATTTTGGGAAACTTTCCATGGGAACTTAATTTGGGGAATTTTGGAAATATTTCAAATTGGAAAGTTACACGAATTTATGGTATTTAATGGGTATTATTTGAAAATGTAAGGAAATTTATATATCATATACCAACCTAAATAAACATTATGTTTGGTCATAAGCAGTGGCGGCTCGTGACTGCTCCTCCCAGGGGCGCTAATTCAAAATAAGTGTTCGGAGTGTCATGTGTGTGGTTCGTAATTTCAAAATATGTGTTCTGCGCATTGAGAGATCCTGTGTGCATTATGTGTTTTGTCAAAATAAGTGCCTGCTGCACATGCGTCAAAACCGTTTATGATAAAAGAGACGTTCACAAAATACACGCAAGACACTCACTTAACAGTAAACTCTGATTACGCATGAGATTATGGGAGTATCTGGCTAACGCGAGCGTCTCTTTTATCATAAACCCTTTAGACGCGTCTGCAGCAGGCACTTATTTTGACAAAACACGTGATGCACACACGATCTTTCGAAGTGCAGAAAACATATTTTGAAATAAGGAACCACACACATGACGGGCAACATACATGTTGTGACGAACTTCTCATCGAGCGCCCTTAAAAAAAGAATTCACCGGCCCCCACTGGTCATAAGCAGACATCCATGCAAGTAATAATACAATGTAATGCAAACTTGGGAGAATCCTGATACTTGCGCTCATCAATCTGATTAAGGGCTTCAAAAAATTATCTGTGCATGTTATGAAAGTGCAAGTGGCCCTTCAGTAAGCAGTGTGCTGTGACCGATGAATGTGCAGGGTAGATATTCAACAGAAATTTTGTTGTTTTAAACAAAATTATGTTGCAATATTTTTTACCTATATTTTTCTCCTATTATATTAGGCAACTCTGCAATTTTTTCAGATTTCCAGTGTATTCCCATTAATTCCCATATATTCTCGTTAATTCCTATGGAAAGTTCCAGCCTCGAAAATTCCTGTAATTCCCTAGTCAAAACCCTCATCCCCTTCCTGTCTTCCCACCTATTTTTCATTGTCTACATGTATATATAGTATACAAATCAACCACTGAACTATATTATATATAATAATATACATATATATATATATAGTTCAGTGGTTGATGACAACCTGTTGTTGTGCCACTGACAATGAGAACGATGGCCAAGTGATTTCGCACCATGTCCTGTTTCCAGGAAGAAATGAAAATGGTGGTGTGGATAATTGCTGGCACTGGTGTGATTCCTAGTGGAAGGAGAGTCCGGAGGGGTGACTTTGTGGAGCGGTATTGACACTTAGTTGCAAGGGGTACATGCTTGTTAGGAGCATTAAGAGGATGAAACGTTATCTGTTGTGCAGCTGACTAGGACGGCAACTCTTTCAGACACAGTGTCAGTAATGCTGAGGCCGGCCATGTTGGGCAAGCAGGTGAGACAGGGAGCATGTCATGCACTAAAGCCTGATTCCTTTCAGTCCATAGCGCACGATCTTGGACCACTTGGTTTAATAGTTTATGTAGGTAATTGGTGTAGTTGCCATACAGTTGTTGTGGTGACTTAAAGGAACACGCCCAGATTTTGGGAATTTAGCTTATTCACCGTATCCCCCAGAGTTAGATAAGTCCATACATACCTTTCTCATCTCCGTGCGTGCTGTAACTCTGACTGACGCAGGCCCCCCAGCTTAGCTTAGCACAAAGTCTGGAAGTGAATGACTCCAGCTAGCAAACTGCTCCCAATAAGTGACAAAATAACGTGAACATTTTCCTATTTATGTGTTGTGGTTTGTATAGTCACACCGTGTACAAATAACAGTAATATGAGACACAGCCATCTTTTAACATACTGGGAACTATATTCTCAGAAGACGAAGCACTGCTACATGGGCGGAGTGATTTGCTCGCAGCACTCGAGAAGCCCCTGGTGAGGAGCAGAGAGTTCGGTCAGAGTTGTGCAAATCACTCCGCCCATGTAGCAGTGCTTCGTCTTCTGAGAATAAAGTTCCCAGTATGTTAAAAGATAGCTGTGTCTCATATTACTGTTATTTGTACACGGTGTGACTATACAAATCACAACATATAAATAGGAAAATGTTAGCGTTATTTTGTCACTTATTGGGAGCAGTTTGCTAGCTGGAGCCATTCACTTCCAGACTTTGTGCTAAGCTAAGCTAGCGGGGGCTGCGTCAGACAGAGTTACAGCACGCACGGAGATGAGAAAGGTATGTATGGATTTATCTAACTCTGGGGGATACGGTGAATAAGCTAAATTCCCAAAATCTGGGTGTGTTCCACACATGATCTAAAGTACCGTATAACCTATTCACCTATTGAGTCATATTGAGGATTAAGTAAATGAAAAAAGAGGAAGAAGAGCTTAGGAAAACACATTAGGAAAGTTTAAAGCTAAAGTGTGTGAAAATACATAATTTGATGTACTGGGGGTCCCTGCTTCTCTATCCATTAAGGGGTCCTTGGCCTGAAAAAGGTTGAAGACCTCTGCTTTAGTGTGATGTGTATGCCAACCCCTTTAGTTAAACTTCATAAGGTATCAATGACTGTAAATTTGCTGCCTCTGCCAACATGACAGTGACTGGTGAGTGAGGTTATTGTGACTAGATTGGTACATATTGCCTAAGGTAGAAAACAATGTTACTGAAGCAGAATTTAATATTGATTTATACTCCATGTTTATTTAATCTTGTTTTGTACTTCTGCTCCAAATGACTCAATTTCCATGTTTAGCTTTACAGTCTGAAAACACAAAGGTGTTTACCAATAGCTGTTACTACCTGAAATAAGCCCTTCGCTTTGCAGTCCAGTGATTTTGTCAGAGTGCTGCATAAATAGCATTTTCCATTTAAAGCTCAAGATATTTTCTGACCCGCTGGAGTTATGCATTTGTTTTGTGTGCCTATTTTAAGAGACAACAGTACAAACATACAACTCTACATTACAAAATATTTTTTATATCTATGGTTGAACTTAGTTTCTCAGTAAAGCAAGAAGAATTGCCAAGATGCCTTGGAGGTGGATTTGTTGTGAGCCTGTGTATCCCCTCCTGTTTGACCATGTGCCGACTGCCTTTGGGCTAACAGGGCGACAGCGCACACACCCAAATATCAGCTGTCCCTCTCACTAACACTGTAACACAATGTAAAGAGCACAGGATTCAAGTATGTATAGATCCAAGATAAACATCAAATGTATGTGCATTGTCAGCTGGGAAATTGTATTAATTCTTTGCATTTCATTGCTAGTAAAAACCAACGTTATTTTGTGTTTTTGGTATAAAACAACGTGTTTGTGTGGTTTATGGTTCAAAAAATACATTATTTTCCACATACTGTAAATTTTTGTAGCTCCAGATTTCACCGTCTTCCTGAAATGCTCTGATTTTGTACAAAACTCGTTAATTTGAAAAGCTTTGCTTTCTGATTGGCCAGCTAATCTGTACGTTGTGATTGGCCTGAATACCTCTGTTGTCAGCCGGAAATGTGACGCTCCTTACCATGTTTGAAAGATTCGCTCACAATGCAATGATTAAAGGAATTAACTAACAGGCTGAGTCCGAAGCAGGGGGAATTATGATAACGTCAATCTTGTCTACATCACCAATCCCAGCAAGTACCATCAGACCATAGGTGCCCTTTAAAAGACTCCTAAAAGTCTGTGTTTTGATCACCACACCACATATTTTGTCAAGTTTATAATAACAAAAACCTTCAAAAAGCATGCATACTACATAGGAAAGTAAGTAACATTTTAGGGATCAGGGAACTTCTCACTTTGAGGCCCGAAAAAATGCATCCATCCTTCACAGAAGTAATCCACACGGCTCCAGGAGGTTAGGGTAATCAATGCAATTTTGTAAGGAAAATTATCCATATTCAAAACTTTATAAACCATACTAAACACTTCTGGTATCAGCCAAGGCACATTAACGGAGCTGCTGCTTTTTCGATTAATGACAGGTAGCACCAACGTTAATGTGCATAACTCACTCTCATCACGTAACGCCACCCTCGAGCCTAGAAGTCACTTCAACACAGTAGTTGGCGATATTGCACCTTAACCTTGGTGCCACCCTAATGAGAATACACTTTATTACTACTATTGAAGGTTCTTTAAAATATATAAACATTGACCTTTGACAACACTTAAGGAGGAAAACATGGTCCAAATAACAAAAAAGATAGTGTTTTCCGATCTTGAATACTGTAGAGGAAATTTCAAATTAATTTCTCAATGACAAAATGCTAATGTTTTTACTTTTATTTCAGGAAAATTTCAGAAATATACATTTTATAGAAAAAACTCTTTTAATCACGTTGTTAACTGTTAACTCTTTCGCCGCCATTGACGAGATAACTCGTCAATTTAAAGAAAATCCTTCCCTGCCAATGACGAGAATTTCCTGCTTTCCGCAATACCGCTATTATCAACATATACAGTACAACCTGGAAGTAGCGCATCACTCGAAAGAGAAAGAACGTGTATGTAATAAAGATCACTCTGCATATGATCTCTATGAAAAGTCCTTCACAAAAATGGAAATTTTCTGGAAGGCATTAAACTTTTGTGAAAATCATGAAAAAGTCTGGCGCTGGCTGGCAATTTTTTTTAAAAAATGCCGGCGGGAAAGAGTTAATCACAATCATTGTATTTTTAAGCTATGATTGTGTTTATGGTGTGAAATATAACATATGTTATAACATGTGTTCATATTTCTTGTTAAAAAAACACAGTATTTTTCCACACAATTTACTTGTCTCCATATTGCTGCTTTCACTCTTCTAAAAACAGGCTTATGTCTTCCTTGCTCTATGAAGTGCTTTATAAGTTCTAATTGTGTAGTTTGTTTTGTGTGTTGTGATTCGACAGCAGCTTAGCTTAGCAGAGCTGTTTAAGCTTAGCTGGCGAGTGGCGACTGACATATTCCTGTGGGTGGAGTTTATTCAACGAACTGTTTTACTGACGTCATTAAAGCAGGAAGTAGAGGGCTGTAGTCCAAACCGGCCATTCCCTGTAGGCTTTGAAAGTGGAATTCTGTTAAAGAAAATAAATCACCTGGCAGTGAACTTTGAGCTTTATCACTTTACAGATATTATTTATTACAGCAACATTACACACAAACTAAAGTTTTAAATATTGGATCAGGATTTTGATCACTCAGTCTTTTACAATGCTGTTGGATGACTTTATGTCGCTTATGAGGTTTGCTTTTGTTGCAATTCAAAATACACTGCAGAAATGGTCAAAATACATGTAGAAATTATGATTAAAATTGAGCTTGGTGTTACAAGAAGACAAGACTTTTGAAAATGCTGAGACACTTGAGTTCATCAAAAGTGTGCAAAGATTTTGTTCACTGCTGGAGACAAAAATGATTTTGTATAAAGTTGACGTTTGTGTGCCAGGTCTCTCGAGTTGCTCCTGGCAATTCAGTCATAGAGTCGTGAATTATTGTCATGTGTTGTTGATACTGGCATGACAAAAGCAAGCTCTAAGCTCAGGGCAAAGACTGACCAGTTTTTTTAGGACACTGCAACCAGTCACCATGACAGTGCTTATTTTTGATCATTTCTCATATATATGTGTAATCTTTTTAAAAGAATAAATTCTGCAGATTTACACACTTTTCCAGCCTTTTATGATGAATGCAACTTGTGACATTATTGAAATAATGGATGAATCGAATATGATTTTCTGTTGTCATTATACTAAGTAGGATGATTAGTGATCTAGAAGTAATTGTATGTTTTTCTTTAAGTTTTTATTTCTAAATTACATGTATATTCCACTTTATTGCTCCGCACTGTATGTGTTAACATTTAAAAGAAAAGATTTGCCAAGCTCTGGAGTAACATTTCTCACTGTGTAATTTATGTCATACACGGTGTTGTTTGTTATATTGTGCAGCAACAATTGTTGTTTTTAGTTGAGTTGTGGTCGACCCCAAACTTCACTAGCTGGCCAAAACCATTAGCACATGTGAAAAGATAGCAAGATGGTCATGGTTAATTAAGCTCATAGAAGAGCCAAGAAGCTAGTTCAGCTGCCGTTGTCTTTAAAGAGTGAGTGTAATCTTGCTGCAGTCGAAGCCACCATTTGCGTTCATCTCCACTAACCCCTAGCTAATATTAACCAGACCACAATCACATTAAGCACACTTTTACCTTCATATTTTTTTCCAATATAGAGTTCCAGGACAGCTGGCTGCAAACTGATTAACAGCACTACAATGAATCACTGCTATTAATGTAATGCAAATATTGATCCTCTTGGAAACACAAATCTTTTTTTCCATCTAAACCTTTTATTTCTTGTCACATTTTTTTTATGAAGAGAAGGTGTGCACAGCCTTGGATCAGCTTTGCTTTTGGCAACCCTCTTCTCCCAAGCGTTTGAAACTTCATTACGAGATAAAAAGTGAAGCATAACGAATGGGCAACCACGGCCGTTCAGTTAGAGAGTTATATGAAAGCCTAATGAAATGTGGCCCCTGTGTCCAGCCCCTCGGCTCAGCTGGTGAGATACTCAATTCTGATTCGACCACATCTCAATGAGCTTAACACCATAATTGGCGTTTTGATTGGAGAGCAGTGATGCAGCGTTCAGAGAAGAGAGAAGCGAAGGGTAGAGGACGTCCCTGTGACCTTCAGAGATGTGGGCTGTGCCGTAGAAGCCTCGTGCTCCTCTGTGATTTGGCTGCATTTCTCTCGTGTGCTTGCAAGCTAATAACAGGTTGTGCCTGTGATGGCAGGCGGCAATTTTAATAACCTGTGTGGCACTTAGCATGCACTACAGCACATTGGTATGGTGAGATGGAGTGGTTTTGATGTGCCCGCAAAGGTTATTCCACAAATGTCAAACTGGTTACAGTGTTTTTAAAGCATCTCTCTAGGGCTATTTTTTCAGCTTCTTGTAATGCTACTGAAAGCTTTTAAATAAAAGCAAGCATGTTTAATTTTTTTGCTAAATGAATTTTGTTTCTGTCGAGGCTGCATGGAAGACCGTTTAAAAAGTAACTGTGGAGGAATGGCTCGTGAAAAGTGAGACGATAGTGTAAAATAAGCTGTCATGTGCACAGTAAATGGCATGTGTGTAGACATCATGTACGTATGTTGTACACTGATACTCAAGAACAGGGTAAAGAGTTCATCTTGTTAGGTAATAACATTTCTGCTATTGGGATAGTAGCATATACTGTAGACAGCAAGTGCGAATAGATTTTTTGTTTTTTGTGTGACTGACTTGGGTCAGTATGTACCTGATGTTGCCAAACTATACATTTATACTGTTGATTCAAAATGTAATAATGAAGAAGAGCTTACAGTTAACATACTAAAAGAAGATATATATATAATCTCCAGTGTTTGAATTGAGGGGGGACTGGGGTGTTCCTGCATTGAGGGACCCCCTGTAATATAAATTTGGGGGGTCCTCTGGTTTATATTCAAATAAAATACTACATAATTTTAAAATGTTTGTGCTGCGCTGCCATAAAGCGATTCTGTCCATTATTTGCCCAAATTTTGCAATAAACTAATCCAAATTATTTCTGTCTGAAATAAATGTAAACTCTCAAGTGTGCCTCAACTGTTTTCTGAAGGAATTGACAAACGAGTCAATGTATCTGCGTGTGGATTATTTTCACCTCGTAGACTGTAAGAATCTTTAGATATTAATGTAATCTTTAGGGTTAGGGGCTTTTAAAAAATATTTTTGGCTGAGATTTTGGCAATAGCTGTATTCCTTCTAGCCACAACTCTGCCTCAAGGGCAAATTGTTTTTGGTGTTAGATAATGATAGTCGTTTTAATAGTTAATTTTTAAATATGTTTTATAATTGCTTAGTGTCAGATTGTTATGAGGTCTTTATGCAGTGTTTCCTATACATTGATTTGTCTGTGGGGGGCCGCCACAGAATCAACACTGGCCGCCACAAATAAACAAAGAGTTACTGGGTCGTTACTGGGTCCTGTTTAGTCACTATTTTATAGACAACAGAACAGATAATGGCTGCGTTCCACTCCAGTTTTAGGCACTCGCAAACTTCCCTAAACGCTTCCCCTCGGGAGAATCCCTGCCGCCTTTTTGAAGTGCGTTCCACTTCGTCGAGTGAACGAGGGAAGTTTATATGGACAGACCCTCGCTCCCTCGATTTTGACCGAGTCTACTTCATACGTACACTTCAGGCAGCTTCATATACCACAATGCAACACGATTTTGACATCACTTTAGCAGCTCGTGCTTTGCACAGTTTCCATGTGATCAAGGGCTTAGGGTGATCCATTTGAACCCACTTCAAGTGTTCCAGCAGTAGTGGGCACTCATACAACGTATGCAATGATGTACATCCAAGTGAATGAGACTGAGGGAAGTTAGCGAGGGAAGGTCATAAAAACAAACTGGAACGCAGGGTAAATGTAAAAATAGCATTCAGCTGTGTTAAAATGCAATAGATCAAAGAGTAAAACACGACACAATGACGTCACATATATGCTTATTGGCGTGTGACGTCATCACCGCCACAGTCTCTCAAAATCCTGTGGGAAACACTGTTTATGTATATTTGTTGTAAGACATTGAATTCCATTTAATATTTATTAATGTCCTGTCAGTTTTATAAAATATCTATTTTTTTGTTAAAAAAAAAATGATTACCATACTGTTTTTATTAATTTAATTAGTTATAGCATATATTACATTTTTTGAGAAGTGTAATGTGAACTTCAGTGAAGACATTTTGAAGACCAGCGTGCTATACTGAATAATGATACAGCACACATATACAATACATATGCTCCCTATGGATGTTTGCTAGAAACTTCTCAGAGATCATGAAAATACCCATAACCTTCATTAATAATCCCTCAAGACGTACCGGTCCGCACCAGCGGGCTTGTTAACATTCAACCTCTCTTGCACATCTTGAGTGCAAAATTCATTTGCTGCACTTTAGCTCGGCGTGAGTGTGAAGTCTCACAGTTCGGCAGGGATGCATAAAACTCAAGTGTTTCCAGCCTCTGTAATTCTCCTCAGATTCAGGCTTTCAGCACCATGGAGAGCTCAGTTAAAGCAGCAAAAATACAGAGAGTGCATAGTTTCATGCTGAAACACATCTGCTTTGCTGTAAGGTGTACAGTGTATTCTAGAGATGTTTGCAGCGAGTTGTACCGTATGCTGAACATCTGAGCTGAGGTAATCAAGCAAATGAAAATGGTGGCGATTGTTTTATTGAAAGGCCACATCTGTTTGCTCTGAATGAAAGCAGCTGCGACCTCGTCATCTGTAGAAGTGCATCGTGTTGAAACACATTGGATATGAATGGGCAGCAAATGACGCAGCGTGGATCGAAAAGACTAGTTTGGCTGCTGTGTTACACTTGTCCTGTTACGGTTCGCGATTTGTAGACATCTAGACATGTGGCTGTTTTTGTATGATCACATGCGCAGCTGGTATTGTTTCGGTTGTTATCTGTAGTGTGTGGATATCACGAATTGATTGCTTTTTTCTCATTATGAATTTGTTGTCTTGAGAAATAAGCTCCTTGAGTTAATATTGTACACTGTAAAAAATTTGCTGTAATTATGCAGCTGGTTGCCAGTAACTTACTGTAGATAATAAAGATTGAAAATGTTTCATGTTCATTTAACTTTGAACAAATTGTTGGTAGTAAATAACATAAATGTAAAATCTACAGTAAGTTACTGGCAGCTAGTTGCCAGTAATACTGTAATTTCTACAGAATTTTTTTACAGTGTACCTTTAGTGCTGTTTTCTTTATATTGCTAAACAATGAAAGGGAATTCTGGAGCATTCCATGAGCTTCAAATATTGATTGAAAGCTAAACATAAAGACGTTTTTCAGAATCAATTTTGGATGACAAAATGACTGAACTAGACAAAAATAGTCTGAATATCTTTTCTATTACAGCCTGCTTTGTATGATGGCTTTGCTTTCTGTATGGGTTTTTCCTGGCTCAAAATGAGGTGGAGGTGGTGCTATCCTGATGCACACATGCTTGTGTACCGTGGTTCAGCAAAACACTTTACAAGCGACTTATTTTTAGTGTTTAAATAATTACATTTACATTTTATTTAGGCATTTAGAAGACGCTTATATCCAAACCGACTTAAAGAGATTCGGAAGCAATAAAAACGAGGTGTCATAGTAGGGAGGCAATAGTAAAATAGGTGCTTATAACAAGATACAAGTTTTCACTATTCTGAAACAATATCTGTTTTATTTTATTTTAATTTTCTATTTTTTTACTGAAAAGGGAGAAGAGAAAGAAGTGCAGTCAATATCTATGTCAAGTATATTTGGAAGAGATGAGTTTTTAATTGCTTTTTGAATGATGCAAGAGATGTGGCTGACCGGATTGCAATAGGAAGGTCATTCCACCAGCAGGGAGAAGTGAAGGAAAATGAGCAGGAACATGATTTAGTGCCCCTTTGTGAAGGTAACCCAAGACGCCGCTCATTTGTTGAACGTAAGGTTCTAATTAAAAGTTTAAGGTAAATGACAATTATTAACCTTTTATTTGATAAAACATTACATTAATTATATACATACAACACAGCAGCTAATGTGTTAATTTACATTTAACAAACAGCAAAGTTGTTTAAAATCAAATAAAGTATTAACTTTTTGTTAACGGTTTGTTGTGCTATTTTTGCACTGTTCTGAAGTCTTTTGTGATAGCGGATGTACATGTCATAGACATTATCTGTCCATTCTGCAGTTCGCTTGCTGATCTCCAATTGATTCAATGAGCTCAAATTGATTTGTTGAGGTCTGATTGATTCAATTGGTGACCGAATTGTTTCAAACATTCATTAAAATGAATCGGTTTAAAAGAATATAGCTCCTAATATAGCTCTTATTCTGTATACACGAAACGCGTGGATCGCATTCCTCGATCTAGATTACTTGTGAGATTTAACTTTGTCTCAAGTTAATTTTTTTGCTTAAGTTGAATATTTTCAACTTGCCAGGAGACATGTTTAAGGCGAATAGCGCATGTTTACGTGCAATCGCACCTCCCAATTTGCGTCATTCGGATCGCCGTGCACAAGTTTGTGTCTATTCTCGTCTTTACATTGACTTTGTATGTAATCTACTTGCACAAATCGTTTGCATTTGGTGTGTATGCTCCATTAGGAAGGAATACCTTAAAGGTATAGCGGAAGGTTTTCTTTTTCCGGGTGGATCATCAAGACTTTTGGTCATCCCAGTTGTCAATCATTCTGATGATTTGTTTACGTAAGGCCGTCATACGTACCTGTACCTAGGTTCGCTTTCTGCGCATGCGCACTTTCAGGGGTATATGTGTGATGTGCTACGGTTTTAGCAATTCATTGAAGCTCGCAATCTCACCATATTTTTTCAAAAAACAAGACTAGAGTGTTTTTGGGAGAATATTTCACACAGGTTGGGCTTCCCACTGATGCCTCAGTCGCAAAGTTAAAATATGTTACATTTCTACTCAACAGGTAAAGTTTGGAAAGCTATTTGGAGAAATCCATTTAAAATCACTACTAGTAAAAGTTGATGTAAGCTATGATTAGCGATGCTAACCCTGGCACAAGTCACGAACGCGCAAACACGGTAAACATCTCAATGTATGAGCCATGCCAGCAGCAACTTGTAAACAGAGCGAAGAGAAGAACTAGGCCCGTGCATGCTCTCTCTCGTGCACACGTTTAATAGGTAGAAAAAATTCAGAAAATCTTCCGCTTTACCTTTAAATTGCAGCTCTTCTTGTAAAGTTTAGTCAGCGCCTCCCTGTGCTGATAACAAAACAGCGTCACCACAGTGGTGTAATGCCGCAACTACAGTTACAAATGACAATCCACAGAATGCATCAATGGTTTTCGTGAAGACACCCGAAACTTGATGGAGGTGGCCGCCTTTAAAATCTCTATGCAGGAAAAACCCTGTAAATTCACAGTTTGGGGAATATGATGTTTCCACCATTTCCTAAGGGTTTTACCGTACATCTAAAACGTAAAGACAGAAATGATGAAACCACAAATCATATCTATTTTTTTACCCTTGAATGTCCTTGTATTGCTGGCAGTGTGTGATATGCATCTGAATGCACCCTTGATGATTTAGCATTATATATAATAAGCATGTAATTGGATTGGCTAATTCCGGTTTCCTTAGTGGGGTAGGGAAGCTAAAGCCACACAGCTGCTTTGCAGTGTATTGTCATCGAGCAATACAACTGCAGAGAGATGAGAACTGGCGCACACTCAAAAAGCCCAGCTTGGTCTTCCTTTCTCTCACTCTCTCACGTTTACTCACTCTCTCTTTCTTCTTTTCTCTCCAGCTTTAAGCAGCAGCCTCATCCAACATGGCCCCTTTCAAACTTCAAAGAAACCTAAACCCGTGCATTCATACTGGCCACTTCGTCCAGATATTTTACCACAGCATTTACCATGTTACCTGTTTCCATTTAAGGAAACAAATGTCCTCTTTCCAGGAATAGAAAGCATTGACTAAGGCCTGAGTGGAGTACCGCAGCCTTTGACCTCTTGGAATAGGGTCAGCTTTTCCCAGGTCACAGGAGAAATTAACTAACCAATCTCAAATTACAGAGCATTTATTTTACCCCATAACCCAAGATAGCATGCTAGAAGCGGTTACACTCTTTTAAAAGGCTGTCTGCTAGCATGTAACATGCTTTTAATTACCCGCCACACATTTTCAACATGCTTGCCATCCCTCAAATACGCATCCATTCCTGATGAGCTGTCTGTCTGTTTGTTTAAAAATAACACAGAGGGTGAAACTGCAGATTGTGCAGTGGTTGTCAACTTTCATTTTTTACTCATAAACTAAACGAATAGTGTCATGCTGTGTAAGTGACATGATTTAATTGCCGTGTTCAGAAGCACTCGCTGATTCATTAGGATAATGCGTCAAGGATTGAGAGCTTTAGAACATCGATGGCAAAGTGCACAGTCAAGGTATCTTATATAAAATGAACCTCTCTATATTTAGAAGAAGCTCTGATAGGAGGTTTATTGCGGTCTCAGGGTTTACCCTGCCCATCCTGTTTTGATTTGGCAGGTACCTGCAGCTCTAGGAGCTTGACATTTAGCCAAAGTAATACCACGGCAGTATGTACCCAACACTGTCAGATTTTAACGTGCTTGGTTAGACAGGTTGGCTGGCAGATGCACATCTCATTTACACTCGGCCTGAACACCATCCATACGACTGCAGAACAGAACCTGCAAAATAGCACACGCCCCAGGATGTAGTCATATGCATCATGGGATAGCAGCATGGGATTGTTCTGTTTCTTCCCGTGACTCTTTCTTGGAAGAATACACTTTTTATGTGATTTCACTGGAGCAGAAAATGATAGACTGAGGCATTGAGAGCTTGTATCCTGTCCTTGAACCCTCAGAGGTTATGCCCTATCAGTCCGGGTATCAGGAATCATTTACTGTGACGAGATGCGGACCACCTCCAGCAAAAACAATGCCGTTTGTAGTCCCTTTGATTTCTATCAAGTTAAATGAGGTTTTACATAATATACTTTGAAATTTGTCCTTCTTTCTAGGGAAATCTGAATTTGAAATGTGTTATTTGAAGTTTTGCTTGTCTTGTTAATTGATGCTATAAGAGTTGTGTCTGCACCGCCACCGGCCTGACTTTGATGAGATGTTTACTTTCTAGAGCAAACCGTGATTGTGTATTTGTCATGTGCACTTTTCATTCCGACTTTATCTTTTCCCCGTAAATGCACAAACAATAAACCTAAGTAATCCAGTAAATGACAAACTGTGCTCATCAGCCAGAGAAATTGGTGGAAAATGAGGTGCCATTGTGCTGGTTTAATGCATTTCAGAGTTTAGCTATCCATTAATTTCCACTGTGTCATTGGAGAATGAAAAATGTTTTGTCAGGTAAGCTATAAAATACAATTGATGTGGTAATATCAAAATTAAATGGTGTTATTTATATTAAAATAATTTAAGACCACATCTATTAAGTTTAAAAATGAATGAATCTTGGGCAGGGATAGCTCTTAAGGTAACAACCTTAACATGCTAACCCATTCTTTTCTTTTCCTCTCTGGTTGAATGAGCTTAGCCTCCATGCGAGCTGCGGAGTATATCACAACCTTCAAGAAAAAATTGAAACACACCTTATCCATTTTCACCTGACAAACCCCTAGCTGTCAACATTTCCACAGTCTAATTTGAAAAATTAATATAATCTGTGTTGTTCATCTTTCCTAAGCTCAACATAGATTTGCAGACTATACTTATTGTTAGCTCATTGACAAAATGTTAAGTGCTCTCCTATTTCACTTTGGAAAAAATCACCTGGATTAAAGGGTCCACTAAATGAATTAATGTAAATGTAATGTATGGTTGTATTTAGTTGCCAAGTCTCCTAATTGGGTGTACAGATTTGTAATAATTCTGTTTGTTGAAGAGTGTAAGCCATCTGGACTATTTAATAAACACATCTGTCACAGAAATCTCTCATTTCTGTTTATATACAGCCATCATTACATTCACCTTACCTATTAATTGAATATTCTAGCAATTTATTCAACTTTCAAAAGAGTTTATTTTATTTAAACCTTGTATTAGATTTGTTAACAATTAATCGATCTTCGATTAATTGTCGATAAGAATTAAATTGATAAAACTTTATGATTGTCGAAAAAGCAAGCACGTGTGAAACCAAAAATGAAACCAGTTAAACTAGCCATGATCAAAATGATGCTTGATGCCAAACACACCCCTGGGCTTTTTAACATCCTGCAAGACTAGGCTGGCTGCTAACGCAACAAAATGGGATCCGCAGTGGAACTGATAGGGTTCGATACAGAAAATGCAAATACATTTAGGATACTGAAGCAAAGACCCTCTTCAGGAAAGCCTGCAAGATTAGCATAGCAACGCTGCTATACACAGGGAAGGAGACCAGAAGCCATTTTTAATGAACAGATTCAAATGTAACCTTAAATTCTGGTAAAATGTAAACTGTAAATCAGGGTTTTCTAATGGAAGGTTGAAATCTTCATAATATAAGCATCTTTGCTGAAAGTACCCCGCAGGTCTAAAGCTGAGGTGACGACAGGAAAAGTGTCCTTCATGTGCTTCTTGGATATAATTACAACAAACGGTGTATCAATGATTCGGAAAGCAAGGTGAACAACTAGAAAAATAACACTTGATGATAATGAAACTTTTATTTTGTTATGGACGCACAGACTTTCATGCGACTGCCCAAAGTGGCCATATGAGGCGGAGTTATACTGTACCTATAGTCATTATACTACACTGACTCATTTTACAATCCACTAGCATGTTATTATACACAAAATAAAATCTTTTAATTCACGTGAGGAAGCTGCCATTTTTACGCACACTTTTATGTTATTGGCCATATGCCACTGCTGTAAAGGCTTATTGCATTATTACAGTTAACAATGATTCGATTGATTGATCGTTAATTTAAACAATCATCGAATATGGGAAATTGCATAAATTGACATCCCTACCTTGTATGATGCAGTTTTCCATGTTTAACCCCGAATATCAATATAGATATAATCATCAGATTTTGTCTGGACCTAATTTAAGTTAGATTTAAATGTTTAGTACTAGATTTAGTACATTACGTTACTTCACATTTATTCCTTTGGCAGACACTTTTATCTAAAGCGAATTCAATCTATATGTTTTGTCAGTATTTGTGTTCCTTTGCAATGCTAACACAATTCCAATAGAGTTACAGGATCATACAGTACTGAAGCTTATGCATTTCTCTAGCAGAATTATGAAAGCGAAAAGCTTTTTTTGTTTCTGTACATTGGTTGAATCAGCAGGAAGCAGGTGTATTCCTTCATGCTCATTACTGGAGTTCTCAGGAAAGCCCTCAGATGATGAATTACTGCATCTGGTTTTGTTCCTCCTCCTAGGATTATACTTTAGGAAATAGCTCACTTCAATGGTGTATTAGACACAGCAGTGCAGAAGTCAGCAAGCTTGATATTTGAGTCCATAATGCCCCTTTAAATGTCATCATGTGAATATTTGCAGAAATAGGCATTATTTATAAACATTATTTGTGTATTTTGAGCATCTTGAGTTTTGTATGCCAAGAGAACAACCACCTGAATGTGACACTCTTTAATATTTTAGGATTTGCAAAAGTTGGTGCTTCCCCAGGTGAAAAATTAGTACACTTCCATAGTGTACTTAAAGTGCTTTATTTTCGCACACTATTTTTCAGTGGTGGACAGTAACGAAGTAAATGTAATTCGTTACTGTACTTAAGTAGTTTTTTGGCGTATCTGTACTTTACTCAAGTACTTTTATTTTGGGAGACTTTTACTTTTACTTTACTACATTTTAAAGTCAAATATCTTACTTTTTACTCTACTACATTTTGAAAATTTGGTCGTTCCTTTTTATTTATCAGTGGATAAAAAACTTAACTGGATAAAATAAAGCTGCAAAAAAAAAAAACGCACACGTGATGCGGCAAACCACCAATCAGGGTACAGTATGCGCTTTTGAACTTGTTTTGGTTGCCGCGCTGGTTCAGGAAAGCTAAGCGAGTGCAGCAGCCAGCGTATCGTTTGGAGAATGAAACTGCATTTAAAAACAACAGAGGAGATAACTGACCCGCCACAACAACAATGGCCTTATTTACGCGAGTTTTTTAAGTCCTTGAAATAGAAGAACGAGTCCTTCGTGTCTTCTCAGCCTGCCTCGAAACTGTGCTATTTCTTTTTACAAGAATACTCCTTCAAATCTAAGGAAACGCGTAGAGGTAAGCCATTTTTATTCTGGTTATATTTTTAAAGGAGCAATCTTAACAGTAGCTTGCAGAAAACTGTTTCATTGTGTAGTTAAAATATATACGATGTTATCATGAATGAACTTTAAGTAAGTTAGCTATGCAGGCTGGAGCTATTTTTAGCCGTATAGTTAGCAGTTTCACTTAAATTCATTGAATTTGAAGCTCAGTGCTGTGTTATTGTGAAATGACAATCAATCGCTATCAACACTGTTGTAAAATATAAATGACATTTTGACTAGCCATGCAGTGTATTTTGCTTAAACAGGCAGGTGGATTGGAGTGGTCCTTATACTACATATTATAACTAATATTTTCAAAAGTTTTGCTTCCAAATATATTAATACATTTATTTATGTATTATGACATGCTAAAGCACATTAAATGTTTCTTAACTTATATTCTGTAAGGCTTATTGTATTTGCCAAAGGAAGGGAGACTGGTTTCTAGATATGTATTTAATGTCTGAATCTTTTCTTTTGCAGAGAAAGCATGGTAGCCAACATTAAAAGGTATGTTACTGTAACATCATCAAAAGAAACCTGGAAAGTGAGGAGGCTCCATCAACCTCCAGATAGTAAAAAAAAACTCCTGTGAACCTGTGCTTAATTCAAGTTTTTACTACACTTAAACTGTTAAATTATTTAACAAATAAATCTTGAAATGACACTTCCTGCTCTCAAATCCTGTTATTTCATTTGGTGCTAAAGGAATTGTTTGGCTTTAAGGTTTTAGGCTTATGATAATTTTAATAGACATCAGTGTCTGAATAATTAATGTCCTTCTATTAATAGATTAGTGAGCCAAGAAAGTTTTTTCACATAATTTGAGTTTCGTGACAATATGATACAGACACAATAAATCACAGTACTTTTGTACTTAAGTACATTTTAAGGCAGATACTTTTGTACTTTTACTCAAGTAAAAATTTTAAGCAAGTACTTCTACTTTAACTTGAGTAAAATTTTACCCTGGGTATCTTTACTTTTACTCAAGTACATGGTTTGTGTAATTCGTCCACCACTGCTATTTTTGTACTTAATATACTAAAAAGTCATCTTTAGTACTTCTTAAGATGTTCTTAAGATTATCTAAGTGTACTTCACTGTGCTATTTTGAGACACCATGAATATTAACTAAAATGTGCTTTTAACATACTATCTCTGTATTAAAAAATGTATTTAGTTAACACTTTTACTAAACTTGAACTCAACTTTCATACAAAATGTACTAAAAGTGGTACCTAAATACATTTTTAAAATACATTTTTAGCACATTTTAGTTAATTTTTATGGTGTCTCAAAATAGCACAGTGAAGTACACTTAGATGATCTTAAGAACATCTTAAGAAGTACTAAAGATTAATTTTTAGTATATTAAGTACAAAAATAGTGTGCGAAAATAAAGCACTTTAAGTACACTATGGAAGTGTACTACCTTTTCACCTGGGTCAGTAAGACAGTGCTAATAGTATTCTAAAACTACAAAATTGTCATTCATAACATGCTGCTGGTGAATACGGGTTGTGTGACAGTTCATGTGTATTTCAGCCATAGAATCTAATATAAAAAACATGTCTTGCCACAGGTGAAATCCCATATGAATAATTCAGTAGTCTTTGTACAGGTTTCTTGTGTTATGAACACCTATAGTTCGAGTGCATAATTTATTGTGTTTTGTGGTTTGCATAGATGTTTTTGTCATTGGCTTGGCCTAATAAAGAAGAAATGTAGCTTTATACTTAGTTTATTATGCGTATGCGAAAAGTCGCACAGCTTTGCAAAAGTATACTTCATTTGACTTGCACAAGTACACAGGTAACAAAAACCTGGTGTTGCACGTCACTCAAAAAAATGGTTGTGTTAAAACAACACATTAAATCTCATGTCCCTAATTAGACACATCTGTGTGTTATTATTGGATAAACATCTTGTGTTGTCTCTTTTATTTATTTGAACACAAAATCAAGACAAAATGACACATAATGTGTTAAAAAGCATAAATGGTTGCCACTGTACTGTACGCTGACCCTCGTGTATGCATAAAAAGTGAAGTATACCCAGGTCTTATGAAAAGACCGTTATACAGAGATTTGCATGACTGTATCAGAGACAGTTGTGTATGGGGAGGAGGAGAGGCAGATTATCATAACAGTATGGTGGCTTTCTGGTAAAAGTTGAAACCTTTTGGAGATCTTATCACATTTCAGCACATTGAGGTCATACCAGCGTGACTAAAAATTATCTGGAGGATGGCGGCTTAATGACCTAATTTGCTTTAAAGGGAGTTTAACTCCCGCCAGCGTTAAAAAAAAGTTGCAAGAAAATGTTCTCCTTTAAATATATAAACGTACAATATATCTCATAAAAGAACAGATCCTTTGCTTTCAAACAAAAAGTATATCCTACTTTCATTTGTTATCTTTTATCACATGTTAAATATGGGTAGGTTTCTTCAAAAATACTAAATTATGAGCAAATGCTCAGATAATTGCATATTTGTGAAGGACTTTTGATAGAGATCAGATTCAGAGCGATCCTCAAAACATACACAAAGTTTGCTGGTGGATGATAGCAGAAATACAGATTGCTGGAAAAATGATGGCGGGGACAGAGTTACAGGATACGGTTTGCTACAACTCCTTGGCTGGCAAAGGCAGACGTTCCAAAAATAGGGTTAAAATCACAGCTTACTGTTTTGCTTAGGTTCAGCATAAGGACATAAGTCTCAGTGGCAATGCCCAAAACATAGAGGTAATATTTTAATCAGTATTTTATACAATACTGTTATATTATTATTATTATTATTATAAAATTTCTGATACGTTTTTATGTCCTATCTCTTTACACTCATCATATGTACAATAAAATACTGTTTTATATGTAATCCAGTGGTTCCAAACTGGGGGGCATAAGATGGTGCCAGGGAAGGCCCTGTTTTATCACATTTTTATTCAAATACATTAATTCACACTGAAAAGTTTGAAAACCACTGGTGTAATCAGATGTTTGATCCATAAAAAACGATAAATAGCACTAAAAGTGATTAACTGTCTCGTAATCCTATCAAAAACACTTGAAGTGCTATACTGTAGCACCTATGTAGAACCATATGGTCATCTATAGCAGTGGTCTTCAAACTGGGGGTGGTGCCAGGGGGGCCCCAGTTTTATGACATTTTATGAAATACATTTTTTAACATGAATTCTGTGTAATTAAACCTAAAAAATAAGGCTACTGACCAAAAGCACTACTTTTTTGTATAATTTAATGTTTTTTTTTAATTAAAATGTTGAGTTTAACAACAGTTTTTTTTGTCACAAATTTTCTTTGGGGGGCCGCGAAGGAATGCACCGTACACAAGGGGGGCCGCATGATGAAAAAGTTTGGGAACCACTGCTTTAAAGAACCATAAACGGTGCTATATTTGTGCTATAGCAATACTTATGGTTCTCATGGGTGCTATATTGCACTTAAAACATTTTCCCTTTTAATGATTGTGATCTATTCAACCACTTTTTTTTTGAAGATTTTATTTTACTTTTTTCAATATAACAATTAAAACAAACATCAGACAGAACACAACATTACACAAATACCAAGAAGAAGAAAAAAAAATATTTATATATAAAGAAGGAAAACAAAAACAAACAAACAAACAAACACAAAAAAGAGAGATACAGTTGAAACAATTAGGAATTCAATTTAAACAAATCAAATCCGATGGTACTGTTTTTATATAATTCAAAAATGGATTCCAAGTTTTATAAAATAATTCATTTCTACCCCTCAAGGTATATGTAATCTTTTCTTATGGTACACAGTTGCAAATTTCTGACAACCACAAACCAATTGGGACATCAAAATTTGCCTTCCATTTCAAAGCAATACATTTCTTTGCTATTATCAACAATATTCAACCACTTTTGATGATATTTAGCACCATTTTTTTTAGAGCGTAGATCCCAGTATCATCATAATTTTTATTTCAGATGCTAAACTAAAGATTGATCATTATGTAAATAATGACTGGTGTTAGGATTGACCTCATTAGTTCTATATTTTAGCAGTGAATGTATTTATAGTTGTGCCAATTGTGCACGTGCAGTACTTATTTTGTCTTTGTACCGAACTGAATTTGTTTAAAATTCAGCTTAACAGCTTAAAATGTCTTGGCCTTTCATTCTTTCCTTTTGACATTTAGATAAGACAACTGTGTAATTTCATCAATGAAAATATAAGCAGTTTGACCTATAACATAACATGCTTTGCAGAGAGCCGTTTTAGGGTTGTTTAGTGTTTCCTAGTATGTTTTCATAATGTGAGTTAATATGTTTTTGTTTACTGAAGCATTTCTTTACTAATGCCAAACCACTCCCTGTCATGTTCCTTTTTGCAAACAAAATGATGTGTCTGTAAAATATAGATTAATGTCTTATTGTAATATCTGCCGGTACAGTTCAGGAAATATATTGTTTATACATATACATTTAAAGACGCCTTACATGCATTCAAGACCATTACCAGGCCTGCATGGAAAGTAGATATTTGCAATAATGTAGATTTTAGTGGCCATCACTGACATACCATGCATGTGTACATGTTTGTAAGCAGTATTAGGCTGTGCTGTTTGCTGTGATTATTTTTAATAACAGTGAGCACAAATCATTTGATGTTTAAAATATCTGAAATAAAATGTTTTGCTTGAAGTTAAAGAAACCTAAATTGTCTTTGTTTAATACATGATGCACATAATCATTTCAAATCCGTTTGCAAGATGTTGCCTTGTTAGGTTTAATTTAAAGTTATATTTAGAGTGTGTTAAAAATGGTGAAATTATCTCAATACACAATAAATTCGTCATGAGAACGTATTACACAATCTTTTCATTTTGCTGTAATATGTAACACTATCCCCTGGTTTCACAGACAAGGCTTAAGCCTAGTCCTAGACTAAAACACATGACAGATCTTAAAATAAGCCAGTGCCATTGATTTGTCTCAAGAAACACTACACACCGGTGACGTCTTTTGCTTGTTTATAAGTGGACTGTAGGCATGTTTATAAAAGATGCTTAAACATCTTAATTTAACTAAGGTAGTCTTGGCTAGGGTTGGGTATCGTTTGAATTTGAACGATTCCGGTTCCTAATGATTCTCGATTCCGATTCTTTTAAGAGGCAGGGTCAAAACAGTTGCGGATATTTTAAATGAGCTAGCCTACCAATGGACTTTCTGAAGGAAATAGTCTGACCTTCTCCATCAATTTGAATATGAACTTTTTGTGAGCGTTTTAGATCGATAGTATCTCCTGCTGTGGAGAAAACACGTTTGCTGTGGTGTCACCATCCTATGCACGAAACAATCTTGCCGCAAATGTTGCATTTTGCGAGATTTGCCCCATAATGTTTACAACTCCTATTATATCAGAATCTTTTAAAATCATTCTGAAGAATTCTGCACATTTTGCAAAAAAGTCAATAAAAATAGCAAAAAGGTCTGCAGAATCTGTGACCTAAGCTTTGCTAACAATTCACACTGTAAAAAAGGCAACATGTTCAAACAACGCATGTTTGATTTATAAAAACAAGTTGAAATTGTTTAACATAATTTTAGTTAAAGTAACATAAAAATCTTGGTTCACAGTGGATGTTTCCCACATTTTACGGTCCAAATCTTCAAGATAGTGGTGAAGAGCTTAAGGGCTCATTATAGGTGTGCGTACTTTCTACATTGTAGCCTATCGGGTTTTTATATATACTGTACTGTACTTCTGCTTCGTCATCTACGTAGAACTGAAACGCTGTTAAAATTTTGGCAAGGTGCACATCAGGCTACGCAGAGGGATAACCTACGACGTAGCTACGGCGCAGACCTTACGCACGACTTAAGCTCAGGTTATAAATGGGCTCTGTTGTGGGTGGAGCTTTATGAATCACCCCTGCTTTGACAGCCTTTGGATTGACAGCTGATATATTTTAACCACTGCTAGACCTCCCTGACTCTTAAATGTGTTCTCTTATCATCCTCTGCCTCTTAATTCGGATAGTTCGGTAACAATGGGCAGCTGTACTTTTCTTTAGATTTTAATCTGCTTTTTGCAGAACAGGTAATCAAGTTTAAGCTCTCTTGTACTTCATATCATCAGATAACAAAGCATTATCTAAGCCAAGCAGTATCTGCAGACTAATGATGACCCTTTCTCAGAACTTTCTGCCCTTTTCTGAAACAATTTTGCAATTTACAAGCAGGTTCTACTAAATGTGAATACCATTTAATGTACAAATTTTGTATTCATTTTTAATGACTATGTTGTGAAATGTTTTGGCTTGTGATTTTATAATACATACCACTAGATTTGATATTTTGCTATGTGATGCAGTTACATTCATACATATCTAGCATATTAGCAACAGGAGCCATGTCATATTGATGAATGCATGAGATTACATCAGACCGTTGTCTACTTGTCTTTTTTTAATGCAGTGTTCTGTTTGGGACCGGGGGGCTTTGTCTTCTGAGAAAGGTTGAGCTGTGAATGGAAGGACATTAAGGCTAAAGGTTTACTTGTGATCTGATATCTGTGACAGGATACTGGAATACTTTCCGTTTAGCCTGCCGCAGAGCCGAACCACCTGCCTGATGTCTTTGCAGACATATGGGAATCATGTTGTAGTGAAAACAGGGTTTTGAATTAGCAGGTGTGTTTGGATACTGCTTTCTGACATATCAAATAGGGATGTAGCGATGCAATCACGATTCAATCGCTGTCCCCATTAAAAATGCTTGTCTGAAATCGATTCTGAATCGCAAGGCTGCGATTCTTTGTTTTATGCGCAGCTTGTGCGTGTACTACGGCATTTGGTCAGTAGGAAGTCCTTATCAATCTAAAATCATTATGAGTCGGAGTCGTTTATAACGTTCATTTAAAAAAGCAACACTCGTTAAGCAAAATCATTCAAAATATTCTTTATTATCATGAAAATACCTGAAACAATTTGAAGAACAGCGTATAAATATTCCTGTGTAGACATTTCCTGGAATAGTGTTTGCAATGATACTTCTTGTGTGGCACAAAGGGAGTTTCTGCATGAGAGCGCCCCCTGGCGTTCAGATGTGCCGGGATTTCACCGTAATTCATTCAAATTCATTCATTGAGAAAACGCGCATTTGCACGGTTAATCGTTACACCCCTAATATCAAACATTTATTTGAAAATTTATTCAAGGCTACTATGCAAAATTCTTACATACACTGTAAAAAATGCAGTTTTAACCTAGTTTTTTTTATTGGCTTATGATAAGCTGACATAACTTATAAAAACTAGTTGAAATAGTTTAACCTAATTTGTTAAGTTAAGGTAACATAAAAATATATGATTAGATTTTTTACAGTGTTGTGTTTTTTTGGGGCCATTTTGCCTTTATTGATAGACAGTAATTGAGAGAAGACAGGAAAGTACAGGGTGGAGAGAGGGGTATGGGATCAGCAAAGGACCCCGAGCTGGGATTCAAACTCGGGTCGCCGGAAGTGCGTTTGCACCATATATCGGAGCACTCTCCACTACACCATCGGCTCTGACAAGACTTTCTTTATAGAAGATTCCTAGTCTAGTTGATGCTATTCTTATGGGGCAGACACACACCAAACACTTGTTCAACGATTTGCACGAGTAGATTACATACAAAGTCAATGCAAAGACGCGATCAGATGTATGGGCGGCGCGTTTACTGTGAAAACATGTGCTATTCGTCTCAAACGCATCTTCGCCCAAGTTAAAAATATTCAACCTAAGCGAAAAATTAGCATGACACAAAGTTAAATCCGGCGAGTAATCTAGAGCGAGTAACGCGATGCCCCGCGTTCGGTGTGTACGTAGCATTAGCCTCAGATTTCACGCCCACGGAACGTTGGCTGAACGTCTGATGCGTATGAGACACTTTCCTGGAAACAATTCAGCAGATGTGAAAGTCATCCTCTGATTGGTTGAATTATACAAGATTTCTGGGAGGTGTGTGTTGCGATCTTTAACAGTCCGCCTGGAAACAACACAAAGCCGTCCGATCGAAGAAGAAAGCTTTCATGTTTACATCGGTGACAATATGCCTAATCAATATAATAACGAATAAACGAAGTATGTTTACAAGTACGCAAGGTATTTTAACGCGTTGCCATTGTTATTATTATAAACTTTAGAGACATCTGTGAATAATGGCTGCACACTGGTCTGTTATTGTGGTGACATCTCCAAGCCCCTAAACTTGACGCGGCACAGTGAAACATGATTGGTTGCTTTACATGTCAGTCATATGGCCTCTTTGGCGGTCCTTGGCCATTCAACGCGAGACTAACTTTAATACTAACACTGATTTATAAATACCACATTTTATATTGTGAATACCACTGTAAAATTTATTTATAAGCATAGCCCATTTATTCCGTACTTAAGCAGGGTTTCCCGCAGAAAATTTGTTAGTTAAGGTGGTAGGGTTGTACAGGTGGGCGGGCTGGGGCGTGGCAATCAAAGGGGCGGGGCATACACATCATGATGAAAATATTTTTATTTAAAACACTCAAATAAAACTCAGTTTTGAAGAAACTATGACAGAAAATATATATAAAAAATTCTAGATTAATAATGAATTAAATGTTTTATCAACAGGCTAGTTATCCTCCAGACATTGACGGACCATGTCTTTCTCTCCTTTCGGCCATGTGGCGCGTGCCCGCTCGCAGTGTGAACGTGTCCACGCTATTCCCCGAGATGCACTTGACGGCCTTTTGTGCAGCAAATTTTTTTTTTGGACAACCTTGTTAAGGTTGTAGGGTATCCCAGCTTAGGTAGGCCGCCCGAACTGAAAAGTGCTACGATATCCTGTTAAGATATAAAATATTTGTTTGTATCGAAATGTCTACCCTTGGATTTCCTATGTGAATATCTAGGTGTTTTAAAAAACCCACTGTGTATTATCTTAAATACACTTTGATCATGGTTGGAAATGTTCTTTGTTTATGTATGTAGAATCATTATTAACACAAGATGCTTTTTCTTACCGTAAGTTGTGTCAGGTTTGTTGTTGCCAGATGTCTACGACTCACTGAAGTGTCTGAAAGTCCCAAAGGGCGGCTTATGTTTACCTCATTAAAAATGAAGGTCAGAGAAGCCGCTTGCTTTGTCCAGACCACTTTATCCACCTTATGTCTTCCGTCAGTCTTTTTACTCTGGCTTACTCAAACAGATCAATGGACCCACACAGATAATGTCTGCTTTTTATCAAGCTTATATATTATGCATTAACGCAAACCCATATATTAAAATGCTTATGCAAGCATATTTAAACATGATTGCTTCATAATTAGTTGTAACTCATGACGTCCACTATTCTTTCGGTTTCTTTCTCTTTCCCCCGTGCTCTCTCTTGCTTTCACTGGCTTAACCCCTCCTCTCTCCCTTTCTCCTTATCTCTCTCCCACTTTCTCTCTCTCTCTCTCTCTCCCACACACTCGAGCACACACACCTACAGTCTACCATCCTGGTCTCTGTTGCTAAGCGACAAACCAAGTACGATGGACTGCTCTTATGATAGTGACATTTGTCCAATGTAATTTCATCCTCAGAAGTGACTGAATCTCACCATCAGAGCTGCCTCTGCGTGTTAAAAAATGATGTCTTTATCAAATTACAATGCTTACTGCCAAATATAACCTAATATCTGTCCATGCAATTTGTTTGTTAGAATATGACGTTTTCAGCATGTTATTGAGCAGCATTCAGTTGATAAATGCATTGCCGATAGGGCTAAAGACTAAAGTTGAAAGCCCTTGTTGTATGTTTGTGTTGTTACAGTGTCAGGATTCTACTCTAGCGGTTCACACCTTTGATTGGTCCCCAGAGCATCATCAGTGTTTATTTTGATAAATGAGAGTGATAAAGAACACTTACTCGGTATTGATTCATGTTGGCTATTAACTAAGCCTGGAAAAAGATGTGTTTGTTTTGTGGTCACTCTGTCTGTGGTCCTCTTTTAACAACACACATAAATTTCAGTATCACTAATGTGGGTTTGCTCACTGTCATGTAAAAGGCAACTGTCTCAAGTCCAGGGCTGCTTTGTGGCTTTTAACATGTGAGACTTCATCCTCCTCATTTTTGGTTTTGGGTATGCATGGGACTAACACATAGCCTGACGTTGCCATACTCAATTCTAGTCAGAATTTGAGTCTGATACCGCTCCATTGAGCTATAATTATGAGGCGTGTCTCAACCGAAAAATGCCTCTGCACTCAATTGGATAGACCTATGACCAATCAGAGCAACGGAGTATGTTGAAATTACGTCTTTTGCAGCCTGACCGAACTGCTAGTTATTTCGCTACAATGACACTAACATTGTGATTATACTAAGTCTGAGTTAGTGAACGTACATCAACACCTACTATGTTTACAACATTTCGTTTATATCACAACATTAAGTATTTACTAAGTCATACAGTAAGACTATCTCTTACCATTTGTACATTAGGTGAACTTCATCCATGACGATACCCATTACGTTTGCTTGAAAATATTGAAGCCTAGCATGTCCCTCCACTTATTCAGCAACCACGATTCCGGGCTTCCGAAAAGAAGCTGGCAACGACCGCTAATTATATCCATCTTGTCATGCACGCCGAGTTGCATCGCTGTGATACCAATTTCTTGAGGATTCTAAAAGAGGATTCTCTGATCCTCTTTTAAAATCAATGCTCTGTCGATATCTTTTAGAACAGACTCAATGTCAGAATCCACACATCTGAATTCTACAGCGGCAGCCATTTCGTTAAACAGATTAAACACACGCGCTCTTTGGTGACGTGATTCATTGCGTTACTGTTGATCATCTGTCCATCATCGTATAAAGCCCGCCCTGACATTTTGATTGGTTCGACCAGCTTTGGGTCTAGCATAGTAGCTCCTCAACGAAGAAACTCCAGACCGATCTTCCCGTTCTCAAAATGTTGTGGGCGGGGCTAAGATCGGCTGGCACCCAGGCTAACTAACACACACTCACTGGCGACTTTATTAGGTACACCTTGTTAGTACACTTTTGCCTTCAGAACTCATGGCATAGATTAAATAAGGTATTGAAAACATTCCTCAGATATTTTGGTCCATATTGACATGTTAGCATCCTGAAGTTGCTGCAGATTTGTCCGCTGCACATCCATGATGCGAATCCCCAAAGGTGCTCTCTTGGATTGAGATCTGGTGATGTGGAGGCTATTGGAGTACGGTGAACTCACTGTCATGTCCAATAAACCAGTTTTAAATTATTTGAGCTTTGTGACATGTTGCATTATCCTACTGGAAGTAGCCATCAGAGATCAAGATGATCAAGACATCAAGATGGGGTACACTGTGGTCTTAAAGCGATGGACATGGTCAGCAACAATACTCAGGTAGGCTGTGGCGTTTATACGATGCTCAGTTGGTACTAAGGGGCCCAAAGTGTGCCAATAAAATATCCACCACACCATTACACCACCATTATCTGCCTGAACTGTTTAATACAAAACAGGACGGATCAATGCTTTCATGTTCTGACCCTACCATCTGACCTTTTCCAATCTTTTGTCCAATTGTGGTGAGCCTGTGCGAATTGTAGCCTCAGGTTCCTGTTCCTAGCTGACAGGAGTGGCACCTGGTGTGGGCTTCTGCTGCTATAGGCCCATTGCTTCAAGGTTCAACGTGCTGTGCGTTCAGTGAAACCAGTCACATTCCCATTCTCCTCTGACCTCTAAGGGTCAACAAAGCACGTTTGTCCAAACAACTGCCACTTACTGGATATTTTTTAAACCATTCTCTGTAAATCCTAGAAAAAACGCAGTTGCCCATCTGGAACCAACAACCATGCCACCTTCAGTCACTTAAATCCCATTTCTTACCTATTCTAATGTTCGGTTTGAACATCAGCAAGTCATCTTCACCACGTCTAGATGCCTACCTGCATATAGATGGTTTCATCAGACGCACGTGTGGTGACGTGATACACGTTTGGTCCGAACTTTACTTCCAGTTTCAGTTTTTTTATGGTTTGACTAGTTGCTAAACTAAACTCTTGAACAAATAAATCGTCGAAAATAACAAATGTTTGGGTTTTCTAGGTAATCTATGTGTGGTTAATTTTGCTTGTTATATAAATAAACTACGTTTAAAGTACTTTGTTGTTACTTATTCTTAGCAGAGTTTATCGGAAGTTATGTGTCGACTACGAAAGCCGCTTGTTTATGTTGTTACTGCTAAAATTTCTATATACTATGTAGATGTGTGCATGCGCCAAAGTGTGGACGCTTCAGTTTTAACACCACATGTATGTGGAAGTCTGATGCTACGATCGTTTTCCCTTTTATTATTTTTATTTTCTCATACCAACGAGTGCTTTGTGTAGTAACATGTCTTTATGGAGGTTTTCCCTGTGTACAGAGAAATAAATCGTTTTTGAGTGAAGCGTTTGTGAGTTCTCCGTCATTTTTGTGGGCCTAACTTGAACAGCTGTCCTTTATCTCCATAAACGTGTTACAAGTTGCTGCCATGTGATTGGCTGATTAGCAGTTTGTGTTAACAAGCAATAGGCTTTATGCCCAGCTGCACTACTTCCTGAACTTCAGCCAGCTCCTTGTTTCCTGTCTGCCATTATTGGCAAACTGATTAATCCAGGTGTGCCTGACCTCAGTAGTCACAACAACAATAATCAGACACACCTGGATTAATCAGTTTGTCCATTAATGGAAGACAAGAAACAAGGAGCTGGCTGAAGTTCAGGAAGTAGTGCAACTGGACATAAAGCCTATTGAACAGGTGTACACAGAACCCTTGGTGTACCCAATAAAGTGGCCTTTAATGTTAATTGCCAGGATGTCTCATTGCATTGTGATACTATGTTGATCTAAGTAATACTGTATGTAAATGTAAATCGGTCAATGTGATGTAGGGTAGATGTATACAGTTTTACAGAAACACATGCAGTTAGGTCAATCTGTTAACACTGATTTAACAGTACAATGAATATCGAAAATAAAGTGTGGCTTATTCTGGCCAAAAACCACCTACTTACACAAGTGACAGTCTGATCCACATGCAAAGTGACCTGCCGCCACTTTGTTTCATGTGTTATTACAATAACAAACAAGTGAGAAAAACAATTCATGGATTATGCATTATAAATAGACTTGAATGGAGCTAATCCATGTTTGTACTGTATGCCTGTTAAAGCTCTGCAAATTGTATTATAAAAACATAAAAGACTATTTGTTTTTGTGTGTCATTTCTGCTCTGTTGGTTGTTTTATAGAGGAGCTGATTCAGATCATCTCATGTGAATGCTGTTGTCTCTTCTTATCATAATTTGCTTGAGCTCATTCTTTATTGAACTAGTTTTCACTGTGCCTTTCAGACAGCGGAGGGCAGAATGTGGCAGGGCAGCACGTTTTTTTCTAGCCTGGCCAATGAGACGCTGTGCTGACTGTAAGGAGAATCCTTGTTCTCTTATCTCGAACCAGCAGTGGCAGGGATATAAATTTCCCACAATTCATTTTGGCAACTGCATTAGTCATGTGCTTGGCAGATTTTCCATATTTTTCTTTATGGTTTGTTTTCTAAAGCTTACTGGAATAGTGCTAAACATTTTTTCTGCTTGTCATAATCATAAAACTGCCACAAGCACATCAGATAACCAATGACAGATCATTTGATTCGAATAAGACTGAAAATACTTATAAGTGCTGGTAAACAAGACGGTTACCACTGTGTGAGTTGTTCATGTGTACAGTATGTAGTAATAATATGAAGTCAGGGCTGAAAGTGGAATGCCTTGACGATCCCTTTGGCCCAGTTTACGCTCCACAGAGCACTAACTCAATTCACCCCAAAGCACTAATGAACAGTCACACTGCCACTGTGCTCTGCTTTATAGATGTTTAAAGAGATATTCAAAGACAAACTGGGCAATTAGAAAACAAACAGAATGATGGTCTACAGTTGTGGTTCAATGAAGAGCTGCTTTATTGTTTCAAGGGGTTTTAAGCAGAAGTTTGAGCAGATGCTGGAGAAGGGGGCATTCCCAGCCTAAAACCAATGAATCAAAAAAACATTGAATTAAAAGAAATCCTCCGACTAAGAGCCTTTTTATCTGAGCTGTGTATTATGCTTCCGGCTGGCCTTTAGCAGAATGAATCATTATTTGTGATGTGAGATGTCAGTTTAATTATATAAACAGCCTTTCATTTTCAGTCAATAATTTAAACACGGGAAAATATCTTCTGCAAGGAGGCATGGGAAAAAACAGCTGCTGAAGAAAAAACGGGCAGAGAAAATCATCAGTATTTAACAATAATTAAAACACAGTGCTAATTATGATATAAAATAAACTATTTAAATTTTTACAACTAGCAGTAACGTGAGGCATGTCACGTCTGTGCAAGGACTGAATCTTACTTACAACATTATCACTGGTGATTCGTAGTCACAGTCAAACGATGTATGTGTCATTAATGCGACATGAAGGGCACGTCACCAACAGTGATTTTGAAAGCTACTGTGGGAAGGGGGATGCCACACAAGAAAGTTGCCTATATTGCCCCACGCGTGCCAGGTCTTGCTTTTCCAGTAAAAAAGTGCATCTCTCTCAGCGTCTGTACTCTTAAGCTGAGCAGCATTCAGTTCAGACCATATGGAGCAAATGCGCGGATGAGCTCTCCACATACAAAACAGCGTTTTTTTTAAGAGTTGTTTACATTTCAACACTGTAAAAAAAACTTGGGTTTGCAAGCCAGTTCAACCACCTATTTTTAGTTTTGACTTGTGATTGACACGATTGTAATTTTTGCCAAAAATATGTACTTTTAAACCACAACTTCTTAAATTGCACTAGTCGTGTAATGCGTCAGTATGACCATATGTATTACTAAGTCACATCGAAAGGTCACGCATGACTATGTCCAACTACTACTCCAGTGTTTACAAGTGTGGAGAAAGAAGACCGCTCCGATGTTGTTTTTTTGGCAATTATTTTTTTTACCCTTTACTGTTATTTTAGTCATAAAAAGAGTGTGCCTTTAATGTTAATGATTAAAATGTAAATGATTTGGGGAAAAACAGGATAACACGATTACTTAATGACTGTAAAACATGCATTTACACACGCACATATACATGCAAACAGTTAGTTTGCCTCAGCTCGCTTGAAATGCATAAAACTGAACAAATACATGAGGATTTGTGTTCGGACTTTTCGGACAGATGCGAGAGCGCGTGCACGTGAGATGGGTGCAGTGAGACAGACGTGGATGAGAGAGTGCATGTATCTTTGCGCTCACAGTGAACAGAATGTTGACAAAACTTACAAAATCACAGTTCTCCGGTCACATAAAAGTCATGTGGGAACTGCTCGGAACTAAGTGCTTAGCGTCAAATTTCTAAATTTTTTTGCTGACGAAAGCAGAGTCGTGGAGAGCCGCTTCGCCATGGTTTCAGTGTTTTGGAGGGGGTCTGAAACAACGGGAGGGGGTGTGTCGCCCAGATTTACTTCCCCCGGTCTGCATTTCCCCCAGACATACGTTCGTCTCCCACACAAAACCAGAATTTTATTCAAAATATTTAAAATTCTGCGAAATTCCGCATTAACACTAGATTCCGTGTTAATTTGCCGATTCAGTCTGCATCAGGGATTGCGGAAATTATAGGGCCCTACTCACGTGGCTAGTGCAAGATGAGAAGTGATTTAAAAGTACTTTTTTGGCGAACATTATGATTGTTTCATTAAATAAGACCCTTATGTCTTGTTTGGGATCATTAGGAGCCTTTTGAAGTTACATTGAAACTGCAATTTCAAACTGCATTGAAACTGTTAAGAGGTCCACTAAATGGAGACCTTGGACTACAACAAACACATGGATTGTAGGCAAAAGTTTTCTTCCTGGGATTGGTAATGTAGACAAGATCAACATTATCATAACTCCTACCGCTTCATCACAGTAAGTTAACTCCTGTTAGCATTGCATTGTGACCGAATCTTTCAAACATAATAAGGAGCGTCACATTTCGGCTGATGTCAGAGGTATTTAGGGCACAACGTACAGATTAGCTGGCCAATCAGGGACACAGAGCTTTTCAAATCCGTGCGTTTCAGAAAGAGAGTGAAATCTGGAGCCACAAAAATTTACAGTATGTGGAAAATATGCAAACATATTGTATTATACCAAAAACACAAAATAACATTGTTTTTTAGCAATGAAATGGGTGCTCTTTAAAGTAAAGTGACGTGTTCCTTTAAAGTAACATAAAATATAAGTTGGTTTAACAATTTTTTTACAGCGAAATGTGAAACCAACAATACACAGATAAGTGACTGGTCCTTGGTTACGCTGTTTTATATGTGTGTTTCCGCATCTTTTTCGCACATGCAAGGCTTCGTCACCGAAGTGCTACAGTGGAAAATTAATTTATTCAAATGGTTTAATTTATCATAAATTAATTCACAGACATAAATAATGGTGCACTGTACAGCCTCGTTTGAGCCCTGTATTATTAAGTCAGTTTTTATTGTAAATTTACAAAGTACTTGATTTACAAGAGTAAGTGTTAATAAAATGCTCGATAGTGACAGCCCTAAATATAAACATATCCAATTGTAATTTTCCTTGCTTGTTCACAGTGCAAGAATACATTTCTGATAAAATTCAGGGAGAGGGTCTCTATCTTCTCATTTCAGTTGTGGCAGTAATATCTGTCTGGCTTCTCTGCTCGTCCCTCACATGACAGTGTTTTAGCCTGGTATGCACCCCTCATCCTCCATCTCCATACCTCTCCTGTAGCACATCCATCCATCATGAATGCGCAGCATCAGCACAGATAGCAGTAATGAAAGCTGCTTGGCTCTGTGCAGTAATCTGTGCTCTCTCTCTCTCTCTGTCACTCTGGCCCTGGCCTCTCTGGAGCACTGTTTTCATTTAGACTTCATTCCCTCTGCGTGATGTATGATGTGATTGGCAAGAAAACTATTTCAATAAATGAGGTTATGTGTGTAGACTACAGGCGACATATGGCTGCAGCGTGCTATTTATACCACTGTTCTGTTGCTCATCCTTAATGGGATTGTGTCTGCCACTCTCAGTGAAAATGAATTGTAACCTTGTAACATTTTTAAGGCAGCTTTCTCGGGTATCCAAGAAGCACCACTAACATGCATACGCACAGTAAGATGATATAAAACACTGGATTTGGAATTGGATTTGTTCAACAGCACTTTATTATGTGTAAATGGATTACCAAATTGAGCCCCTTTATGTTTTCATAGATGGACTGAAAAGTCTTAACACAATTGATATGACATTGAGATGCGAGTTCGTCTGTAAAATCTGAATTAACCAACAGCTGCTTTGAATGGTTTATTTATAACTGAAAGTGGAGTGCAGCAGCGTTTGGTTCATACCAAAACCATGAAAGGTTTGGGTGCAGCTCCGGCCATAGATAGCCATACAAAAACCTTCATGACACGCTGCTTGTGTCTCAGTTCCTTTGACTTTTGTAAAAATCATTCAGATTTCATTACTTTATTATTTATTTATTTTTATTTACCTTTATTTAACCAGGAGGTCCCATTGAGGACCATCAGAATCTCTTTTACAAGAGAGACCTGGCCAAGGTAGCAGCCAAATCACAACAAATGCATACATAACAAACACCAAATTATTACTTTGTATTACTTAGTATTACTTAGTGATATTTGGATTAGGTATCTGATTAAGTTTTTCTTTTAGCAGGTCAGGAATACATTTTTACTTTGTGCTTTAACCACCGGCCACAAACATACACTATAGATCCTTTTATATACATATGATGACGTGGGAACGTATGCGCGTGCAGTTTGGCAACAGAAGTATGGAAAGAACCATCAGTGAAGCAACACAGACAGAGAAAGTTATTTTAAAAAGTTAACTTTATCATCTTTTTCAACACAGCTACCAGATCCGTTTACTATAGTGGAATGGATAGAAGACGTTAGCAGATGGCCAAATATAAAGTGGCCAGATACATATACGTATCTTAGTATATTATATTATTGCAACCAAACGCAACAATCAGACATTTTGATGCTGGAAAACCCTTTTAATAAACTTTCTGAGTTGCTTACACGTTAAAACCACTGGGGAACAAGACTACTTCTGTTGCCGAAATGCACGCGCAGGCTATTTGATCACATGGGCTGTAAAGGGTCTATAGCCCTATTGGCACGGGTGACCTCGCATAACCTGGTGACCTCTAGTTATTTGTAATAATTGTGGAGGATGTCTGTGATCTTAATCCCTTGCAAATTGACCATGTCTGCAATTTGTAAAGTAAAAATTCCACCGCAAATGACCTATATATTTCGGCGAACACCGAGGTTCCATTTATAATATTAGTCTCGAATCAGAATTAAGCCAGGATTTGGTGGGGTCGTATATCATTTTTCAGGGCTTTTGTTACCTGTGCGCCTTTTTTATTTAGTTTTTCTGTTCCTGCACCTCTAGCACTGCAGCTAAGGAGCACACACACATACAGAGACACCTTCCTTTGCTTGTTATGGCTTTCCTTGTGAAACTTAAGGGATTTGTTATACATTTCTGCTTTTAAACGTCCAATCAGCCTCTACTCGTCCATGTTTGATGATTAATATTCAGAATGTGCAGAACTGTCCAGGGCTCCAGACTAACTTTTTTCACTAGGAGCACAGTGGCCCCCAACTGAAAATTTAAGGGGCGCAACCAGAAAATTTAGGGGCACACACCGTAAATCAACATGCTATCCAAATATTCACATTTCTACTAATTTACACTGTATTACTAATAAATACTTTAATGATTGATGCAGAAAGTACAATGTGCTGTTTTTAAATTCAGTGTCACATCACAATCGTCGCACATGTGCAACTGGATGTAAAATTCAGTGGCACAGTCTCATATTTTGGTGGCAAAATGCCCCCATTTGGTGGCAGTCTGGAGCCCTGCTGTCATTAAATTAGATCTTTGTAGCGAACATCCCAGAACCGTTTCTAAACTAGAATCCACTGACGATCGACGTGGATTTGTGATGCGGCTGATTCTGACATAAACTTTGATTAACATGTACCTTTTATCGCATGTCGCAGGATTGGGTGTATAGGACACGGTGTCACGCAAAGCCTTATCTGGGAGATAAGTCTGTAAATTTGAGTAAAATCACAAGCTTTGCTTATCCCGTGCGAACATGCCACACAAAACTTATTAAGGGGGGTAATTTGTAAATCACACAAGGTCTCCACATAATAATAATCCCATGTGAATAGTACTTATGTTGCTTATATTGCACTCTTTTGGTTGTTGTTGTTTTTTAATAGCCTGTGCGTTTAGATCTTGATAGTGTTTTTACATTCAGCATTTCAGTAGGTAATTTAGGTGCAGTAAACAGCCTGAAGTAGATTGGCGTTCTAGTTTTTCTTGCCTAGAAACATTGTTTCGAATTGATTCAAGAAGTAATGAATTTACAAAGTCAGTACTGAATAGGTTACCAACAAACCGTGAGACTAATTGATTTGTTGTCGACCCAAAGATAAACATCCCTAATGGCTATGTAGGCTAAACACAATAAAACTGAGTTTTATTAGTATAGATGGGTTTTTGGCATTCTGAGGAGAGATAAACTGTAGGCTGTTCATTGTGCTGTAACAATAACTATTGTATCTCTAAAGACAGTTCTTCTCATAACAGCAAGTATAGTGAACTAACAAAAAAATTTCAAAATGAAAATGCTAGTAAATACAGTCGTCTGTGAATATTTACAGGTGTTTAATCTGGCCTGAATTAGCTTATTGTTTGCGGCTACACAGCTTTAACACTTTAAATACCAACATCAACTTTGATTAAAAAAGTCATTTTTTTTTTCTTCACAGGATTGCTTTAAAGGGATATTTTACCCAAAGATAAAATTCTGTCATCATTTACTCAATCTCAGGCTGAGATATTTTAATAAATAAGATAAATAAAATAATAATAATGGTTATCACATAGTTGTAAGCACATTTTTTCCTGGAAATCAGTGGGTACTACAACTGTGTGGTTACTATCATTTTTTGTGTGTTCTTTTTATTTATTTTGTCCATTTATTTATTTATTTATTTATTATTTGCTTGGATGTAGACTTTGCCATTTATTAAAAATTCAGTGGAAATGCTATTCATTTATCAACAAAGGATGTATAGTTAGATGGGCAGATGGGTGACTTGCTCTTTGCTATTACTCTCTTTAGAGTAAGGTCAGCTTTGGCTGACTGATGGTTTGAGTTTTCTTGCTGGTTAGGGTTGTGGTTGACTGGACTGGCAGTTCGTTGTAGGTTCTTTAGGATGATCGAGTTAGATTGCCTTATTGCTGAGATGAGAGTAAGAACTCATTTAAAGAGCTTATGGCACTTTTCCATTGCATAGTACCCCACGGTTTGGGTCAGGTCAGCTTACTTTTGGGGGCTTTTCCACTGGGTGCAGTATGTAGTACCCAATGCTTTTTTTAGTACCACCTCGGTTGGGGTTCCAAGCGAGCCAAACTGATACCAAAACGTGACGCGAAAACACTGTAGATCACTGATTGGTCAGAGAGGATCGTCACTACTAGCGTCATCGCTAATAATGTAAAAGATGAGCTTTACCTTTGTGCTAGCTTGCGCTGTTTTGAGCAAACATGTAGTCATCTGTGCTCTGCTGTAAGTTCCCAAACTCCATTTTAGCGATGAAAAACATCAACAGGTTGAGAATCAGGAACACCATAACAGATATGGTAGGTGACATATCATAGTTGCTAAAATGAGGCTCAGCGGAGCTCGTCGACTGACGCCACTGGTGTTTGTACAAAAATTGAGACAGAGGTAGTGATAAACGTGATGTGCAAACATTTATTTGTGGTGGTCAATTTCAATTTTGACTGAGAAATAAATAAATGTATGGGGATGAACAACAACGCTTTCACTTGTATGATGTCACAGCAGTAGGCAGTGCAAATATAACGACACGCCTATAATCCCTCCCACTCCGAAAGGTTAATAAACTCGATGGAAAACCTAACCAAGCCAAACTGAGATGAGCTGACCCGACCCAAACCGTGGGGTACTATGCAATGGAAAAGCATCATATCTTTGATTGACAGCGATGGAAAGTCAGCCCCGTAGTTTGTGAATTGGTGAAGAGGGCACTGCCTCAATATTGACAGCTGGAGCGTCTTTTGGTAAACTTGAATTAGATTGAGATGTATCTGGTCAGGCATTTGCTAAAACTTGTTTACTAGGACACAAATAAAAGATCAGAACAGAACTTTGCTGATTTAATCAAGAACAAGTATGTCTTGGTCACACTTGGCTATGAAAACTGTCTTGGAACTATTGTGTTTATGCTGGGCTTAAGAAATCCATTGCTGGCATTACTCACACATGAGACTTGCTGATGTAGCTGAAAGACTGAAACTGTTGTCTAGGGTCTTGTTTGTATTGTTGTATTTGTAGAATTGTAAATTTGTTTGCATAGGTGATATATCATTGTTGCTGAAATATCATAGCAGACGTAATGCATTGCAACCACTGCCATGGTTTCAGTAAGTAGAGTAAATCCTTAACATGGTGACTTCCATTATAACAGAACTCTTATTAAATTTTATTAAATCTAACTGTATTTTTCGATGTGTGAACATGACTATAGGGTGTGTGAGTAATCGGTACCTTAAAGGAGTACCCCACTTTCTTAATAAAAAATCCAGATAATTTACTCACCCCCATGTCATGCAAAATGTTGATGTCTTTCTTTGTTCAGTCGAGAAGAAATTAAGTTCACTGAGGAAAACTCAATAAACATTTTCTACCGTTATAAAGCTTGTAAGATCTAGGCCATTTTCTAAAATAACTACTGGCAATCTTACTGGTCTGATACCAGGCTGCACTGTTAAAATGTATAGATTATGTACTATTAGTCATTTTGAGTGATGGTGTCTGCCAAATGTGTAAATAAAAAGGAATATATCCGACATATACCATATGTAAATTATAGTCATGTTGTACTGTAGTTGCTCAAATATCACAGCTGTGTTGATGCACATATGCATGCGTTGTTTGGTCTGTGATGTCATTTGATGTAGAGCCATGAGCTCCATGAACCCTAATAGAAGAGGTGGAAACCCAAAGCTTCATGGTGTCGAGATTTGCCCCCTTTCTGATATAAAGAAGAGCTAACCAGCCCTGACACAAATCTCACCCTGCAAGAGATGGGAACCAATTACTGTGCCGAGCGCACACACACACAAACTGAAGCCTTGCCCTTCACTGAAATGTTTTCTAATGCAGTAGCCCCAGGATGAATGGGGTTTTGGTTTGAGAGAGACAAATCAGATAATAGTGCAAGAACCATAGACAGTAAAAGAAATGGACACAGCGACCCCATTGGATTCAACGGAGACAAGTGAAGTCAATTAGAAGCAGGCACTTCCTGGGTGTCGAGCGTACTGCGCAGACTCAAACTGAGCTCAATGACGTGGATGTCACGTGAGCAACCTGTCTGGCAATTGTAAGTCTTCTAATAGCCGTGCCACGGGAAATCTGAATCACCTACTGAATCTTGCAGAGACGGCGAGCGTGAACAGGAGCACATTTTGGTTAGTATTCTAATTAATAATCTCCCTTGACTTTATGCCTTCACGTCCACCCGATTGCCTCATAGTCAGTAAAAGATTGCCTGTGAGCTTCTCTACCAGTCCATAAAGTAATTTCTCTACTGTGCGACAGAAAGTCGCAGGTTATGACGCAATCGTTAGCCTATTTTTACAAAAACTGCTTCTACTGGGACCTAACGTAAGATACATGGTAATGGAGCCTTTTATACATTTTCGTGTTTCTTTAGAAATAATTAATGGACAAATGGAGTCTTTAAACGCCTCAGATGTAAAGTTATTCGCTGTCAAAGTGACGCCAAAATGAATGGGAGTCAATGGGATGCTAACAGCAGATGGGTGTTCGCTAAGCAATGGCGGCGTCCAGGGAAGCTTCAATAAAATATGAAACCCTGCCCCCCTGGCAGGAACACAGAAATATCAGAGGCGTGTGCTAGTAAATGTTTATAAATGCGAGGTTTGAACTTATCTCTTTTTCTAATAATAAATAAGAAATCTGATCAAAATCTCAGTTTTAAAGGTCGTTCTGGTATTGTTTCAATTTGGCAATCCATGTGTTGATTTTTTTACTTATTAGTAATTCAAGGTCTTGTTTATTACTATTTTTGTCATTTTAATTTACAGAGAGAATGAGAATCTCCTTTTGTAGTGCGTTCATTTTGGCGTGTTTCAGAAAATACAATCTCAGAATGCTATAACCTGATTGTTGGTTTATGCCAGGAATTATTATTAAGGATTTTTATTGCTTCCTATTTCAAGATTTTCGGCACAGTTTTAAAGGCACATTAGTTTTTAATAAGTGCAATAAATTTAACCCACAGTAGTGTAATTGAACGAATGTGATTCACAGAAATGTTAATGATTACGTTGGGATCTGTCTAACTGCAACATTCAAGCTCTTACTAAAGCTTTGCCCCTTGCGCCTGCTCGTATTCCAAGCTGTCATTGCTTCTGGCAGGTAACACACATTGGAAAACAGGGTCAGATCCCCCTTTTGCCCTCTGGTCTTAATTATTCCACTACATAGGCGCCAGCAGGGATCCTAACAACACAGACCAAGACAAAAGACTTTTATGTGAGCCACTTCCGTATGATGCACAGAACATCATTGAAACTGGAGAAACAAAGTCCTGACCTTGGGAAGCTGCACTACTCTTCTGAGGATGTGTCTTTTATCCAAGCGCACCGGAGCTTATAATCATGTATGAATGGGATGGTGTTATGAATCATGTTGAGCAGTACATGCAGCCTTTCGGCACTACAGTATGCACAGGCATCATGTCCTTGTTATTGGCTCATGTTTTACGGAGGATGACGTCCGCTACATCCGGTACTCCCTGGTCCATGGCGGAGATTGCGAGCTGTAATGAAAACGGATAGGCGCTCCTAAGCAATTGTTTTAAAAGCATTGCAGACTATCTTTTAAACAAACAAACTGCCCTTCTTTACAAGGCCTCATAAAATCTACTTTGTGGATATCACTTAGTTTGTTCAGTGTGCCCAGTCTATCTAATCTTATTTATTTAAGTGCGTAAAAAGCTAATGTTTTTGCAGGCATATGATATCGATTGCCCCTTTTCTTTAAGTGTTTGAGTTTCCAAAACTTAAAAAAATCCCTTTATCTCTTTTGGTTTGCCTCTGTGTCTACTTCTGCAGCAACAGCAATTTTGGATAGGTGCTCTTTACTTTTAAATCTAACGTGATCTTTAAAGATGGAAAGTTTCTTCTCTGTTAGATATACTATTTAACTTATCCCGGCCCATAAAAAGATTTGATCTAATGAAACTAAGCTTCACTTTTACACATCAATAATGACTTTGGGTGATTGGGCATGCCAGCTCACAGTAATGTAATAGGAAAGACAAAGGATCCATAGCCACCTGTTATTAATGTATGTTACACAAACTCACTGGTATCAAAAGTATTCTCATTACTCAGGTAGAAGTATAGATACTAGGGTTTAAAGACTTCTGTAGGAGTTAAAGTATCAGCTCAAGCTTTAGTAAAAGTGTACTGGTATTCAAAACTTACTTAAAGTATAAAAGTAAACGTTATGTAAGGAAAAACATACCATTTAAGGACAAAAGCTTAAGCGGGTCGCACACCGAATGAGAAGCGCAGCGCCACGCCATGAAACTAAAAACAGATTACATTATTTTCTATGAATCTACCAGCAGCATAGCCACTAAATGACACCTTCATTTAAAATAAGATAATGATATGAGTTTGGTTCCAAAACGCAATAAACGCCATTTTTGAAAAAAATTAGTTACTGCCGAAATCAGTATTATATCAGGTCAGTATTTAAAAGAAAATTCGTAATTTTACGCAAAATCCAATATCCGCCGTGTTATTCTGTCATCTTTTCTCCCTTTTTTCCCAAAACGCAATAAACACCACTCCTCCTTTTCTACAGAATGCAATAAATCCGCTCCACAAATTACAGCGCACCATTCCACGCAATGTAAACAAACAATGCTGGCGCGTTGAGTACACGGAATCTTAGTTTTCCTCATCTACTTTGTACTTCGTGATCAAGAAACAAACAAAAACGAAATAATACTTTAATATCATTGATAAACATTAGGTGGTTTTCTGTGATGGGAAAGAAACGTAAACCATCAACATCTAATAATTTACACGAGAGGCACTCGGGAGACGATCGCTTGTTCTCCCGACAGCATCAAGCTTCTCCCGTGCTAACACATTGACCCCAGGGGATCTATGATAAACTTTCCATAATTTTACTCAAAGTCAACGAGAATCACAGCTGATCGCTGGGAAAAATGTTAAGTGACGACGTCAAGTATAACCGCAGCAATGACAGTGTTCCTAATATGACAAAGTAAGTGTTTTGATTAATGCCATTAATGTTTATTTTTTATGTTTTTTGTGTATTTTGTTATGTTTTTATAACCTAAATAAAATAAAAATAAAAAAAATAAATAAAATAAATGCTTATTTACAAGAAGACGTGTTCGACACAGTTGGAGAGTTTTGCATCTAAGCTGTTCAATTGTTTTAACCTTTTCTCCGAATGTCACTAGGACAAATACGAACACAGTCCCTTGTCATTTGTCAGTCATAATAATATCTTAAGGTTAAGGAAGGATTTGTACTCTGCTGGGGATTCATGTTTCCACAATAGATGTGTTATTTTTCATGGTGTGAGTGTGAAATGAGATAAGATACTGCTGAATAATAACAACATAAATAGTCTGGCATTACAGTGAGGCATGTACAACCAGAGGAGTAAGTTATGTTGCCCTCATACCTGTGTAATCCTCAAATCAAGCCCATGGCATCCCCCTTTAAGCGCCAAACCTTTAACGGACAGAAGGGAGCGGAAGGTTCCCTAGGCCTTCATGGAGTATTGACAGACAAAATACCAATTTATATTGTAGCTATTTAATTGTTTTCTTAAAGACCCCCTAAGGTACCACATGTAACATGATTTACCCCAGCAGGGCATATTCCTAAATCAACAAATTTGTTGGTCCCACAACAGCATTCCTCTAAATCAGATCTAATATATTATTCGGATTCGCTGAATCCTGCGGGGATCAGCTGCAACCCCAATTAAACACACCTGAAGCAGCTAATCCATGTTTTCAGGGTTGCTAACTTGAAGATGACAGGCAAGTGTGTTTGATTAAGATTGCAGCGAATGTCTGCAGGACAGAAGTGCTCTAAACCAATAGCGTAAGCATCAGGCCTAAGGGTGCGTCAACAATTTCTCTCTGATTCTAGTGTTATTGTTGGGGTTCGGGTAGGATTAGGTCTGTGGTTGTTTGATAGCATACCAACGAAGGATTTTGATCCAGGACCATGGTTTCACTTGTTTACCTACTTAAGCAGAAAAATATTAAAACATTCAGCAAGGAGAAATGTTCTGCCTAGGCTTATGTAAAAAACAGATTTCTTCCTCACTATTGTGTATGTGATTTTGATTGACAGTTTGGATCTGACAGATCCATGGGTCTCAGCCTGAACTTTCAAGAGCCAAGACCTGAAATATTTAATGGTGCCAGTCAGTGTTCTTGCCTGCATCTTAAATTATGCTATTCACTGTTGAATGATCCAAGGGGTCTCTGAACCTTTGGTCTTTTTTGATGTTAAAGACCCCTGGGTGTATTGATTTGCTGCTGAGTGCTCATTTAGGGGGTTAAATCCGAAAACCTAGAATTGGTTTAAGAATCAATGTGAAAATTAGATAGAAAGAAGTAGTTTGTCATTTTTTATGTCATCCCTAAAAATTCCTGCATATATTTTCAATGCACCACACAAAAATATGGTTTGTCAGGAGAAAGCATGTTCATAGTTTTTTTTTGTTAATGTTGCCATATTTCTTTCTCTGCAGTCTTTTGATTTTTATTTCAGCTGTTTTTATTTTGCATGTTTTTTTTTTTTGAAGTATTGTAGTGTTACAGGGTCACCGTGATATTGGTTAACTGTACTGATATTAAAATAGCAATTGGGAAACGGCGTGTTTAGATTCACAGTTTTTTCAGCTCTCTGGGTGAAGCTAAAAATAGCGCTCACTATGGAGTACAGTTTTCCCCAGTGATGCAAATGGAAGTCTCAGGAACAGCTGCGCTAAAGCCAAGTCGTGTTAGATCAGCCTTAGTCACATGACCTGCTTTCTGCCATTCATTATTACTGGAGCTCCCAAATGATGGACATATAACCTAAACCCTGTTTTAACCGTCATATGCACAACAATCTTATTTCATTCAGGGTTAATATATATTCATAATTAGTTAATAGATTACATACATATAAACATGGATGGGGGATGTCATTGAACTATGAATGTACTATTACATTCTTCATGGATCTGACCTGGATCAGATAGAGATAGTTAGAAAAAACAATGTTGAAGTGAGGAAACAAGGTCACTGCTAATTCAGTATGTTGACTGCTAGCACATAGTCCACTTTAGGCCCTCTGTCTGTTTGCATTGTAAAAAGAGCCGGATGTGCCCTTTACTGCCCAGGCTTTGACATCACAGGTGAAAAAATAGCTGACTGAGTATGGCTCACGATTCCATAGCCCTTTTTTGCCCTCTCATGTCGAGACACTCAAATGAAGTAGAAATTGTTTCTTGTTTACGTTGTCACCTCGGATCTGCCCAGCCATCAATTTTAGACCTGATGAATAATACATGATTTTACCCACATGAAAAGTCTGCCCATGCTGACACACCTCTCTCAGTTCATGGTCTCTCATGCTACAGCATTGACTCTATAGTGTGGTTAAGAAATGAGGAGCTCAGATGCAAAAGCCGCTAAACGCCACCTCTGTCAAAAACTTAGATAATGATATTGACCCAATTCTCTTGCCACGTTTTCCAAATCTGCTTAATCCTGTCCAAACAGCATTTCGATTTTTAGCAAAGTCCTCTAAGTGCATGAAAGATGAATTGGTTGAACAACAGCATATGAAATGAGCATGGATTACATTCAAACGTTTGTCCCTTGCGAGTACTTGAACATGAATGTAATCCGAATGTGGCAGTCACATGGATCATAGCGCCCCCTAATGTTTGGTTCACTTTCTTCATTTTTTACATTCTGACTTTTATCATTGCAATGTTTTTAGTTGCATCTTTAGTGATTATGCAAAGAAATAAAGTGGAGTTTTTTGTCAAAATGTTTGCATGCAAATGTTTGCAAATATGTTAAATACCAATGACATGACTAAAGTGACATTTGTTAAAACAATCCTTTGCAGATCGGGAAACCCTATCACCTAAACTAGGTCATCCAAAAAAAATGGGCGAAATGAAAGAAACACGTGGTCCGTCACTGTCTGGAGGCTAACTAGCCAGTTCATTCGCACGTAAAATTCTAGTCATTCAAGAAATTAACGCGGAAAGTCGCAGCATGGGAGGGGCTTCTGCGACTCTGCTGAGACTCCGCCACTCCGCTCGCTTCCTGTAATCACGTCACTTACAGCAAGGTCCTGATTGGTTAACGCCTTCCTCACATTCCACGCCATTAACATGCAAATCACCGTGCTTGCCGCCTCTATTGCGGCTGGTGTAAACGCAGCATAATAACCGTTTCATTGCCATTAAAGTGAAATTATTGAACCTAAACATAAGAGCCTGATGAAAATGTACAAGAAAACATGTCAGACTCACTTAGAGGGTTTTGCATCTAAACTTTGGTAATCAGCTTTAAACATGACAAATACGCTTTATTCTTGGCAATTAAATATTGATTCGTAATAATTTGTTTGTCGACTGTGCCCTAGAGAAGCTGGCGAACAAAATAATTAATAATGTATTTTTTTATAATAGTAAATAATTTTATTAATTGTGAATTTTTCATTTTCAACATTTGTTTTAGGAAGCTGCATGTTTATGTAAATGTATAGTGTATTTTAAATGTATTTATGGTGCATTTTTAATTTGTACCTTTTTATTCTTGTATGATGCTACACTAGGAGATGAATGGTTTCAATGTTTTTCGTTTGAGCATTGGTTTGACACAGCAACACCAGCCCGTCATCGGATCATAATTTCTGTTTTGTTTCTCTAAATAGGTCTCATTACCAAGATAGACTGAGATCTTGAGTGGCTTTGCTGTTCAACACGCTCTACGATTTATTTTCCATAGCAGGATGAGCACATGGTGATATTTGATCAGAATGAAACCCGATCAGAGTGTACGCACTGTGGGCACAGCACACACACTACAGTATTTACATCATATGACTGGTCCAAACATCTGTGCAATGTGAGAAGCTTGAGGAGATGGAGATATATTTTGGCTTTTGACAGGCAAAGAGCACACCTTCGTTGACCTTTTCCCACAATGACTATGAATTAAGGGTTGGGTTGGGTTACAATGCTTGGCAGGATAGTCTCATCTACAAAAAGAGTAGCTCACGTTTTAGTACAAGTTTAGGTCTTATTGTTATTTGATAAATCTAATTATTGTAGCACCCTTATCAAATTCACATTTATATTTATGCATTTGGCAGATGCTTTTATCCATAGCGACTCTGCGAGTGCATTACAAGGTATGTTTTATCAGTGTATCCTTTGGGTTCAAATCCACGTATGCCATTTTTATTAGGGATGAAGCGGTTCCCATAAAACTAATCTCAAATTATACAATGACCCCCCCCCATGTAATCTATAAAGGATAATATTAAATATGTTTGCATATATAAGTAAGGATATTATATATATATATATATATATATATATATATATATATATATATATATATATATATATATATATATATATATATATATATATATATATATATATATATATATATATATATATATAAATATGATAACCACCAGGAAAACAGTAAACAGGAAAATCAGCAAAAGCCTTGATATATAAGCACTTGAAAATAAAGTCCACTAGATAGTAAGCATGTGCCGATTCTGAACGCGTCTTTTAAAGACAAAGTATACTTTGAATGCTCATTTACTCAACTTTAATAGAGCTTTGTGTTTGCGTAGCCTTACTCTCTTTCTCTCTCATTCGGGACAAATCCAAATATTCCATAATATTTCCATACTTGTGATGTTTCTGAATGCTAAACTCTTTTTTTATTATGTAAATTATAGGCTTTTTTACTTCAGTCGCTTTCCCAAAATGACATAAAGTTGGTGTTTGTTGATGTTTGTTTGACTGTATTTTATTTTTATTTCGTACAGGCTGCTGTGTCAAGTTAGCAATGCTGGAAGGAACTGATATGTTTTGTGTGTTTAAAGTCATAGTTCACCACAAACTACAAATTTGCTGTATATTTACTCATCTTAAGGCCATCCGATATATGTTGGTGACCTTTACTTTAGTAGAACAATAAAGAAGATATTTTGCAGAAACCCCAGTGCTCTGTGATTCATATAATGCTATGTCTACGTTTTTTCCAATTTGACAGTTTATAAAGCAGATGTATCCAATACAAAAGTAATCCCCACAACTCCAGCTGACACACTAGGGACATATTGGTGACATATTGACATCTTGTGAAGCAAGCCGATCAGTTTTTGCAAGAAATTGAAATTGTAAAAATCATTAGTGTTAATGCAGAGCAACAATAACCAATCTTGACTGCTGTCTTTTGTTGCATAAGGGTTAGGGAAGCTGCGATCGATCATCATCGCATTAAATGACTCGAATGGTACTCGCAAAATTTTCCGATCTCATGAACCGATCCTTCTATTTACTTTTTTCATCATAGGGCTCCTGAATGCGGGTGCAATTTGTGCAAGCATTTTAACAACCAGTTGCTTGTGTGCGACCTGCAAATTTGGATTTCTCTCTCTGCCTTATGTGTATTCAACATGCAGTCTTCACATCCCCATCAAACAGCGTATACAACATACATGTATTGCTACCGAAAGTTTATTATTTGCATGCGTTTTAAAGTTTTGACAGTCTTTCAGAAACTTCAATTTTACCTTGCAACTGCACTTGTCCGTGGCGTGCACACCTGATGCGAACACACACAGACACGCTCTTACATCTTAAAGTTACAGTAACCTAATTCATTTGTCAATAATATTAAAGGAAAAAAACACAGTTTTTCAATATTTTACTGTTTTCTTACCTCAACTACCTAACTACCTACCTATTTTTTTCAATGCGTGCACTTTTAAACTTTGTACTGCACCTCAAGCATTTACCTAGCCCCATTCATTCCTATGGCTCCAAACAGGGATGAATTTAAAAGCCACCAAACACTTCCATGTTTTCCCTAAAGACTGTTACATGAGTAGTTGCATCAGTAAGTATGGTGGCACAAAATAAAACTTTTGTTTGGAGCCATAGGAATGAATGGGGCTAGGCTTAATGCTAACACATTCAAGAAGCACTGTACAAAGATTTAAAGGGCATGCATTGAAAAAAGATAGGTATGTATTTATTCATCTAGATTAAAGTAAGAACATAGTAAAATATTGAAAAATGGTGGTGTTTTCCTTTAAAGAGAAAATCATTCTGTGAAGAAATGTTTTACTTTATAAGAATACATATTTATTTAATTCATACACTGAAGACTGTACAGTGTTTTAATTTCATTACTTTTAAGAGGCACAATTATTTGATTCTCTTAAAAGCAATAATATAATACCAGTTACACAGTCATCAAAGAGCTTACATATTAGCTTGAAGAATCAGTATCAGGCATTGGTTTTGGCCGATCATGACAACAAGAAATCAGTACTTGGTATCTGCTGCAAAAATCCTGATCTGAGCATCCCTAATAAGCGTTGTTGCAAGTTTCTTAAGGCATAGTAATGAATAGTGTGTCTGCATTTGGTGCAGGAATAGAAGATAATCCAGTACCTGGCCTGTAGACCCGTTCGCAATTTGGTGTTGGGGGAATGTCTCAATTAAACTGAGTTGGTGGGTCCCTAGACATGAAAAATCATCAAGGTGCTCATCCGCCATAGTGCCACGAATTGCGTAATAGTCAAGTCAAATATGGCTGCCGATGAATGGTGATGAAAATCCAACTTCTTTGTTTCTAAATGTATATACACATATAATATCTCCATTTAGACTTATTATGGTATCTGGAATACATTTCTGATATTGTTGTGGCCATATATTGGGTGATTTTTGACCTTAAAAGGTCATGGTCAAGGTCATTTTTTTATTCTGAAGACCTTGACCATAACTTGGCCATTATTAGGAATAAAAACCAGATGCAATAAGTCTAATTCTACTTAATCTGACATTTAACTATCATTGCTAATACTGTTTTTAACATTAACTCTCTCGCCGCCAACATTTTTTTTAAAAGTTGCCAGCCAGCGCCAGCATTTTTCATGATTTTTACAAAAATTGAATGCCTTCCTGAAACTGTTCCATCCTACCTTCTTTTGTTCTCTTTTTATCACCTCTCAAACATGGGTAGGTTTCTTCAAAAACACAAAATTTTGAGCAAAAAGCTGAGATAATTTGTGTGAACGACTTTTGATAGAGATCAGATTCAGAGCAATCCTTAAAACATATACGGACATGCAGCTGCTAGGCCTAGGGCGATACTTCCGGGTTTTATAAGTTGTGGATAATAGCTGTATTGCGGAAAGCCGGAAAAACTTGTCATTTGGCAGGGAAGCTTTTTCTCTTAATTGACGTGATAACATCCCTGATATAAAATAAAATAATTGGGTGCAAATAAAATCATGTAGCTATAAAAATGATACAAATTACATGATACCAAATTAACTAAAATTGCACATATAATCTGATTTCTCTCAAAGTGTACTGTGTGTGTGCATGCATGTTAGTGGGATGGGTTTTTACAGGATGACTTTCCATGGCAGGATACAGTGCATGAATCTCCAGCAGCATGAAAGCCACATCGGTGATAGTCACACTTGCCTGCAGACTTACATACTGTGAGCAGAATTCATGATAAGGGCTTCAGACATTTTGATGGCAGGAGTTTGCCAAAGTGCTCCTTCCATCCATGTTCCGTTGGCTCTAGTCTTGCTTTGGGTTCCTTGGCTGTTGCAAGGAAGTGGCATTTTGTATGAACCAGAAAAGCCATTCGGATGTGGCATCTGATCACACTACTTGTGGGAGGGAGAGCATCAATTCCAGTACTTCCACTGGTGCAGATTTCTACTCTGAAGTCATCAAATCTTTTAGCTGTTGTTGTTGACATGGCCCCGGCCCAGACACACACAAAGTACTTCTCAGCCAACGCTGCATCTTGCTCTGTTAAGGTGTCTGCCTCTCTAATGTTGGCTAAGTATTGGACTGGGTCAGATATCATAGCAGCATGTTTAGTCCCCACCTTGCGCATACAGTCATCTTCAGTCAGGTTATCTGGTTTAATCACTGTCTTTGACAGTGACGCTCCAAGACACGAGACTGCTTGATGGCGCCTCTCACCAGTGGCATTTTGTCTGTTTCAAAGTTTGGTTGTTGGTGATATAGTTGAGGATATCAGTGATCATCCCAATCTCATGGAACAAGACCTAAAACTCTGCTACAGCATTTGTATTGTGTGTGGCTCCTACTATATAGTGACGTACAGGACCCTTTGACACTCGCTGAATGGTCTTCTTGACCTTCATGACATGTCCCTCTCACAACACAGAACCAGCCAGGGCAATCCTGCACAACCCAATGGCCTATAGAGAAGCGCCGGTACAGCTCAGGATGTCTGAACTTTAGCACATTGCTTTTTTCAAGATACCATGTCTTCTTATTTTCTGTGAACTCTGTGTTGTACAAATACACAGTAAGGGCAGACATGTACAACCCCAAATCAGAAAAAGTTGGGACACAGTAGAAATTGTGAGTAAAAAAGTAATGGAATAATTTACAAATCTCATAAACTTATTTTTTTATTCACAATAGAATATAGATAACATATCAAATGTTGAAAGTGATACATTTTGAAATGTCATGCCAAATATTGGCTCACTTTGGATTTTATGAGAGCTACACATTCCAAAAAAAGTTGGGACAGGTAGCAATAAGAGGCCGGAAAAGTTAAATGTACATATAAGGAACAGCTGGAGAAGGACCAATGTTTAGGAATAGGAATGTTGTCCCATTCTTGTCTAAAACAGGCTTCTAGTTGCTCAACGGTCTTAGGTCTTCTTTGTCGCATCTTCCTCTTTATGATGCACCAAATGTTTTCTGTGGGTGACAGATCTGGACTGCAGGCTGGCCATTTCAGTACCCAGATCCTTCTTCTATGCAGCCATGATGTTGTAATTGATGAAGTATGTGTTCTGGCATTGTCATGCTGGAATATGCAAGGTCTTCCCTGAAAGAGACGATGTCTGAATGGGAGCATATGATCCTTGTCCTCTTTAGTCCGGTGAAATGGTGTCCCAGTTTTCCAAAAAGATCTTCAAATTTTGATTCGTCTGACCACAGAACAGTTTTCCACTTTGCCAAAGTCCATTTTAAATGAGCCTTGGCCCAGAGAAAACGCCTGCGCTTCTGGGTCATGTTTAGATATGGCTTCTTGTTTGACCTATAGAGTTTTAGCTGGCAACTGTGTATGGCAAGGTGGTTTGTGTTCACCCACAATGTTTTCTGGAAGTATTCCTGAGCCCATGTTATGATTTCCATTACAGTAGCATTCCTGTATGTGATGCAGTGCAGTCTAAGGGCCCGAAGATCACGGGCATCAAGTATGGTTTTCCGGCCTTGACCCTTACGCACAGAGATTGTTCCAGATTCTCTGAATCTTTGGATGATATTTTGCACTGTAGATGATGATAACTTTAAACTCTTTGCAATTTTTCTCTGAGAAACTCAGAAAACTATTTTTCGCCGCAGCATTGGGAGAATTGGTGATTCTCTGCCCATCTTGACTTCTGACAGACACAGACACTCTGACAGGCTTTTTTATACCCAATCATGTTGCCAATTGACCTAATAAGTTGCAAATTGGTCCTTCAACTGTTCCTAATATGTACATTTAACTTTTCCGGCCTCTTATTGCTACCTGTCCCAACTTTTTTTGGAATGTGTAGCTCTCATGAAATCCAAAAATTTCAAAATATCTTACTTTCAACATTTGATATGTTATTTATATTCTACTGTGAATAAAATATAAGTTTATGAGATTTGTAAATTATTCCATTCATTTTTTACTCACAATTTCTACAGTGTCCCAACTTTTTCTGATTTGGGGTTGTAGTTCACATGTACATGTCTTTTGAGATTCTTCAGAATAGGAAAACGACCTTGACCATGCCCTTTCAAGGTCAGAATCACCCAATATGATCATATCATTGGCTGAAATGAATTCTACATACCATAATTAGTCAAATTAGTGGTATTACATGTGTATTAACAATCAGAAACAAAGAAGTTAGATTTTCATCATCATCCGATGGCGGACATATTTGACTTGACTATTATGTAATTCGTGGCACTATGGCGGATGAGCACCTCAGTGATTTTTCATGTCTAGGGACCCACTAGCTCAGTTCAAGTGAGAAATTCCCCCAACACCAAATTGCGAACGGGTCTACAGGCCAGGTCCAGGACTAAAGATTGGATTTAAATGTGTTTATCCAAGGTACGTTATGTAGCTGAATGTATACATGACATGAAGTGACCAAATGCAAAAAGGACCTATAATCAAAGTTCATTGGTAAAAAAAATGAACTAATAAATATAGTAAAAAGCACTTTCTAAAAATTGTACCTATGCTATGGTAATAAAATTGGCAAAAAATGGGGGGAAAACAGCATTCGGCTGAGTGTTTCATTATACTTAATGCAGTTTCCACTTCGGCCAAGAATTTCCCTCCCTATTTTTTCACACAAGTGTATTTTATGTAGAAAACAGTAGTCACAAAAATATTCTGAGTCACGTAATGTCATATCTTGTTACTACACTGTCAGTTTTCTCTTTGATGAGTAACCTTTGCTTAGTATGCCCGGGCCGGTGGTCATTTTCTAAAGCTGCCTGAAGCCAGATGGTGGTGTCTGGATCTCCTGTGGTGCTAGCCTCTTTAAAAACCCACAGTGCATACCTCTCTGATATATGGTCTTCACTGCATCGATTAATGTTTCATTCTAAAAGTGTACAGAGTACACACCTTAAAATTCTCTTGGTTAATGCTCATATTTGTATGTTTTATTGGGTAGTTTTTCTGCTTTTGGTTTTAATCCATCAGCTAAATGCTGTGATAATCAGCTAACAGCACCTGTGACACATGCTAACAAGGACTAAAGTGAGCAGGTAGATTTTCATCTGTCTTGGAGTTTGATTTTATATCAAAGTGAGTGTGTTTACATTCAAAGTTTTACTCTGATTATGCTTAATAAGCTGATAATGTGTAAGGTCATATAAACATCTAAAACAGTTTTCTTCAATTAGGAAAATGTTATAAATGGCTTAAGCAAAATCTGATTGGCACAGGTAGATTTCTTAAAGGAATATTCCATTTTCTTAAAAGAAAAATCCAGATAATTTACTCACCACAATGTCATCCAAAATGTTGATGTCTTTCTTTGTTCAGTCGAGATGAAATTATGTTTTTTGAGGAAAACATTGCAGGATTTTTCTCATTTTAATGGACTTTAATAGACACCAACAATTAATACTTAATTCAACACTTAACAGTTTTTTTCAACGGAGTTTCAAAGGACTATAAACAATCCCAAACGAGGCATAAGGGTCTTATCTAGCAAAACGATTGTCATTTTTGACAATAAAAATAACAAATATACACTTTTAAAGTACAACTTTTCGTTTAGGTCCGGTCCAGCGCGACTTAACGTAAATGCGTAGTGACGTAGGGAGGTTACGTGTTACATATATAAAACGCACATTTGCGGACCATTTTAAACAATAAACTGACACAAAGACATTAATTAGTATCAGTTGACATACAACAACGTAGGAATGGTCCTCTTTCACCACATTTGTAAACACTGGGGCGGAGTTTCGCGTTCGTCCTCTGTGACCTCTTGACGTGATGACGTATTGCGTCGGGTCACGCTAGCGCATGACGACCGGATCTAAACGAGAAGTTGTGCTTTAAAAGTGATTATTTGTTATTTTTATAGTCAAAAATGACAATCGTTTTGCTAGATAAGACCCTTATGCCTCGTTTGGGATCGTTTAGAGTCCTTTGAAACTCCGTTGAAAAAACTGTTAAGTGTTGAGTTAAGTGTTAAGTGGTGGTGTCCATTAAAGTCCATTAAAATGAGAAAAATCCTGCAATGTTTTCCTCAAAAAACATAATTTCTTCTCGACTGATCAAAGAAAGACATCAACATTTTGGATGACATGGTGGTGAGTAAATTATCTGGATTTTTCTTTTAAGAAAATTGAATATTCCTTTAAGTTAAAGTAAATTAATGCATACAAGTCTGCTTTTTATTGTAAACAATATACCAACCACAATATGAACCTTGTCTGAAAAACTGCCCCTAAATCTTTTGAGAGATTTTCCTAGTGTTTTAAATTACTAGGTGGTAATTTCACTGCCTGCGAGAAACCTAACATGTCAAAATCTCTTGTAATTACAGTTTTCTGCACAGCAGGTTTATTGATTTGCACGTAAACAAACAAGAACAGGTTTCTATAACAATCAGATTTTTGATGAATATCTACTAATTTTGTGTATGTAAATGCACTCACTGATGCATTATGTGCTTTCCTGTTCCCTCTTGTTGACAGAAGAGGCTCCTCTTGAGACCCATATTACTTTTGTTCTCCTGAAGTATGCATCTTTCCATCACAACCCAGCAGCGTCTGTGGCACTGCTAGGGTACTGCAGGTCCTCTAGAGAGGTGCTCGCATCTTTGTCTTACATCTTTGACCTACAGTAACGCCCCAGACCCGGCCTTTGCAAATTGATTGTTGCAAACTTGTCCAGACCCAGACTGAAATATTGAGCTGATGATTTGAGTCCATTAGTGCTGACTTAAAGCAAATATAATTGATGTGCGAGTATTATCTCTCTACTAAGACATCAACAGCTTGCTTGAAAAATGAAACCTTAAATGAAATACTTTTCAGTTCCCTTTCAGTCGGTCACTACGACGTCACGTCGTGACCGACGAATTGGGAACCGCTCCGCGGGTGACCTATCTACTTCGAGAAACTATAAAAACGCCAATGAACTTGGCATGCAGGTATTTGCATAATGCCGGCGCCGCCCCGCCAGGTGCGTATATAAGCCGCAGGTGCACAATACCAAATTAGCTTTTATTGCTTCGAAGCCGGCAGACATCTGCTCTCGAGAAGCTTTCTATCTGATCTTCGTAGATCCTGTTCTGGAAGGGAAGAAAATAAGAGCTCAGCTTGCTGAAGTTGGTTGGGCAAAGACACCTCAGCGGAGGCTCGCAGTGTTTTTTTCCACCCTTTCTCTCTCTCTCTCTGTCTCTTTAATTTAGGACTTGAGTTCGAGTGAGTGCGTTGCCTCTCCCTGTGTGTTTCACCAGCTCGCACAAAAGAGTGATTTCCCTAAAAGAGCAGCACGTTTGAGCTTTGTGTCTTTTTAAAGACAGCCACTCATTCGTGTCACGGTCGGGGTCGTCTTTTTAAAGATGGATTTCCGTCCGTGTTCGGTTTCTGGATGCGGTGTGTTCATCGCCCCCCGGGATGGCCACCAGCGTTGTCTTTCGTGTCTGGGGCTCCAGCACGCAGAGGCAGCGTTGCGTGATAGTTCATGCTCCATCTGTGAGGGCATGACTATGGCGGATTTGCGGAGACGGGTGTCGTTTCTCCGGGAACGGCCCCCGCCTTCCAAGCCTGGTACTGCTAAGAGCGCAGTTACTAGGCTTGCGAAGGATGATCTCCGTATAACGGTGCTGGGTCGGTCTGCTGGTTCGTCCAGCAGCTCCCAGCGCCCTGATCCGTTGCCAGCGGAGGTCCCGATGGAGACGAGCGGCCCGTGTTCTACGGTGTCCTCGCGCTCTGTCGAGCCTCCACCCGACGTGATGTCCACCGTAACATCGGAAGGGGGGTTGTCAGCCTCGGACGTCGATCCGGATCCGCTCCCGCCTTCGGGCCAGGTTGCGGCTTCTGTGTTCGACCCCGAGATGGCAGCCATGCTCGCTCGGGCGGCGGAGGCGGTCGGCTTGGAGTGGACTAAACCTCCCCCACCTGAACCGTCCCGCCTCGATGATTGGTTCTTCGGGGGTGCCAGGGCTTCTCAGTCCTCGCCCCCGGTGCCTTTCTTCCCCGAGGTGCATGAAGAGCTGACGCGGTCGTGGAAAACCCCGTTTTCCGCCCGGAACCGACCGTTTCAGCCTTCACCCCTCACCTCTCTCGAGGGTGGAGATGCCAAGGGGTACACTGGTATCCCGTCAGTGGAGCGGCCGGTCGCGATGCAGTTGTGTCCGGCCGGTGTCGCTTCCTCCTGGCGGGACCAGCCTACTCTCCCCTCACGGGCCTGTAAGCAGTCTTCGGCGCTGTCCGGTGCTGCTTACAAGGCTTGTGGGGAGGCAGCCTCTGCCCTGCATGCCATGGCATTGCTGCAGGTCCACCAGGCTAAGGCTCTGAGGGACCTGCACGCGGGAGGTCTGCACGCCTGCCCCGTCCACGTCGGCACCTCAGCCTGCTCCTCGCCGAGGGCGTCCTGCGGCGGCCGCCTCCGTTCCTCCCCGGGGCTCTTCTAAGAAGCGAGGAACCGGTCGTCAGCAGCCCGCCCCGCCCGCTCAGCCCGCTTCAAAGGGTGGAAAAAGAAAATCGAAGCGGCCCTGAGACGGGCGACCTAGAGATGGAGGGGATCGCTCTTCGGGAGATGGTGAAAGCACCACTCCCCCCACCGGAGGAGGGCCGGTTGGGGAATCCTTTGTTTCAATTTTCTGTTCCGCCGACTTTTCAGTCGGCACCCACAATTCCACAAAAAGAGCGAATTCCACTTCCATCTCTAGGTCTTCAGATGAGCGCCGGAGACACGAGCGGGCTCATAACCCCCCCTCGTTCTCCGACTCATCAGAGGAGTACGAGAGCAACGCACGGGCTCATAACCCCATCGCGCTTTCTGACTTCTCAGGGGAGAGAAGACATTCACGGGCTCATAACCCATCGTCTTCCTCCCCCTTCGCCAGAGGGTGCATCGAGTGGCGTGAGGTGTCTTCAGCAGAGCCTCCCTTACTCACCCACCCAGCAGCGGACTCAGGTGAGTGTTATCATGCACAACACTGCTGTCGGTGCGGCCAATACGCACACACCGGCGATCACCTCCGTTGCGCCCGCCGCGGGTACACCGATCGTGCCTTTAGTCCCTCTCGCACGGTGTCTGGGGGCGTGGGAACAGCTTCCCAGCCCGTCGCGTTGGCTTTTACGCACGATTCGTCTCGGCTACGCGATCCAATTTGCCCGGCGTCCCCCCAAATTCTCCGGCGTTCGTTTCACTGCGGTGAGAGCTGCCGATGCGCACGTCCTCCGTGCGGAGATCGCTGTCCTACTGGCGAAGGACGCGATCGAGCCGGTCCCTCCAGCCGAGATGAGGTCAGGGTTTTACAGCCCTTACTTTATTGTACCCAAGAAAAGCGGCGGCTTGCGACCGATCCTGGACCTGCGTTCGCTGAACTGTGCACTTCACAGAATGCCGTTCAAGATGCTGACGCCCAAGCGCATATTTCCATGCATTCGTCCAAACGATTGGTTCGCATCCATCGACCTGAAGGACGCGTACTTCCACGTATCAATTCTCCCCCGGCACAGGCCGTTTCTCTGCTTTGCGTTCGAGGGGCGAGCATACCAGTACAAAGTCCTCCCATTCGGGCTCTCTCTGTCTCCCCGTGTATTCACCAAAGTAGTGGAGGGGGCTTTAAAACCCCTGAGAGAGAGAGGTGTGCGCATTCTCGCGTATCTGGACGATTGGCTAATAATAGCTCAAACACGTCAGACGCTGTGCGATCACAGAGATTTAACTTTAAAACACCTCGCTCGTTTGGGTCTTCGGGTCAACTGGGAAAAGAGCAAGCTTTGCCCCGTGCAGAGAATCTCTTTTCTCGGTATGGAACTGGACTCGATCGATTTGACAGCTCGTCTAACAGAAGCGCGTGTACAGTCGATTCTGACTTGCCTGAATTCATTCAAGAGCAAGAGCGCGGTCCCGCTGAAACAATTTCAGAAGCTTTTGGGGCATATGGCAGCAGCCGCAGCTGTAACTCCGCTCGGACTGCTCCATATGCGACCGCTTCAGCATTGGCTGCACGATCGAGTCCCGAGGAGAGCGTGGCTGCGCGGCATTCACCGTGTTATCATTACACCTGCGTGTCGTCGCACTTTCACTCCGTGGTCAGACCGTGCGTTTCTCCGAGCCGGTGTGCCTCTGAGACAGGTCTCCAGGCATGCAATAGTATGCACAGATGCTTCGGACACGGGGTGGGGGGCCACGTACGATGGGCTTGCGGCTTCGGGGGTCTGGACGGCACCCCAGCTGCATTGGCACATAAATTGCCGAGAAATGTGGGCTGTATATCTTGCGCTCGTCCGTTTCAGCAACGAGTTACAGGGCAAAGATGTATTAGTTCGCACAGACAACACTGCGACCGTGGCGTACATCAATCGTCAAGGCGGTTTACGCTCGCGTCACCTGTCGCATCTCGCCCGTCATCTCCTCACTTGGAGTCAGAAGAATTTGAGGTCTCTTCGTGCCATTTACATCCCGGGCACGCTCAATGTAGAGGCGGATGCGCTCTCTCGGGCTGCGCGTCCCGGCGAATGGCGACTCCACCCCATTGCGGTTCAGCAGATTTGGAGACGTTTCGGCAAAGCGCAGATAGATCTGTTTGCTTCCCCAGAGACGACCCATTGTCGCCTGTTCTATTCACTAGCCGACGACTCGCTCGGCGTGGATGCATTGGCACACAGCTGGCCGCGAAACATGCGCAAATACGCGTTCCCTCCGGTGAGCCTCATTGCGCAAACCCTATGCAAAATCCGGGAGGACGAGGAGAGCGTGCTGTTGGTGGCACCGTATTGGACAACCAGGAGTTGGTTTCCAGAACTCTCTCTCCTCGCGACAGCCCCTCCTTGGAAGATTCCCCTGAGGAAGGACCTTCTTTCTCAACAAGAGGGCACATTATGGCACCCGCGCCCCGACCTGTGGAACCTCCATGTGTGGTCTCTGGACGGGGCACGGAGGATTTGATTGATTTACCGCAAGAGGTATCGTACACTATTGCTGCAGCGCGAGCGCCGTCTACGAGACAGGCTTACGCGCTTAAATGGAACCTGTTTGTCGACTGGTGTTCTTCCCAAAGTGAAAACCCCCGAGAATGCCCGATTAGTATTGTGCTTTTATATCTCCAGCGCCGTTTGGAGAATAGGCTGTCACCATCCACTATTAAAGTCGATATCGCTGCGATATCAGCTCACCATTCACCCGTAAACGGTAGAACAGTGGGTCAGCACGACCTGGTCATTAGATTTCTCAGAGGCGCTCGAAGACTGAATCCTTCGCGTCCTCCCTCTATTCCTCCTTGGGACCTGTCCTTGGTGCTGAAATCACTCCAGGAAGCCCCATTTGAGCCTCTGCATAGTGTGAGTGTTAAATTTCTTACTATGAATACATTAACTCTCCTTGCTTTGGCTTCTGTTAAGAGGATAGGGGATATTCATGCATTTTCGGTCGACGAATCGTGCCTTCAGTTCGGGCCGGCTGCATCCAGCGTAACACTGAGACCCCGGCCCGGCTTTGTGCCCAAAGTTCCCACCACTCCTTTCAGAGATCAAGTGGTGAACCTCCAAGCGCTGCCTTTGGAGGAGGCAGACCCAGCCACGGCTTTGTTATGCCCTGTTCGTGCACTACGTGTGTATATAGACAGGACGCAAAGCTTTAGGACCTCAGATCAGCTCTTTGTTTGTTACGGTGGTCAGCAGAAAGGAAAAGCTGTCACCAAGCAGAGGATGTCCCATTGGATTGTGGATACTATAGCCCTTGCATATCAAAAGCAGAATGTGCCTTGTCCATTTAATTTACGTGCTCACTCTACACGCAGTGTGGCATCATCTTGGGCACTGGCTCGCGGTTCCTCGCTAACAGATATTTGTAGAGCTGCAGGCTGGGCGACACCTAATACGTTCACAAGATTCTATAGTGTTCGTGTCGAACCGGTTTCCACTCGGGTTCTTTCTACTAACTAGTTAAGAATGCCGAGGGTCGGCTCGTGTGTCGGCTTGGAGCCTCTATTTTGGTGCTGCACATCTGCACCAATATGGAAGGCCATCGGGGCAAAAACGTCTAAAAAACTGTTTTTGCCTCTCCTCCACCGCCCTGATAGCTGGTGTTGCGGAGCATCCGCTGTCAACCTATCACTGATGTATTCTCTGTAAACCTGTGTAGGCTAGGCGTCCACATTTGTCCCCTACGTGGGGTTCATTTGTGTGTATACTCCGTGGGGTACTAATCCTCCACGTTTTCCTTAGCAGAGCCTGCTCTGCATCTCTCTGCATACTATGTTTTGTTCAGAGACTTTTTATGAGCAACCTATCGGTTGTTTCATATTTTTATGTCATCCATTCAACCTTCTTAGGGGATGGCTTCCGCAGTGTTCTAGCTCCGCTCAGTTTAGACGCTTCCCCAGTTCGCTGCTTCACTATCGTGGGTTAAGGAACAGGTAGTGACCGGCCTTCTGCATTTCGCCTTAGGTTCCGCCCCCTATGTGGAGGGCGGAGGGCTTTTACAGACACTGGAAGGGTTCAGCTGCAGTGGCGTTTTGGTAGGGATTCCCAATTCGTCGGTCACGACGTGACGTCGTAGTGACCGACTGAAAGGGAACGTCTCGGTTACGTATGTAACCCTCGTTCCCTGAAGGAAGGGAACGGAGACGTCACGTCCCGTCGCCACAGTTTGCTGTTCCATTGCTGTTTTCAGGCCGGGCACTGTTGCTCGGCTTCTCAGCAATAATATAGCTAATTTGGTATTGTGCACCTGCGGCTTATATACGCACCTGGCGGGGCGGCGCCGGCATTATGCAAATACCTGCATGCCAAGTTCATTGGCGTTTTTATAGTTTCTCGAAGTAGATAGGTCACCCGCGGAGCGGTTCCCAATTCGTCGGTCACGACGTGACGTCTCCGTTCCCTTCCTTCAGGGAACGAGGGTTACATACGTAACCGAGACGTTTCGCTTAAACTATTCCTTTAAATAGGTAGTTCACACCCAAATTGTCACAATTTGGTCACCCTGTTTCTGTGGTATGTATTTTGTTTTTTGGGTGTGTTTTTCCATACAAAAAGTTATAGCAGATCGCTGCCCAAAAATTGTGCTTCAAATCATTTGTGACAGGTTTCACAAGCAGAGAGATGTACAAAGATTGTTGTGCTCTTGCAAAAATTAGAAGATTACCTGCTGTTAGTTATGCATCGTCGCACAAGTGCATTAGTTCCCTGCCAGTCCCACGATTGAATGGGAACGATCCTCCAGTGTTGTTTCTGAAGAATCAGGCTGAATTGCTGAGCGCATAATGGCTGTATTTTCATACACCCACCGGAGTGTGAAGTGCTGCCTAGACCTGCGGATGTAACCCCAGAATCCCACAGCGACTCCCTTGAGTTTGTGAATCATAGCTGTCCCTGCCTCGGCCTACACGCCGCCAGCCACGCTGTGTTCATCAGGCAGTCTGGGAGATGCTCTTTTTACCGAGACTCAAAAAGCTGCTCGATTCGATGCTTCCTTGTGGGTCTCTAACAGATGTCAGGATTATGACAGCGTGTTTGATGCATAACGTGATGCAGCTTTAGACTGTCAAATTATTGTCAGAGATACAGGCAAACACAACATGTTATGATGCAGACTCTGACTTGAGTCTGAAGCTCTTGAATTCACAGAGGATTCATTTCTGGTTTACCTTTTCTAAGGTGTACATTTACCAAAACCTTACTCCACAATGAATCTATGCCCACAAAATATTTCTGTGGTTTAAATCTTTTGGCTAATTTGTACGTTTAGTAGACAATAAATGTCTAGTGTTTAATGCTTTGGTGAACACATTTGACAATTTGCAACCCTGTTTGTGAAATTCAGGCAAAAGTATCATAATCTCATGGAGCAAAGTAAGAAGTTGATTTTATTGATTTTAATCTTTAACATGGCTTTTGTCAGTATGAAAGATATCAAGATTATATTTTCATTGTTGGGTGATTCACAAATGAAATAATTCAGCTGTGTTTTTAGAGACTGGGTCACATATCTAAATCTATCTAGATTTTCTGTCTGTGTTTAAAATGTAAAATAGTGTGCAGATCAGTGGCGGCTGGTGACTCTTTTTCGAGGGCGCACAATGTGACCTGTGTACCTGTACCTCGTCATGTGTGTGGTCATTTCAAAATATGTGTTTAGCATGTCATGTAAACTTATGTGCATCACGTGTGATGTCAAAATACGAGCCTGTTGCAGACACATTTATTATGATAAATGAGATGCTAGCGGTTGCCAGATACTCGCTTAATCTCATGTATAATCAAAGTTTAGTGTTAAGTTAGTGTCTTGCGAGTATTTTGTGAATGTGAGCATCTCCTTTATAATAAATCCTTTTCACATGTGTCCAGCAGGCTCGTATTTCGACAAGAGGGATTATGCACATGGTTCACATGAAGCAACAAACACATATTTTGAAATAACGTGCAACACACGACATTCCCAACACATATTTTGAATTTGCGCCCCTCAGAAGAGAAGTCACTGGCAGCTACTGATGCAGATTTTGCCTGAAGTAAATTTACAGTCATAAAAATAACACATTTATTGTAAGTGACGTTGCCAAACCATAATGAATATAGAATAAAATGTATATATGTACTTTTTTCATTACTTACCACATTTTCTGTTCCCTATACTTACTTTGCATTTTATGTGTTTTTTACAGGAGGCACAGAAGGTGAATAACCCGATAAACAGCCAGGCTGACGGACCACCGAAGAGATTGAATGAGAAAGATGAAGTCCCAGTCAGTGAGGTGGGCTGGATGACCTCAGTGAAAGACTGGGCAGGGGTCATGATCTCAGCACAGACCCTTACCGGCCGAGTTCTGGTAAGACTACCACACATACTGCAAACTTCACCAGCTGCACACTAAGGGTGGTTTCATATTAGGTTGGATTGCCTGGTCCAAACCAAAGTTCGATTGTTTCCCCCGCTGGTCTCTGTTTACATTATATTATTTTGTTTTGAACCGTGGTACACTTGCGTCATTAAGGTGCAGCCGTTTAATGATGTTACTCGGCAGCGCCAACAGAGTTGGGCAGAGTTGTTCATATCCTCATTGTTCTTTTTTTGAACCTTTGGTTTTGTTTGTTATTTTGTAAGAATAAATACAGAAACCCACTGCAAATGTTCGCAAGTGCTTATCATCAATGTTAATAAGAACAAACGCATCATAGCGTTTATTTCCGTGATTTTAGTTTGATTGTGTTCATATCAGCAGCGAACTGTACCGCAGTCCACACAAACCGTACCCCAGACCATCCTTTTTAGGCAGACTTGGGTGCGGTTCAGAAAACATTGTTCATATCAGCCAAACGGACCGAACTCTGACATGAAATGGACCTGGGGCACACCAAAAGTGCTATAGACGGTTTCAGCAGTAATAACATAAAAACGGCTTTTGTGGAACAAACGTAACTGCGTGTAAACTTGCTCAAAGAATGAATAACAACAGAGTCCTTTTAGTGAAGTTTATTTCTCATAACAAGCAAAATAAACAACAAGTAGGTTACCTTAGTTCAAATCATAGCTAAAGCGTATCAAAAACTACACTGTCTATCCACACTATTTCTTAGCCCCATGATGCTCTGCGCGTTCTGCAGGGGTGCAAACGTTTCACCTTTCTGCGAAGTTCGCCGTTTTTGATACAAAATAGTTAATTCTTGTAATTCGTTAAGATCCGATGAGTTTTTGAAAATGAGGGGTGAGGGGGGGTCTGTGACAGGGTCACAGTTAATGAAATTATGAAAATCATATCCAGCTCTGGTAACAATGTCAATTGCAATTTATAGTGACCTTATTTGCTGCCGAAGTTTAAGCAGTCTGTGTAGATTGAGCTCACATACTTAACTCATAGTATTTTCTCATTCGAGGTTACTCGCCCACGTCACGTTGCTGTGCACGTGGTCAAAAAAGCTTAACATTTGTACACGTATTTAAGCACTGCAGTATTAAATTAAGTGATTTTAAGTAGTTGAAACAAACAACAGTGCTATACGCTCGCTTTTTCTGGTTGAGAGGAGCATGCAAGCCGCGCATCCGAGTGTTTAATACATGGAATATACAGAGACTTCTTGTTTTTAACCTTTTCAGGTTATGGTTTAAAAAGTCTGAAGTTTGTGCTGAACACAGTGGTATGAGACACTTGCCATTATTATGTTTTAAAGCAACTGAAAAAATACCAAATGTAAGCGCAAGTCAGAACCTCTGACAGTGTCCCAAAATGGTCGGACCCCAGAGGGTTAAAATGCCAGTTAAAACGGCAGACTCGTATCCTTTGGTGACCATACCTGCCATTCTTCCCGGAGCCGTCCTGGCCCGGATTTCGGTACGGCTTCCGGAAGTCGTATTTGGTGACCGCATTCGTCATGCAGTTAAAAACATAAGACATACAATCGTAGTTTCATTCTTACCTAAAAATGTAACGGTTGCTTTTCTGTAATAATAATAATAATAATAATAATAATAATAATATTCCTCTATGACGTATGCGGTCGACAAATGCGACATCCGGAAGACGAACACCGAAATCCTGCCCAGGACGTGTTCGGGAAGAATGGCATGTATGGTCACCCTATCGTATCCCTCGCAATAGGACTACCATTGGCTTTAGTGGCTCACCAGAAGATTTACACATATGAGCTCAAAGATGGCGGCGCCCGCATTTACATCAAAAATAAGGTGGATAGATGTTTTTATCGGATGCATACGGTTTGTTGCAGTTACGCGTTTGGGCGGAATTTAACTTCTAGTTTCTGTTTGTTTATTGGTCTGGCTGGCTCACTGCTAAACTGAACTCTGGAACAAATACATTGTCAAAATTAAAAACAAATGTTTTGTTTTTCTAAAGATGAGGGGAGATGACAATCATGGATTGTTGCTATGTGAAGAGAGGTTTGCCACCCGATCTGTAGTTAACATTGTATACATACATTTTACACAGTAAAGTTACCTAAGTGTCATTTTTGATATGCTTTAGTTATAATTTAATCTAAGGTCATCTACTTGTTTATTTTGCTTGTTATCAGAAAAAATACTCAAGGACTTTATTGTTATTGATTCTGTGCATAAGTTTACCTGAAGTTACGTTTGTTCCACTAAAGCCGTTTATATATGTTGTTACTGCTGAAACCGTCTATAAATCAAATTACAAATGATGCACATATTTACACATTTTCAGAAATTAAAATGTATTGTTTGTGCTGTTTTAAATAATAATATGCATGTTGCTGATTACTTGGAATTGTCATAAAATATTTATCATGCTGCTGGGTCTCTGTTGGCACAATGTTGGTTCCCAGGATAGTATGAATGTGTTTGTCACAATTATTCCCATATGATTGCATGGTAGGGCTGGGAAAAAAATCGATTTGATTTTAAAATCGAGTTGGCAGGTCAAATCGATTCATATTTTAAAAAAATCGATTTTTTTAGATTTTTTTTCTCCCCCTCTGCAGTATAGAGCAGTACATACAGTGTTTCCCAAACATAGGCTCTACTGGGCATTCCGCCCAGGTAAAATGGACCCGCCCAGGAAAAAAAATCACTTTACGAATTTCCGTATTTTCTGAACTCGACTGGATGACCCGTGTTTTGTTGAGAGAGCCCGTGAAGATGCACGCGTCATAAACTCATTATCCAGCGCATCATAAACTCATCATCCAGCGCGGCAAACTGGATCAACTGCAGCACATGCTGAGGTAACTGAGGAGCCAGGGAACTACACTGCGACCAAAATGGTCGCATATGCTTATGTGCATATGTGTTTATAGCATCCAAGTTGGCTTCATTTTGCGTGCAAGCACGTTGTGTCTCTCCCGTTGAGTGTCCGTTCACGTGCTCTTCGTTTCTCAATGAATTGGGTGCGACGCGAAGCAAGCTCAGTGTCACATTGTATCCTTTATGTTTCTGAACTTGAGCAGAGTTTTACCATTAGAGGTCTTTCTTCCCTGAGAGGATCCGTACGGTTCCGGGTTTATATTAGAAATGGTCAGTCTGGTCCGGGTCGGTCCTAGTTTATTACTTTGAGTCCCAAGTATGATTAATATTGTGTGTAAAACCCGATTCGACCGGAGAACTGCCGTGAGCGCTACCTAAAGCTCGAGTGAAGTTTCAGCGTGCCTCCGGTTTCTATGGTGATGACAACTGGCTCTTGTTGCGCCCACGCGCTGCATTTTCTTTAATCCATTTTTTTATAATCTAATCTATACTATTAATAGACCATATATTTTCTAAAATCTAAAAAGTTTGCACAGAGATTGTAGCAAAAAGCAGTGCTAATGTCAAGCCAATTGCACTGAACGAGCAAAGCTAAAGCTGACTCAGGATATAAAAAAACGCTAAGCTGTAATGTAAAGTCTGTCATCAGGACAGCAAGTAAACTTTTAAATCTGAAATAATGAGTGGATTAAGCTTTTTTAATCGGCAAAAGAGAAATAGAAAGCAGAAGCAGTAAAAGTGCCTATCTCTAGAAATTATTACCATTATAACATCAGTCACATTTATAATCTATAGACCTGCACTGTCTTTTAATATACTGTACATAGTATTGTATATATTGAGTTTGATAAAAGGGGTCGTCAAATTGCTTCATATACCAGTGCAAAAACAGAAAGTGTTTTCGTGGTGCTTTGACAAACAGTGTCAGCTTTGTTCATGACAAAGAAAGTTTGGGGTGGTTAGATTAATGAACTATAATGTGAAATTAATATTAATGTTCAATAATTCAAAGTATTGTGTTGTGTCACACATTATTAGTTCTGTGTCACATGTATAGTAGACCATTTTTTGTCGGTGGATTATAATGATTGCCCTTTTCACCAGCTACCACCACAAGTAAATTTCAGATCTGTGGGAAACACTGACATACATTTTGCATTCGCCAATCTTCATTCCTTCCCAATTTTTTGTTGATGCATTTTAATTAAATATAATAAATATATATTTTAAAAATATATACAGTTTGCAATTATTTTGTTTTAAATGGGGTCGGGGAAAAAAAATCGATTCGAATCGTAAATCGAGTTTTTTATAAAAAAATCTCAGATTTTTTTATGGGGACGAATCGCCCAGCCCTATTGCATGGATATTTTGTTTAAAACCATTTCATCTGTATTCATCACATAGTGTATGGTTCTGGACATTTGGGACAGCAGTAATACCGAATGCGAGTCGTGTGGGTGGCGTTTGTGATAACAGCTGTTAGTACCCGCACAGCTCTAGACAAGGACGGGTCAATTAACTATGAACAATTGAGTCTGTTGAACACATAATGAAGATCATTTACTTTTGGAACGTTATGCAGATGAGAGCAGGGCTAATTTTATGAACCAAATCTGGTTTGCTTTGTGGTTTTCCACTCTGGTGCATCTGCACTCCTGAAAGCTTAACATGAATTTGATTTACTCAATAACGTTCCGACCTTAATTTATTTTGTCTTGAATATTTATATCCCAGTTCTGTATCTCATCTTTCAGGGAGAGTGACCCATGCACATGACCAGAGTGGCAAACAGGGACCTTAGTCTAGTGTTTCTGATGCAGTGCATGGCTGATCGCTAACAGTGTTGTCAGTACAACTAAAGCATGAGTGAGGTCTAAATACTCGTGTTTGGACATGTGATGGGTTACTTCACTGATGTGAAAGTTATGTTGACGTAACCTGTGCAGATCCTGTGTGATGGTATTGGTTGGGATTATATCTATAGTTCTAGCAAGTACATGTGTGCTCAAAGCAGACATTTGTGTCTAAATAACCTAATGGGGTAAGATAGTTATTTTTGCATATTCAGAGTTTAATTTGCAGATTACAGTAAGCCAGTCATAGATTGACTTTCTAAGGATTGTAAACACCATAGCTCTATCAAAACATTGCTGTGTTTACATGAGAAATTGTCAGTATTAACTTCTGATTCAAACAAGTGAACATTGCGGATATGTCCACAAAATGAATTGGTTCGAGGCTCAAGGCCTACGGGTTGTGACTAATGTGCCGTCGAGCAAGGCACCTTAACCCCATTGCTCCCCGGGTGCTGCAGGGATAGCTGCCCACTGCTCCGGGTGTGTTTGTCCATGACTTCCAGTGCATGTGTTCACTTCTCACTGGATGGGTTGAATGCAGAGGTCACATTCCAAGTATGGGTTAGCATAAATTGGCGAATACATCACTTTCACTTCATTTTTAAGGGAATGTTTGTGCACACTTGCATTTATATGCACCTATATATCTTTCCCCTTTATGTGGCCTTCTAATGACCCTTTCTTTAAGAGAGTGACATTTTATTTAAGGTCTGACCCATTTTCGAGCTATAGCTAGAACATAATGCAATAGTATGAATGGGAGTATTGTGCCATGGCTGTGACTGAGACATAAGCATTTATCCACCAGCTGTTTTTCTTTTTTTTCTTTCTTTCATAAAAGAAATATGTATAATGCACAGTGATAATGCATAAGGAATGTGTGAAAAATATTTTTATTTCACAGCTTTACATTTAATTTACAGTAAAGATAAAATTATTTAAATTATTTTCAAATGTCTGCATATTATACATAGATTGTAAAAAAGATGGATGACGCCGTTCGCTCTCTTCCATTGGTTTCACGAGTTCGCCCTTACATCTAATCTGATTGCGAAAGTAAGCATATTTTGGCGTGCTGTCCTGGGGGAGGGCTCAGGATCCGGAGTGAAGCTCGAACTCCGAATCCGGGGTATGGCCCGAACCCGGAGAACTCCCCCATCCCAAACTGGGATAGAACAGATTAAAGTGGCGAATTGGGGTGGTGGAGGGATATCCGAAAATGATCTCAATAGACTGAGGTAGGTAGGATGTCTGTATATGTAGTGTTTGGCTGATTACCAAATTAGATGCACCTGTGCTTGATTAGTTAATTATCTGATCGTGCTCCTCCCGAACCTTGTTAATAAAACATCATGAAATGTAAAGCCGCCAGTGTCCCAAATTGGCGCTGACATCTTGGGTCTTGAGTCTACGCAGTAGCGATTTTGGGACCAGTCCTGCGCAGTAGTGAGCAGAAAGTAAAGTTACTTTTACATCAATTTACATCAGCGTGATAAAAACTACAGTAAATGACAGAAAACAGCTTTAGAAAAAAAGATATTTGAAGTGTTAATTAAATTGTTTAGTTGGTCTCAAGTCCCATTGAATAACATGGGGGAGGCGGGGTCCTAGTATTTATGACCTATACTAGGATCAGTCACTGGGGGTCGTTCGAGATATTTTGGCTTCAATTTTCAGGGCGGCACGCTTAGTATTATATTTTATTTTTATGTACAGCACTTGGATAAACAAATGATGTTTTAAAAAAAGTTACTTATAAATAAACTTTGACTTTGTGTATACAAACAACAACTTTTTACTGTACACAATACATTTTATTTTTAAGCAACATACAACATGTATGCTAGGTAAAAATAAAGCCTTTAAATTATAAAATTCTTTCAAAATATATTTTTTTATGTCAACACAGCTCATACATTCGATATTTTAGCGGTTTTGAAACCTTGACTCTTTAAAACCTTTGTATACCTTGAAACTGTTAACTGGCCCATAATGCCTAATGAGATAGAACTGAGCACTGTGAAACAAGGCAATTTACGAAACACATTGGCCTTATGTTGTGTTGTCATCATTGGTTGCACACAAGCATACAGTAAAAAGATCTGAATGGTGTACAGACAAATTTGCTCTTATTATTGAATCAGGCAAAAGACATAATCAGACTCATACATTTAAAATGTGTTACTCATGCTTTGTGACTAACTGGTAGCACATTGTAAAAACAAAACAAAAATAATAAACATGGTTAATAAATATATATGGTATGGGTTTTTACTTAAAATAACAGAATTAGTACAATTCTGAATTACCATTTTTCATTTCTCAATTCACATCCTATCCATCAAGGATGTGTACTCAAGTCACATGACTTGCAACTTGACTCTACTCAAGTCCCAAGTTCCTTATAACTAGATGGGTTTATATAAATTAATATAATTAATAAATACTTCATATAAATGTGATATGATTATTAATACTGATACTAATTTAGACAAAGAGCACTAATGACTTGTTGATGACTTGCAACTCGACTTGGACTTGCCTGTCTTGACTCAGAACTTGACTCGAGACTTGAATGCAAAGACTGACTTACTTGTGACTTGCAAAACAATGACTCGGTCCCACCTCTGCTATTCATTATGTACAAATACAGATACACTTGTTCTGTTCCAACAATCTGTAATGTCATGCTTAGGCTCTACAAACAACTGTTTTATATACACAAGCGAAAATGAGTTTCACAGAGCTTATTTTTGATGTGGTGGATATTTAGCAGGAGATAGAGCCTTCATTACACCAGAGCTGCACAAATCCCATGAGAATTTCATCAATTTCTGAAAATGAGCAATGCTTTCATCAGCCTGTCTTTCTTAGTAGTGAGATGAAAAGGTGCTGTGCCGTAACCATGGTACAATGATAGAAACATATATTAATATTATGGTACTTTAATACTGAATGATTACCATTTTTATGTAAATGTTTTCGTGCAAAAACATGGTATTATTATAGTACCAACATATTAATACAGTGGTATTGACTTAAAGGCGAGGTTCATGATCTCTTAAAGCCAATGTTGATATTTGAAATCACCTAAACAAACACGCCCCTACTCGAATAGAATCTGGACCTTCTTTTGATAGACCCGCCCCACACATACCCAGGCAATGATGTTGGTTAGTAGACACGCCCCTTACTGCTGATTGGTTACAAGTGTGTTTTGGTACTCTGCCCGACTCCCTTTTCCAAAGTGTTTAACAAAAATCATGCACCCCGCCTTTAAATTTAGCGATGCCAAAGTGCATAGCAGTATTCCTGGTCAGTCTGAATATAATACACAAACAAGCCGCACTACTTGACAAACCTAACATTTACATTACATTACATTCATCCATTTGGCCAAAGTGACCTATTACAAGGTATACATTTTTTAAATCAGGGTTCGAACCCATGATCTCTTGCTACTCTGAGCTATACAGGAACAAACGTAACCAATTGGATATGTAAAATGCACAGCACATACAGTATGTTGCATTGTGGTACTAGTAGAGTAAGTGAATATATGTGTAGGTGTCCGTGTATATACGCAGCTGTGCTGCAGAGGTAATACGTACGTATGCGAATGCGTGTGTGTCTATGTAGGCGGATCTATGGTCTAATGCTCTCTATCGGGGTGCTTTTTGCAGCTTAAAATCGCAATGAGCATCTGTGGATGCTGTGCCTGGCCGGTAACCATGGCAACAGCGGTTTACCTCAGCTCTGTCATTCTGATGTGCAGAACTGGCAGGGTGTTTAGATCCTACGAGACAATAAGAGAATTGTCTTTTTCCGCTCTGCTTCCTCGAGCGCTCTGGCCCGGGGTAAACAACAAGACAGATGAAGGTGACCAGCACGTGTCTGTGCAGGTAGACGTATTATGCGGGTGTGAAGGGTAACATTGTGGAAATGAAAGCTGAGGCACATGCCCTTATATTCTGTAGTGTATTAGAATTGCTTGATGACTTTGAGGGTGTTAAGATGTCAGGTATGTCCCGAAGGGAGACATTTAATTACAAGATCTATCCAAGTTCACCTATTGTAGTGTCTCCTCGGATGATGCTGAATTATGGATGTCTAAATAAGAATTATTCTTCCACTTGCAATGGATTTCAAGCCTTTGTCGCATTATAGTCAACATTTCACCTTTATAATGGCAGCGCATGTCATGCATCATTGGTTGTTATATGGACATCATGACTCTCCTATCGATCATTCACACTTAGTAATAACCTTTCTGCTTCTGGCAGGATAAATACTATATTCATGATTAATATACCCGTAGGCTAAGTAGGCACTCTGTCTTTTGTATTTGTCTATTTTCTTGTTTTGATAAACCACGAACGCTGAACTCCCAGATGGCTGATGCAGCATGTTGCTGTATTTATATGCTTCATCCCATTCATTGTGCAGAAAAGCACCTAAACAAGACTTTGGTTTTGTCATAAAGAATTGCTTAGCGCCAGGCTTGGTCTGTAAATGTGATTTATCTTTTCTCTACATTTGTGGGGCATCAGGAACCCTAATAACAAAGACTTGCCTTTTACCTCAAGCTGCTCATCGGTCTTATAATGGTGGAAGATGGGATTTTGTTAATTGAAGCTTAGCAACAGCTCCCAAATGAGTCTTTTCATACCTTTACTTATTGGTTTAGATATGTTAGTCTTCATACTTCAGACAGCTTTATTAGCTGTCTTGGGATGCAGGGATTACACCGGGTTCCTGCTCTTTCTGACACCAGAGGGCTCAGGATGAATTGAGAAGGTTAGCCTCAGAAGATACTATAATGCTGCGTCCACACCAGCCGCGGTAGAGGCGGCAAAAACGCGCTATTCGCACGTAGTTGGACGCTTGAACATTTGAGTTCACTGCTTCATTCGCGCGTGAAAGCCCCACGTGAAATTCTAGTCATTCGAGACATTCACATGAAAATTTGCGTCATGGGAGGGGCTTCTGCGACTCCACCACTCCACTCACTTCCTGGTTAACCCGTCGCGGAAAACCGCCGAAGTTCAGTTTTTTCAACTCGCATGTTTCCCGCGGCAACGCTCAATTCGGCTCATTTCGCGACGTGCTTACAGCGTGTAACGTGCCCCAGGATGCCTAATCGCGTCTTTGCATTGACTCAACATGTAAATCACCCACGCTTGCCGCCTCTACCGCGGCTCGTGTAAACACAACATAAGACACCCACTGGAAAAGCTACTACAATTTTAGAGGTTAGACACATTTACTGGTGGTGATGATATTAGTCTCTCTATAGTGTCTGATTAATGACAACCCAGCATTTCTTAAAGTGTATCTTACCACTTTCTATTACTGTATGTTTTTAATAATAAATATTTTATATTACATATTTATGCAAGATGTTAAAAACAGAGTTGTAACACCCAAAGACCAACAAATACAAAAAATCATTACAAAAATTGGAAGTCACAGATGGAAACCCCCATTAGATAGCAAGTACTCATCCCACTAAACAGGCAACTCTCGGTTGGCTTATCATCTGTCAGGGCATTCAAGTGGCTTTCACAGGTGCAGACAGGCCATGTGCCCAGAGTTATTTTTCTGCCTTCAGCCCCCACCACCAAGAACTCTGGGAACTGGTCTGGGTACAGTATGTAAGCCACCTGTGCAGAAGTGGCAGTAAACATTCAGGGCCTCAGACTTTCACCTCTGTGTGGCGTGGGAGAGGGAGATATAGAGGAATGTGCTATGTTGTCCAACGGCCCACTCATGACCGTAGGGCATCTATGTGATCCCTGAACATATATATCCATCAAGCTTCCTAGCCCTGTCACTTCATTTTGGGCACCTATTCAGATTGAGCCTGCATGTCCGTATGGCTCCACGGCGGGAGAATGGCAGAGATGGAATGTGTCTGGATTCATGATTATGAGTTCCTGTGGAGGGCAATTTCTAATTTGTAGTTAATCTTTTGCTGCCTGTATACTTATCATTGGAGGCAACAGCTGTCATTGCAGGAAAAAATCCATCAAAACAATACATTAAACAAAATTAATGACAAAGCCGTCAATTCTTTGTGAAGCGTGACATTGAGAATTTTCCCTGTAATTATCTGCCACATAAAGCACATTTTGACTCATCTTAAGATGGGTTACATATCTCATAATGAAAGCAAATGCTGCTTCTGTTTTCTTCCCTCATTATTTTTTATGTAACAGGCCATAGTTTTAAAGTAGCACTGTAATGTGTATACACATTCCTTTAACATTATGATGGTTAAAGGAATAGTTCACTCCAGATTAAACATGAGCCTATATTTTACTCATCCTCAAGCCATCAGGTATATATGTATTTCTTCTTTCAGGAGAAACATTTAGAGATATATTTAATAATATCCTGGCTCTTTCAGCTTTGCAATGGCTCTAGATACTGGTCACTTGTTTAAAGCCCATTCATTGTGAGAGAAAGGAACCCATATGATTTTGGTTGGTTAATATATGTCTTTTAAAGTGAAACGATATACATGAAAACCCCATACATTTCTGCGAAATTTTGAAGTCAAAACAAGTGACCCACGTGAATTGTGTAGATTTGATAAGAATTTTTTTGGGGGGTATGCACGCATTGTTTGTAGATGCGTCCTTCGCTGTCATCCAACATGTATCCCAGACATTAGGTTTGTCTGAGTTCATGCCGCGCTACAAAAACCGACAGGCAGGTGACATCAAAGTACCACGAGAGTGAATCAAGATTTTATAAGGACTCTGCTTTTGAACCACTCTCACGCTACTGTGATGTCATCCGCCTTTTCTGTGTTCTTCGTCATACACATGTTTGTTGAAGATGCATAGAGTGGCTTTGGGACGTAAAGTCAAGTGTAAGACACAAAACTCTGTAAAACTATAACTGTAGAATTCTGAGTTGTCAATCAATTAAAACAACATATATACACAGATTGACACTGCAAAGTGACCTAAAAGATTTTTTTATTGGATTGAAACGAATGATGGACATACTCCTCGCTTGTAAGTCACATTGGTCTACTAGCCTACTGCTGTAAATATGTAAATGAAAATATGGTAAAACTGCAAAAGACTGCATGAAATGATGTTAATAAGAACTTACTTTTACTAATACAATTATAAAGAAAGTTTATCGTTTACATAATCATTTAAAGTGCGTTTTGCAGGTAAAATTTTTCCACGAATTTGGGCAATTTGCTTGTTGATAATAAACATTTAAATTGTTATCCATTGTATTTTATGTTGTTGGTTATCATAAAACGGAATAAAAAACGAAAAAGTACAGCGGTTTGCAAGGATTCTCCTTTCCCCCTCAACGCACTGCATGACGTCACGTTGGGGAGAGAATTTGCCTTAAGAGCATTGAGAGTGACTAGAGAGATGAGTAAAGTACAATATTAAGATTATATCAATGCAAATTATAGATAAATACATAGATATAGATAGACTACATAGATAGACTAGATAGACAGAACGACAGATAGATAGATAGACAGACAGACAGATAGATAGACAGACAGACAGACAGACAGATAGATGGGCTAGTATAGAGAGATAGGCAGAAAGCCAGATAGCCTTAGCATAACTTCGTGTAGAAAGTAAACAAACAATTAACATACTCGTGCATGCTGGTTTGAGGGGGACCATAATCCTGCTGAAATGGGTGTATGCGATCTTCAGCACAAACGAATTCAGGCAGCATGACTCAAATCCTGGAAGCTGAGTGAGGCGTCACGTCGTCACATCTGGTCGCGAGGTAAGAGCCTCGAACACCGATCAAAACGCACACATTTCCCTACAGCCAGTAGCGGAGTTTCAGTCGGGAGAGTCGGGACTTTCCCGGTTGGCCGGTCTGATAATAGTTATACATTGGGAGTTATATTAGCAACACCGTCTGTCGGTCTGATGTGCGGCCGGTTCCCGCAGCCCGCTGGTCAAACTATGCAGCCTCTCTGCTCAACAAATATAAAAGTGCTCAACCCGTTCGGCCGGTCCAATCATGTCCAGGATTTATAAAAATACGGGGATCAGTGATTGGTTTCTAGCCTGTCATCCTTTGATGTAAAAAGCCGCCGAACGCCTGTTTATTGCAGTATGCGGTTGGATTCAAGCCCGCTGCAGCTGCTGACCGCTGATTCTGTGTAAAATGATCGTGTGATTCGTTATGATCGCATAAACAATATAACAAAACTTCCTTTTATTTCACATAAAAATATATTTTAGATATTATATGATAGACTAGTAAGTGTGGATTAAGGATGTTTAAAACTCTCTAGCCTGGTGGTCAGGACATGAATGGATTGAATCAGCAGATTTGCAAAGTTTTATTTATCTCCACATATATCATAAATAATAATTAGCAGGGTAACTTTGCAGTATACCACATTATATATTTCCTATTATGTATATATGATTTCCATATTATAAACGTAAGTATTAATAAAACGGCAATAAATGTCTCATCTATTTCTATGGCTCTGGCTGAGGCTTTCATCTACTTCTACCCAACGTGACGTCATCGCCGAATTGCTTAAAAAAACCGTTAATACCAAAAACATTAAAAAAAAAGGGTCTTTAAGACCTTTTTTGAGACATTTTAAAAATGATATACATATCTTGAGTGATTTATGTACCCATTAATCAACAGTGGTGGTTAACCTGCAACACGCCCTTTAAGTGATTTTAGACTATTTGAGCGACAAAGACGCTAAAGTGAACTGTTTTCTGTGTGCATACATGGCACGTGCACACACTCATGGACACAAACTCAAAAGCCCATCCACGGAAACGCGCGTTTCAAAAATCATGCAAACACATAATTTCTTTGGGCTTGACAGGAGATATACACACAAATTATTTTGTAATAAAAGTCGTTTATTATAAGTGAGCAGTCGATCATATGTGTCAGTGTATAGATCAGCTTTTCTCCTCCGGTGTTAAAGGGACAGTTCACCTTATAAGAAATGCTTATGTTTGAGTCATTATATTAATCAAATTACAGAAGACAAAACGAAAATCACTTTTATAGCTTTAAAAAGATTAATTATATTTAATTTATAGAATGAAAACAGTGTTATATTAATTTGATACTATTTCTCTACCTAATCAATACTGTTAGACCTGTCTTTTTAAATGACTACACTGTAAGAAATCCAATTAATGAAATGTTGGACGGGCAAAAATATATAAGTTAAACCAATTTTTTTGTTTGAGCTAGTTGAGAAGACATATTATTTTAAGTCTAGATAAATCTGTGTTTAAAACATTAAATGAATGGTTATTTTCAAATCCAGTCAACATTCAGAATGGATAGTGTTGACTGAACTAATTAAGACAAATCAGGTAAATATGTGGACTTATGACAGCTATTTTTCCTGACAACAAAATGCTCAAAATATTACTGTTATTTGGTCACAAAATGTATTTGTAAGAGTTGTTCAGGCGTGAATGTATGTGCTTAAAGTTTAAATATGCGGTCGGTTTATAAATATAGCGTCTATTTAAAAGTGTGCTCGGACACTTTCGGACGGAGCTCCATATGAGCTCCAGAAGAGCTCCAGAAAATCACCGGCGCTTAAGCGCTCACACCCCGCCCAGCGCGGCCTCACCTCGGCAAGCGCATCAGAAATCGACTGCTGGCTCAGATATCTCTGTGGCGTTTAAACGTGATTTAATTCATTTAAATTTCTCATACTTAACAATGAAAGGGTTATGTTTTAAATCACATTTTAGGATTGCATTTAATCGATATCGCTGTTGAGTGATGTTTCATATCTTTTACATTTGTTATAACCGGACAGCATGCGAATTTGAACTTCAGAGCTGAAGGAGCGGATGGAGAAATAGTCCCAATATCATAACAATCTTAAATAAAACTTTTAAATACAGTGTTTCCCACAGATCTGAAATTTACTTGTGGTGGTAGCTGGTGAAAAGGGCAATCATTATTATCCACCGACAAAAAATGGTCTACTACCCAGCGGGCATTTGATGTCAATTTAACATCAATTTGACATCAAACATCGACGTCAAAATTACGTCACAGAATAGGTCAAAAATGAAAGTCATTTTGACATCAAAGTGTTGATGTCAATTTGATGTCAAGATTTTGACTTCTGCTGATGTCATTTTGATGTCAATTCTACATCTATTTGACATCAGGATGTTATGATGTTGATGTCATTTTAATGCTATTTTGATATCCCAGCCAGCATTTCAACGTTGATTCACCGTTGAAATTTATCTTTTATGGATAAAAACACACTCTTTCAAACAGTTTCCACTTAGTAGTGCAAAAGTGGAATATTCCAAATATAGAATAAAATCATAAAATAAGAAAACAAAAACATGTTTAAAAGTCATTTTATTTATTACTGCAAATATGAATTTTGTTGTTGGTTTAGTTGACAGTCTTCTTATGGCCACCACCACACATCCTTTCTGGCTCATGCACTAACAATATGATGACAGCATCTAAAGAGGAAAAACAAACCACATGTTTGTTTCAAAAATGCTGTTTTTTTAGCCCATGTATAAAAAAAAGTGATTGCATATTAAGGCAAGATGAAGGAAGAAAGCTGTTGTGTTTACAAATGTGACAATGAGCTTTAATTAAGATAATCTACGGTGCATTCAGAAAGTATTAAGACCCCCTTCACTTTTCAATTTTGTTATGTTGTTGCATGATACTGCAATTGTTTACATTTTCCCTCATAAATAGATTTTTTGAAACGTTTGCAAATATCATTTTTACATTATACATATTCAGACCCTTTGCAACAATACCTGAAATTTAGCTCAGGTGTCTCCTATTGGTCTTGATGTTTCTACACCTTAAAGGACAAGTTTGGTATTTTACACTTAAAGCCCTGTTTTCAGATTGTTTATGATAAAATAGAACGGTTTTGACTGAATTTGGACATATGATGCTGGCCCGTGAATTTTCGGGTGTTTTTTGTATCACCTCCCACCTCTATAATGCGTAAATAGGTGCACAGGAACAATCCTTCCTAAAATGCATTAAACTTTTGTTTACAAAGATGTGAAACTCACCGAGTGGTCAGGGGTGTTCACTGATATGCTCACACAAAAATCGCTGCAAAATTCCAACAGGTTTTATCATAGTTTTTGTCCAACTCCATTGACTTGTATTAGATGTGCTGTGAGGTACGGTATTACTCCGCGCCGGGAACTTTGTTTATATTCTTGCAATTGGCAAAGGCGGATTATCGCCACCAACTGGAAGAATGTATGGGTGTGAGGCGTTTGGAAAAATAGGTCCACAAGTTTACAACGAATGCTAAAACACCTGTTGGAAAGCATCTTTCGCAGCGATTTTTGTGTAAGCATATCAGTGAACACCCCTGACTACTCGGTGAGTTTCACGTCTTTGTAAACGAAAGTTTAATGCATTTTAGGAAGGATTGTTCCTGTGCACCTACCCTGTAAAAAAATTTGCCTCCCTAACTCAAAATTTTCTAGTGACTGGTAACATTGACATTTTTAACTTGGGCCAATAGATTTTCTGTGAATGGAATTTTATCAATTGTGGCAACGATCTTTAAACATTAGCTCAATGGAAAATAACAGGTTGAGCCAATTGAAAATAAGAAACCATGTTTTTTGCCCAATTAACTTTTTAAAATTGTGGTAGCATTCTTTTTTTAATTTACCCAATCTGAAAATGTATATTGGTAAAATTATATTGGTAAGGAACCATGCTGAATTGTTTATTTCCTGTTGTCCTAATAGAAAAAGAAACACACAAACTATTTTGTAACATTTTATTCATTTTTTATTTATTTGTAATACCTTAAAATTGTAAACATACAGAAAAGCTGTCCGAGTTGCATATGTCCATCGTTTTTCAGACAAACACATTTTCGGATATTTTATAAAATATTTTAGATCTTTCAGTTGATTAAATGTAATGTTACGGGGTCCAGCAATAGTCCACGACCTTCAAGTCCAAAAAAAGTGCGTCCATCCTTCACAAATTAAATCCAAACAGCTCCAGGATGATAAACAAAGGTCTTCTGAGGGTAATCCGTGCGGTGTTGTTGTAGAAATATCCATATTTAAAATGTTATTAATGTTATAAACTACCTTCCGGTAGCGCCGCCATCTTAGACTCAGGAGAGAGTATTAGCGTAGTGTACGCACTTTTCTTAGTGACGTATGACAAATTCGGAGGGCGGGGGCACAGAGCAGCAGCAGAGAAACTCTGTACGCTGCGTAAGCTCTCATCCTGAATGCGCATCACTCTAAGATGGCGGCGCTACCGGAAGGTAGTTTATAACGTTAATAACATTTTAAATATGGATATTTCTACAACAACACCGCACGGATTACCCACAGAAGACCTTTGTTTATCATCCTAGAGCCATTTGGATTTAATTTGTGAAGGATGGACGCACTTTTTTGGACTTGAAGGTCGTGGACTATTGCTGGACCCCGTAACATTACATTTAATCAACAGAAAGATCTAAAATATTTTCTAAAATATCCGAAAATGTGTTTGTCTGAAAAACGATGGACATATGCAACTCGGACAGCTTGGGGGTGAGTAAATCATGGGTTTAATATCGTTTTTGGCCGAACTATCCCTTTAAGCCAATTCTTTGTGTTTTAATTACCACAATGCATATTTTTGTTTGGGGAGAATTTTTTGAAAGCAATATGTTGAGTCAATACTTAACTTTCAGTTTCCACAATTTTTTAAAATATAAATTTTTTACAGTGTATATACATTGTAGAGGTGGGAGGTGAAACAACAAACACCAGAAAATTCACAAGCCAACATCATATGTCCAAATTCAGTCAAAACCGTTCTATTTTATCATAAACAATCTGAAAAGAGGGCTTTAAGTGTAAAATACCAAACTTGTCCTTTAAGGTGTAGAAACATCAAGACCAATAGGAGACACCTGAGCTAAATTTCAGGTATTGTTGCAAAGGGTCTGATTATGTATAAATGTAAAAATGATATTTGCAAACATTTCAAAAAATCAATTTATGAGGAAAAATGTAAACAATTGCAGTAACAGGGCTTTAAGTGTAAAATATCGAACTTGTCCTTTAAAGGGTTCTGATAAAAACAAAGATATTTTGAGGAATGTCTGTAACCAAACTGACCAGAAACACCATTGACTTCCATAGCAGGATAAAAGAATACTATGGAAGTGAATGGTGCTTCTGAACGGTTTGGTTCCAAACAAATCCAGGTGTTGCAAAGTTTGCTGCGTCCTACCCAAAAAGACCTGAGGCTGTAACAGCTGCTTCAAAAGGTGCGTTAACTAAGTACTGAGTAAAGGGTCTGAATACTTGGGTGATATTGACTTTATATGTTCACCACCCCCCCCAAATTGAGATGCTAAGCAATGCAAACATTGACTGTTTACCTTACGTGTGGGTCAAACAGCCTCTTGTGCAGTCACTTACCAATGAAAGCTAAGATGGACTCCAGACCTTCTGGACTGTCTGTGAGAGACTTCAAACTCAAACCAGACCAGCAAGGCATCACGTTGGCAGACACCCCAACCTGATCGAAAAATTTTGATTAGGAGATGTTCTTGTCCTATTTTTAATATACTTTTTACAAACTTACCACAGATAATCTGGCAAAGCAAAGACTTATGAAACAGCATCTTCCCAAATCTCCTCTTCAGGCTCATCTTGGCTATCATGGCATTTAATAAAGTTCTGAAAAAAAAAACATATTTCATTAGTACAAAAACATACAAACAACTGTGGCCCAAGTACAACTATTAAAAAAATTAAGAATGTTTCCTTTTTTTGTCATGGGACACTATTATTTCCTTACGTTTTGAGGGGTACAGATTTGGGCATCTAGAAAGACACATGACTTCACCAAGTTGCATGGTGATCTGCCTATAACATAAAACACATAATAAAATAAAAAACAAGTCAAAACCCCTTTTAAAAAGAAAAATTGTGAAATACAAAACACTGCATCTTAATTATTAGGATAACTAGAATTTGATCTGAATACAATCCCAAACAAGTACAAAATATGTTGTAAGGTTCCATTACAACATGGTAGCTTGGTGGTGGATTACAATGGTTGGTGGTAACTTTAATTTTATAACTCATGGGCATAACCATCATTTCAAAAGTGATGATAAGACCCATAATACATAAAGATTAGGGCTGTGACAGTTCTCATAACCACTGTGGTGGTAAAGTGCGGCCTGTGGTGGTGAAGTGCGGCCTGCGGTTGTGTGCACGTCACAAACTATGAAAAATATAAAGTACAATCTCCCCCAGCGAGATATCTTCAAGTTTGTGTGAACGCAAACAGCCAGCAGATTCAGAGTTAGAGCGCTATTTGCAACTGATATCAGTGATGACCCGGTGGCTTGGGAGCAGAACAAAGGGAAAATATTCTTTCTTGGTCACTCAAGGTTGCAAAAAGTATTAATCTGCGCTACCCGTACACCATCAGAACATGTTTTTAGTGCTGCTGGAAACATTATAACCCCAATAAGGTTTCTCACTTTTTGTTTCATGGATTGAAGTGCTACAATAAACACACACATAGGCGCCAATACCGTGGGTGCTCAGAAGCTCGGCTCAAGCACCCAGTGAAATGGCAAAGCACATATGCTCAGCTTATTCACATTAAAGGGATAGTTTGGCCAAAAATGATATTAAACCCATGATTTACTCACCTTCAAGCTGTCCGAGATGCATGTGTCCATCGTTTTTCAGACAAACAAAAAACAAAAAAAGAAAATGTTTTAGATCTTTCAGTTAATTAAATGTGAAGTTACGGGGTCCACAACCTTCAAGTCCAAAAAATGTGCATCCATCCTTCACAAAATAAATCCAAACAGCTCCAGGATGATAAATAAAGGCCTTCTGATGGTAATCCGCGCGGTGCTGTTGTAGAAATATCCATATTTAAACTTTATAAACCAAAATAACTACCTTCTGGTAGCGCCGCAATCTTAGACTCCTCTGTATTCAGGAGAGAGTATTAACGTAGTGTACGCACTTTTCTTAGTGACGTATGATAAATTCGGAGGGCGGGGGCACAGAGCAGCAGCAGTGTAACCTCCGTACGCTGCGTAAAGCTCTGATCTTGAATGCAGACGCGACTAAGATGGCAGCATTACCGGATGCAAGTTATTTTGGTTTATAAAGTTTTAAATGTGGATATTTCTACAACGAAACTGCACGGATTACCCTCAGAAGGACTTTGTTTATCATCGTGGAGCCGTTTGGATTTATTTTGTGAAGGATGGATGCACACTTTTTGGACTTGAAGGTCGTGGACCCCATAACTTCACATTTGATTAACTGAAAGATCTAAAACATTTTCTAAAATAACTGAAAATGTCATAGTCTGAAAAATGATGGACATATGCATCTCGGATGGCTTCGGGGTGAGTAAATCATGGGTTAAATATAAATTTTGTCCGAACTATCCCTTTAAAGGTACCGTTTTTCCTGATCGCAACTTTAGTTCGTGTTTAATGTTGCTGTTTGAGCTAAGGTATTATTTATGCTCTAAGTTCACTGCCAAGCGATATGTTCCCCTTTCAAACCCTACAGCGAACAGCCAGTTTGTACTACAGCCCTCTACTTCCTGGTTGAATGACGAGCATTGACTAACCTCCGCCCACAGGAACACGTCAGACGCCAGCTAAGCTCAAATGGCTCTGGCTGCACGATTAAATCACACACGATTGTCACGCACATCTCGTCAGTAAAGCCGGTTCCTTGATTAGTAATAAATCAGCATCAGCTGCTTTCAGATGGAGCGCCATTTACTACACAGAGCCGTAGTTTACTGATAAAAGGGGAAATCATTGCCGATTATGAATGCAATATTTCCCCTTTTGTCAGTGAACTATGGCTCTGTTTAGTAAATGGCGCTCTATCTGAAAGCAGCTGATGGTGATTTATTACTTATCAAGAAACCGGCTTTACTGACGAGATGCGCAAGACAATCACGTGCGATTAATTGTGCAGCCCTAGCTCTGGCTAAGCTAAGCTGCTGTCGAATCACAACACACTAAACAAACTACACAATCAAAACTCTTTACATATTTCTGAAGGAGGGACTTCTTAGAACAAGGAAGACATCACCCAGTTTTGAGGATAGTAAAAACAGCGCTATACAATAAATTGTGTGAAAAATACAGGTTTTTTACAAACAAAACATGAACACAATCAAAAACACAGGAAAAACATTACCTTTAACTTCACAATTTGTGTCTAAAATCACACAAAAACGTGACCGCACCGCTTTCCACCTCTTCAAAGCTTTTGAGCGCTCCAGAGCACCTGGCGTTGCTAGGTAAAGCTTGAGGTTGTGATGAGCACCCACCGGCAGAAAAAGACATTGCCGCCTATGAACTAGGGCTGTGCAAAAAATCGACTGCGATTATCATGCGCGTGTCATCAGTAAAGCCGTTTCGGTGATTAGTATTAAATCGCCATCAGCTGCTTTCAGATGGAGCGGCATTTATTAAACAGACCCGTAGTTCACCGAGAAGCTAGGCAAAATCGGGTTCATAATCGAGGAAAATCGATTCCGATTTTCTATGCGATTTTGCCTAGCTTCTCGGTGAACTACGGGTCTGTGTAATAAATGCGGCTCCATCTGAAAGCAGCTGATGGCGATTTACTTCTAATCACGGAACCGGCTTTACTGATGACACGCGCATGATAATCGCAGTCGATTTTTTGCACAGCCCTACTATGAACACACACGTTTTTTAAGAAACATCATATCTGATCTTTGTTAACATTTTTATATTTCAAAATATATGTATGCATGAATTGGTGCATTACCATCGCGGTGGTAAAATACTGTCACTGTCACAGTCCTAATAAAGATAAGAAAGAAAGAACTGCTGTTATGTACACAACCACAAAGATCCATTTTGTATGTCAATATGAAGCCTCTTTAAAACTTGCATCAACATCCACTCTGAACTATGAATTCACTTCTGGCTCTGTCTATTGAAAACGAAGGGTCTAAAACATATATACTATAGAGCAGGGATGGGCAACTTCGGTCCTGGAGGGCCGGTGTCCTGCAGAGTTCAGCTCCAACCATAATTAAACACACCTGAAGCAGCCAATTAAGGTCATACTAAGCACACTAGAAACTTTTAGGCAGGTGTGCTGAGGCAAGTTGGAGCTAAACTCTTCAGGACACCGGCCCTCCAGGACCGAAGTTGCCCATCCCTGCTATAGAGGGTATAGTGACAGAAGAAATTAATTCAATTCAATTCAATTCAATTCAATTTTATTTATATAGCGCTTTTCACAAAAGTCAATTGTTTCAAAGCAGCTTTACATAAATAGAAGCAGTGAAAAGCACAGAAAACGACAGATAGCACAACAGAATACATGATAGCATGAGCAGTTAAGTGCTTCGTTGCAATTAAGTGCTGTGCTGAACAGTGACCATTGCATCCTGAATTATTTTCTTATATTTTCCTAATGACAATGATAAACCAGTACTGAGAAACAAGTAGCAGGTGTATTTAAAAAGCTCACCTGTGAAGTTTCTTATGTTTGTGTGTCATCACGTTTCTGACCTGACAACTCCTGCTGTCTGTTTCTTGTTCAATCCTGACAACATATAAAAAAGTAAAGTTAGTGCAATTGTAAAAGAGAATTCTATAAATGATGACCTTTATCAGAATGTAATGCATAAACTTGCATAATGCATTTAAGTATATACTGTGAAATATCAGGGTAAACATGTCACAACATTACCTGATCCAGACAGATCTAATGGCTGTTGATGCATTGAAATCTCAGCATTGACAAGATCACATCACTATATTTAATTTGAAGGGCTCTGATAACAAAGACATTACAAAAGATTTATAAAAATACACTGAAAACAAGAGCACATTATATAACTAATATTTTCAAGTTCCATTAAACTTGCTAATTTTTCATCAAGAGAAGTAAGCAAAACAACACCATTACACTTCATTTCAATTCAAATAGCACATGCCAACAATTTACACTGCTTGACTTTTTCTTACAAACTTAGGAGTTAAGAGTTTTATTCCGCTTTAAATCGTGGATACAGCGCGAGGGACCGCAGGTACAAGCAGCGTGTGACGTAACGTGTGATTGCCTGATAAATGCAGTTATTGCAAATTCGCGAGCAATAAAACACCAACATCTCATCTAACGTTAGGTATAAACACTTAATCAGTAACATGAAATTAAGCAAGCAGTATTAATTAACTGACCGCACTAATCCATCTGCCGTGCTGCTCCTCTTTACAAATGACTGACAGAGGTGTCTGTGCGGCGCCTGTAAGACCTCTCGGATATAAACTGACTGAACTACGATATCAACGCTTTTCTACCGAACAGTTGTCCAAAAAGCCCTTACATTTAGGTGCTTTTCTGAAGCAATAAACAACCAAGTTGTTAAGTTGATAACACCAGATATAATATTAATTCATTAATATTCATAATCAATCATATTAATGTAACCGTAGACCAATTTCGGCGGGAACATCCCGTGGAATAGCAAATCAACCATTATAACGGATACGTTCACAATTAAAAAAAAAAGACACAATAAATTGGCATAGTGCTTTTTGTCATACAACATTTTTTGTGTGAATAAAATAATCTTACGCGTTTTAAACATTGACTTATTGACTATTTCCTTACCTCGATGCACTTTCTCGATGATCACGCAGACAGCCGTTAAACTCTCCAGTCTCAAAAAAAACCTCTCCAGTCTCGTGTAATCTCGCGAGATTACGTCGCTACTTTTTTAGTCAGTATCAAACATTCCAAACTGACTTGTATGAATTAAACAGATAAACGTCTTGATATTATTTTATTATTAATGGTATTCTTAAAATGTATATTTAAAATGTTATATTTTACACACTGTGATGAAAATATAATCTGACATAATAGAATTTAAAATAAAACAAAAATAATAGTTTATTTGCATGTGTCTATTACATTTTTAACTCTCCCAATCACTTTTGGTAAATTTATAAATAGTATTTTTATCAGTTTAGTAAAATGAGTTTTTACATTCATTGTTGTTTCAACGTTGTATCAACGTTGAACAAACAACTGTTATTTCAACCAAATTTCAATGTTGAAGGTCGGTCATATGACTGCTGGGATCATTCAATATCAAGCATCGATATCAGATTAAATTGACCTTTTATAGTATATGCAATTATAGTGTAATTTTAAATGTGAACTACATGTAAACATGCTAGGATTTAAATTAATAAAAACACACATGCAAAATACATAGACCTACAACTTTTAAGATGTTAAAAATGAGTCGCATCGATTTACAATGAATAATAAATATACTTTTTCAAACATTGTTTTGACATTAATTTAACATCAATTTGACATCTTATTTCCTGACATCAAATCAACATCAATTTAATGTCAATGATATTGACCTGAGATATAGGGATCACAAAAAACATGTCAGATTGATACCTTTGTTGGGCCTCTTTACAACCTCAAGGAAATAATTACAAAATATAATAAAAATATGCATATTCATGCACGTCATACATGGTGGTCAAAATCTTGACTATTTCTTGATGTCAAATTGACGTCAAGGTGCCCGCTGGGTATACATGTAACAAAGAACTAATAATGTGTGACACAACACAATACTTTGATTTATAAAACATTCATATTAATTTCACATTATAGTTCATTAATCTAACCACCCCAAACTTTTTTTGCCATAAACAAAGCTGACACTGTTTGTCAAAGCACCACGAAAAAACTTGATGTTTTTGCACTGATATATGAAGCAATTTGATGACCCCTTTTATCAAACTCAATTATATACAATGTATACTATAGCCTATATAGACATTGCAGGTCTATAGATTATAAATGTGACTGATGTTATAATGTTAATAACTTCTATAAGCACTTTTACTGCTTCTGCTTTCTATTTCTCTTTTGCCGATTAAAAAAAGCTTAATCCACTAATTATTTCAGATTTAAAAGTCTACTTGCTGTGCTGTCCCGATGACAGACTTTACATTACAGCTTTGCGTTTTTTATATCCTGAGTCAGCTAGAGCTTTGCTCATTCAGTATTAGCACTGTTTTTTGCTACAATCTCTGTGCAAACTGTTTAGATTTTAGTAAAGATATTGTCTATTAATAGTAAGACTATTAAAAAATGGGATAAAGAAAATGAAGCGGCGCGTGGTCGTGACAAGAGCCAGTTGCTATCGCCATAGAAACCGGAGGCACGCTAAAACAGCACTCGAGCTTTAGCGCGGTAGCGCTCACGGCCGTTCTCCGATGGACTCGGGTTTTACACACAATATTAAAGGCGGAGTCCATGATGTTTGAAAGCCAGTGTTGATATTTGAAATCGCCTAAACAAACACGCCCCTACCCCAATAGAATCTGGACCTTCTGTTGATAGACCCGCCCCACACATACGCAACCCGGCATTTGATTTGATTTGATTGGCTATAAGTGTGTTTTGGTAGTCGGCCCGTCTCCTTTTCCAAACCGTTTTTCAAACATCGTGGACTCCGCCTTTAATCAGACTTGGGACCCGAAGTAATGAACTAGGACCGACCCGGACCCATCTGACCATTTAAAATATAACCCCGGAACCGTACGGGTCCCGCGTCCTCAGTGAAGAAAGACCTCTAATGGTAAAACTCTGCTCAAGTTCAGAAACATGAAAGGATACAATGTGACACTGAGGTTGCTTCGCGTCGCGCCCAATTCATTGAGAAACAGAGAGCACGTGAACGGACACTCAACCGGAGAGACACAACGTGCTTGCACGCAAAATGAAGCCAACTTAGATGCTATAAACACATATGCACATAAGCATATGCGACCATTTTGGTCGCAGTGTGTTTCCTGGCTGCTCCGTATGTGCTGCTGCAGTTGATCCAGTTTGCCGCGCTGGATGATGAGTTTATGACGCGTGCATCATCTTCACGGTCACCCGACCCCCACCTCTCTCTCGCGCTCTCTCTCTCGCGCTCTCTCTTTCGCGCGCGCTCTCTCTTTCGCGCGCGCTCTCTCTCTATCTCTCTCCAAAACACGGGTCATCCAGTCGAGTTCAGAAATACGGAAATTCGTAATTTTTTTTTACTTGGGCGGGTCGCAATTTACCTGGGCGCAGCGCCCAAGTAGAGCCTATGTATGGGAAACACTGAAATATACCCGTGTGTTTACCCGTGTGCGCGCCTGCGTGCGCGCGACCCGCTCGCACGCGTTTGTGTATGTACAGTATGTGCGTGAGTTTTTAATTTAAAATGTCTTAACTCGGAAGGATCTGGATCACAGGTCATTTCGTCTGAGATCAATCCGCACACAACAGCTGGAATCACTGATTCACATGACACAAGTCATCAGCCGTTTCCTCAAGTTCACGTCAGGTAAGTGGTTGTAATTAAATGTTAATTTTAGAATATATTAATCGGCAAAGACGCAAATACTCGACGTTTTTGTAATTATATTTTTGTAAAGATATATTTAAAAGTGTGTTATGTTATGTGTCCGAAGTAAAGTGGAGCTATTTTAGAAAAGATAGCCTTTAGGTGGTTTACCGGACAGGGTTTAGAACTCGGTCTTTATTATAATTGGGACATTTTTACAAACAAACCTTATAAAATACAATACTGGCGTGCATTTTGAGACAAAACAATAGTACGTTACTTATATGTTAAGTGATGTCAGTTATTTTAGTCAGTGATAAGCCCTGTCCGAGAAAACCGCCCAATAGTGTTTAATTATGTGTGATGTCTGAGGGAAATTTGGCCTAACGTTAACGTTATTTTAGGGAATAAAGTATTTCACAATCAAGCTTTATTATATTAAACATGTTATTTATGTATGTTTGTGTGTTTATATTCCTCTGTTTATCAAACCAGAGCGGTGATGATGCGGAGAGGCAGACCTGAAGAAAGTCTCCCAAATGGCCCTGGAGATGTTTTGACTGACTTTGGAGTGCTTTTGGACTGTTTTATGCCCTCTATTTAGATAAGACTTAATTCTGTATGTTCAGTCTGTATGATAAGTGAATAAGTGAATAAAAAGCTTTTGTTTTCATGTGACTGAAGTTAATTATTTTGTTAACAACACCAGCATAAATTATTTGATAAATAATTTTAAAATGTTATAAAAAAATCCCAAATAATAAATATTAATTGAAGTAACACACAAAACATTGAGTGAATACTTAAATTTTAATTGACAGAGTATTTGCTGTAAGTTTTTAAAGATTCAACTGATTAAAACATTTTAGTTGAATGAACTATAAAGCTAGTTGAGCCAACATACTTTTTTATATTTGATTCAAGTTTGGGCCAACTAAAAAACATCAATCCAGGTAACACTTTGGAGACAGAAATTGAGTGAACGTAAAATTTCTGTGGAACTAGTTACTAAAAAATAATTCATTGAGCCAACAATTTATTTTTTACAGTGTATGTCAACATTGTTGCTGTTTAATTACACTGGCAAATTCATTTGGCGGACAAAATAACTAATTTTTGTAATGTAATGTAATTTGTAATGTTGATAAATCTACTACAGTTTTAACTGTTTATGTCAAGATTTTTAGAGTTAACCAATTAAGAGGTTTTTACAGTAGCATTTTACATTTTGTTACAGTTTTTAATTTGGGATGAGCTATACAATCTCATGACATTTCGTAACTATTTTGTACATCAATCTTGCTTTTTTCTAATAATCAAACTTTCTTTACAACTTTTTGTGTTGATATTCTACAAAATCTCCACCTTGTAAAAGTTACATTTCCCTATGAGATTAGGTTGGTAGGGCTTAAAGTTGAGTAAATTTAGAATAAACCACGTACAGATCCATACATTTGTGTTTTGGTGATTTTTTTATTATATTTTGTGTAAACATATATTTGTTTTTAGAAATTTAGGGTGGAAGTTAAATCTCAAAATCTAATAGTCTATTTAGCCAGCTGTGGTGGGCATTAGATGATGTCACATCTGTTTCTGATCAGAAAAATCCCACCAAAATCAGCATGTACAGACTGTCATGATACTGGAAAAGATAAACTAAACCTTAAAGGATTAGTCAATTTTCAACAAATCCAGATAATTTACTCACCACCATGTCATCCAAAATGTTGATGTCTTTTTTTGTTCAGTCGAGAAGAATTTATGTTTTTTTATGATTCTTCTCATTTCAATGGACCCCAACACTTAACTCAACACTTAACAGTTTTTTTCAATGGAGTTTCATAGGACGCTAAACGATCCCAAACGAGGCATAAGGGTCTTATCTAGGGAAACGATTGTCATTTTTGACAAGAAAAAATTAAAATGCACTTTTAAAACACAACTTCTCGTCTATCTCTGGTCCTGTGACGCGTTAGCGCGACCTCACATAATTGCGGACAGACATAGAAAAGTCACGTGTTACATATATGAAAAGCACATTTGCTGACCATTTTAAACAATAAACTGACACAAAGACATTAATTGGTATCATTCGACATACAACAATGTCAGAACGGTCCTCTTTCTCCACACTTGTAAACACTGGGGTGTAGTTTCGCATACATTATCCGTGACCTCTTGACGTGATGACGTATTACGTGAGGATGCACTGGCTTGTCACAGGACCGAAGATTGACGAGAAGTTGTGGTTTACAAGTGCATATTTTTTATTTTTCTTGTCAAAAATGACAATTGTTTCGCAAGACAAGACGCTTATGCTTTGTTTGGGATCGTTTAGAGTCCTTTGAAACTCCGTTGAAAAAACTGTTAAGTGTTAAGTGTTGGGGTCCATTAAAGTCCATTAAAATGAGAAAAATCCTGGAATGTTTTCCTCAAAAAACATAAATTCTTCTCGACTGAACAAAGAAAGACATCAACAGTTTGGATGACATGGTGGTAAGTAAATTATCTGGATTTTTTTTTAAGAAAAAACTCTTTAAGACTAAGCTGGCTAACACATGCAACTTTATTCTTCTGCTGCCTAGCAAACACTGTTTTTGTTTCATTAGCAAATACAAATGTAGCTCTTTTATGCAAGATGATAATAAATGTCAGTTAAGTAACTAAAATTGTGTGGTGTAAAAAAATGTAAACTAAGTTATATCCAGAGCCAAGAAAGAGAAACATGTCTCTGTTTCCAAAGACAGCGTTCAGACAGTATCAGGTTAGCAGAATTCAATACTCGTTTGTATCTCCTGCAAAACTAATTTACAGGCTGAAGGAAAAATCTCGTATTAGAGGAAGGTTGAAATAAATAATGCTCCTGACACCCACCACAGAAATAACACCCCTCCAGAGAGCCCAGTCATGACATATGCATAACACCACTCAACAGTCAACAAACAAAGCTTTCTGCTTCCCTTATAAAAGGATTTACTTATAACACATTTCTTCTGTTCTCAATGCTTGCTAAGTAATTGGCTCGACAAATGTGTTTAGAGTGACATGGGATGAAAACAATCTGTTCTGGTTGTGCTCTGTGAATGATAACCGGACAAACTACTTTAAAATCGTTTGTTTTCCCCACGACATGAGAAACTCTTCATATTCATTTGTATGGCTATTATTTGTAAACACAATCGATTGCAATTCAATCCTACATTGATCCCAGACCTGGACTTTGTGATGAATCACTGTTTGTGTCTGTGGCAACAGAGGAGACGGGGTGTGGCCAGCGACGGCCCTTTGCCGCAGTCGCTCTGGGGTTAGTCAGACAATTCACCATCTTTGTTGGACACAAATGAAGCCCTTTAAAGGGTCGTGATCTGAGTCTAAAAATAAAACTGCCGATGTCATGCAATTTTAAATCTATAGTTTACCATATTTTGATCTTGAACTATTCAAAGCACTGTGATAAAATATGTATTATACTAAAACACAGTACAAGCCACACTTCCATAACAGGAAAAGAGTTTTGTGTACACCCTTAAAAGTAAATATCATGCAATGTAATGTACCTATGTACAGCAGAGCAGAAACGTGTCCGCTGTGGATTACTGCCGTATAAAACCAGGCGGGATAGGATTAAAATGGTTCAAGACTCTGGAGGGGTGTCGGTATAAAGTAGTTCAAATGAGAGGAAGCCAGTCAGACCTCTAAAACAACTTCATTTGCATTTGACTGTCTCATATAGAAAGTATAATCCTTAAATTTCTCTGCATCCAGTTTAAAAATTGCTAAGTATATCGGGAAAGAGAGAGATGACTATACTGTATAACTTCCTTGTCGCTTGCTTTTGAGGTGCTAGTTGTCTTTATTTCTTGCAGTTCGTTTACCTTTTGTCTTAAATTGTACAAATTATTGATTTCCATACCAGCCTTATTATTATTAGCTGGCGTAATTAAGAAGCAGTGACTCATGCTGCACCATTTATCCCTCGATTCATTAGACGCCCTATCTCTACCGAGCAGAGAATAGGCCTGTTGCAGCCTTACTGGTATAGATTACCCTTTTTCCCATTTGATCCTCTGAAAGGTCAAAAGATAAGACACACATCAACTCAGAGCAACCCATCTGCAGCCACATCACACACACCCACATACACACTGATGTCAAATCAGAGGGAACAATCTGGTCTAGCTGACATTTAAACTTTTTTGTAATGTTTCAAAACTTATTTCACAATCAATAGTGTTTCTGGAGTGTGAGTAAGATGTATCGCCTCTAATCTTTGATTGCTTCTTGATAATTTTGGTCATATTACCTTGCATTTAGGATCATTATTTTCAGCTACCTCTGATTGAGAAATGCAAGTAATAAAAGTGTTGAGCAGATTATATTCTGAAGTGTTTTGCATAAAGTTTTTTAGCATGTCAAATACAAATTTTCGTCACCATAAAATCAACATGAGGCAATGACTCCGGTGGCATGTAGGCAGCTCCATAAAAACAAATTTGGACAGCCTTCGTACAGTAGGCAGTGTAATAGAATGTTTGAAATATCAACAGAGAGCGCCTTTGTGATAACTAATTCCAAATTTGAAAACTACAAAACGAATTTCTCAACAGAAATAAAAACAAAGTTGTAAAAAGTGAAAGTATAACCTTACTTACACTAAATTTGTGCTCCAGACACTTTCTTGGCCACCATTTTATTTTTTCGAACTCGACCAGACTCGACCTATCACATTCCCCAATCATAAAATTCTGGGACGATGAAGGTATTTCAGGAGACAGATAGTAAACCAAACATTGGATTCAGGCGTGCCTTTATGGCTTCGAAAGGCAGCTTTTTAGAGATTTCGGATGCAGCTAATCATTTTTAATGGAAAGTAGTGTTTTATTATTTAATAATTTATGTGTGCACTTTATTATTTTTTTAAATGTATTTGCCCTCATGATCTTCAATTTAAAAACGTTAACCTCCAACCTACCTTCAAACTGATCCACCTTCTTTTACTGTCTTAAGTTATGGCATGAGGGCGGGACTATTGGGGACTCACTACAGTTTTTGTTAGCAACTTCCAACAATCCAATCAGTTCCCGATGGACGAAATCAAGTCCTGCCTTAAATTTCTTTCCTCATTTCAGAAGTTTCACTAGGTTATTTGTTATAATAGGGAAATAAAGACAATCGCAACTTGCATGTCATGCCGACTTTAAGCAAACATCAGACTTCAAATAAACAAAAAAACCCAGTGCCGGGTGGTTTGGGGTGAACCGTGCGGATGCTAAGCTTTGCCTCAGAATGTAGGAAATACTATACAATAAGGGCTGCTATTTAATTTCTTTCTGCCAGATGAGGTGGCATGACTTACCTCACTCCCCGAACCTCCAAGAAAAGGGCCTGTCATTAAAGGTCCTGCGTTTTTGAAGCTTTAAGGGGCTGGACACACCAAAACTTTTAAACGCGGCTGAAAACGCCTTGAGGATGCTGAATGCCAGCTGTTGTTCAGCTGAGTGCCAGCTTTCTTCAGCTGAGCGCTTTGGTAGCTGTGATACTTCAGCTGCGAGCCGGTTGTTTGCTGTGGTAATGTCCCGCCCCTCCTCCACTGTGATTGGGCGGCCGTGTGAGAACTGACATTGACAAGCAGGGCTTTTCTCCCACAGTTGAATCTCTTTCAACTCTCGACGATAAGCGGCGAGCGCGGAAAAAACGCCGAGCGCCGGTTTTCAGAGTGGAAAAAACCCGCTAGCTGCTGGCTTATTTGAAAAACGCCGAGCTTCCATTGGAAACAACTGAAAACATGCGCCGGCCGCAGGCGTAAAAGTTTTGGTGTACACAACCCCTAATTGTGTTTACGTTGCACAAAATATTGTTTCGTGTGTAAAAAAACAGTATTTGTCACACAATATACTTATCTATATACTAATATCTATGTTGTTACTGTCCTGAGCTGATGTCTTCCTTCCCTTCTTCAGAAATACGTAATGAGTTATGATTATGTAGCTTGTTTAGTGTGTTGTGATTCGACAGCAGCTTAGCTAAGCTGGCGACTGACAAATTCCTATGGGCAGAGGTTAGTCAAAAACTCTTATATTGAAGTCATATGTGGACAAGTAGAGGGCTGTAGTCCAAACCTGCCGTTCTCTCTAGTCCTTGAAAAGTGAATTCTGTTAAAGAAAATATATCACTTGGCATTGAACTTTGAGCTTTAAAATTTTGCAGCCATCCTTTATCTAACAGCAACCTTACACACCAACTGAAGTTTCAAAAATGGGATCACGAAAAACGGCAACTTTAAGCAGCATTAAAGGTCCAATGTGTAGATTTTTAGCGGCATCTGTCAGTGAGATTGTGAATTGTAACCAAAAGCTCAGTCAACATCTCGGCCCTCCCTTTTGAAACGCATTGTAAAGCTATGGTAGCTGCCACCGGACAAACATGTCATCGCCTGAGACAACACAGTGACAAAACAAGCTCTAAATAACAGTTAATTTCGGGCTACTGCAGAAACATGGCGGCATTAAATGGCAACTTCCATTATTAGAAAAAGAATACTTTGGAGATCATTCTGTTTATATGTGCCCTGTCAATAACAGATAGATTTTATTTTCGCTTGTTTTTTTTTAAACGCGTCTCTCACGTATGTGCACTATTGAGGGCACTTAAATGCGTGCGCACAAAGAGCCCAAGGGTGAATCCCAAACAATGCAACAGTCACTTCACATAAAAACGTTATGTTGTTTTTCATTGCTTTATTCGCCAAATGTATGTTAATGGATTACAGTATGCGACACATTAGCACAACTCTCTCTAAAGTTTACACATCAAGAGTTGTGATCTTTGAAGGGCATACTGTGACGATCACGTCTGGACCGGACACATTCAACCGCATGTGCCTCTGTGCGTAAAGAAAGCTGCTCATTTTAGCGCCTTTTTGCAGTTAAATACATCCACACCACAGACATGTTGCTGCAGACGCGTGCAAACAGCTCGACCGTGAGTAAAACCTGCTTGAGCACGGACGGGAGGGGTGGGTGATGTCTGAAAACAGCTTGACCGTGAGTGAAACCCAAGCGCTAGCACATGGATGGGAGGGGCACGGTTGACATTCATTTTCGGTTGACATTTTCGGCTGGATTTTTTATTTTGTCCCGAAACCGATAATGCCATTTTCGGCTGAAATTTTCGGCGACCGAAATTTCGGTGCACCCCTATATATTATATTTCTGTCAAGAAATCCTTCTAAAAGTTAAACAATGCACCTTTAACATTTACATTTCATATATTCTGTCTATTTAAAGAAAAGTCTTTCTACCAAAGTTCAGATGTATGTTAAAAATATCTGTTATCTTAAGACAGGCTAAAAGGCAGAGCCCTTTCAGCCTCTTTTCAGTTTTCATGTTCAACTATTATTTTTGCTTGGCTAAGATATCCAGGGCCATGATTTGCATCGCAGTTTGTACTGTCTATTAAAATGAGCCTTTAAACTCTATAGATTTATTGCCATTGATCCATGAATATATTGTGACTATGCAAGCATCCTTCAGGCATTGTACTGAAGCAAACATGATTTGATGGTTAAAAAGCTTTATTAATTAATATCAATTCAGATTTATGCAACCCTCGAGTAATGGCCATTTTGGATGGTATTTTTCTGGGCTTTAAGCCTAAAGTTGAAATTAAAGCATGGTTGTATTTTAGTGCAGTAATACACTGTAAATGTTGGGCTATTTCCAACCCAGCCTTCAAAAAGGGACGAACCTAAACATTTGGGTTAAAATGTAACTTAACAATTAAAATTCTGGGTTAATTTAACCTAACAGCTGAGCTTGTCCCTTTTTGACACACCGCTTGGTTGAAAATAACCCAACATTTTATAGTGCAACTTTCATGATGCTTGAAATTGAAACTTTATTTCTTTAAAATATCTCATTTTGTGTCATACAGAAAGTTTAACAGAAAATACAGAAAGTTTGTTACTTTTTCAAGTATTTTTAATACTGCTCAGTGATGTAATTTTACCTCTGATCAATATGCAAAATGGGCAGCCTATATGTTGGTGTGTGATTGTGTTTTCTGTTGTGTACGTGTATAAGCGCATGTGAGGATAAATGGGGATGACTCACAGACTGGTTACTGACGCAGAAGATTGTGAGATTACCACATCGATCTATAGAGATAGAAAGACGTGCAGAAATCGACTGGCATCTAGCTCTGAGTTTTACCTTCTTTCTCTCAAATTATTCCCTTGTTTGTTCTTAATGAATTACATTTTACATCACATTTGATTATACAGTCTAATGAATGTTTTTAAGCATTACTCTTTCATATTTCAAGATGAAACATAATGAGCTACCATTACATTTCCTTAATACTTCCTTGCATTTTGTTTTTTGATACATATTCTCTAGTGTTACAGTGCTGTGTCCTCTTGGTTTTGGCTGCTGGAGTCATAACTTATGGACTCAGTTCTCTTTAAGAAGTATACAAGGAAAACCTAATTCATCTGAGTTATATGAAGGGATTATGTATGAGCCGTCAGTGTAAATGTACCACACACACATCGCTGCCTCTTTACACCGGCAGGCTTTAGTAGATTGAGGTTGAGTCAGATGTAGTGGGTGGGAGATCTCAAATCTTTTCAGACTTTCAAAAGTAAGGCCCAAGTTCCTGCATTGAATATTTAAAGAAATATAGTTTGTGACGCATTTACTGGCAGACTTTTCATTGAAGTTTTTGTGCTGTCTTTACATGATGCATTTGAAACTAGTGCTGCCGCGAATAGTCGACGTAGTCGACGTAATCGACGATGAAAATTTGTCGACGGCAATTTTTTTAGTCGAGGAGTCGCATATTTATTTTTTTCCGTCTCAAACGGCCCACTGTAATTCTGTCTCCTGTCTCAAATGGCTCAATGTAATTCACCTCCACACCAGTCTGTGCGCTGTGCGCGCCCTGCTGGTTAATCTGCTACGCTATCATCTTTCTTCCCTCTCCTCCTTCCTTCACTGCTTTAATTTTGAAAAATTGGCGGTGGCAGGCGAGTCTATGGAATTATGAGTCGGAAAGCTTCCGAAGTATGAAAGTATTTTAAGCCAAGTTGTGATAAAAGAGTGGTCTGTTACACCGTGCCAAACGTCGCCGGCTTATCACGGGAGCACAACGACAATGCACGAGCATCTCAAACGAAAACACTCGGGAGTTATTGACGATACACCCGCAGAGAATAGGACAACGTAAGTAACTGTTATATGATTATTAATGAAACGGTGAGCTAGTCAGTACTGTTTTATTAACTCTTTTGAGAAGTACAATGACTCTGTATTTGGATGTTAAAGGCTATCAGTGTTTGCTCGTGATTCCGCCACGGAATCAACACTGGACGCAACAAATAGATTTTTAATGATTCCCATTTACATTTTTATTTTACTATTTTAAACGGCTCAATTCATTGTTGCGAGTGTTCAGCGGGTCTCTCTCTCTCTCTCTCTCTCGCTCTCTCTCTCTCTCTCTCTCTCTCTCTCTCTCTCTCTCTCTCTCTCTCACTCATGTTGCTTGCAGCGCCTCGACCGCGCGCGCCTCTCTCTTACGTGACAGTGAAAAGGTGGCAGTGTTTTTAATGTACTTTCTTTTTTGCGTAAACGTCAACATTCACAGATGTCTCTGACAAAGACGACTGATCGAGTTAACATGACTTGAAGAAAGATTAGCAGTAGTGTGAGTCTGTGTGCGAGCTTTCTCACTCCCTATGATGCTGTATGCCGTGTTCTGTAGTCTATGCAACAACAACAGTGTATTCTCTTATATTTCTGAATTTGCACCGAATTGTCTGCGCTATATCACTCGCATTTAAAATCAAGAAATGGCTCAAAACACAACAACAATTATGAGAAGAGCAACAGCAGTAAAGCTACAATGTAAATGTATGGTGATTTTTGCATATCTAAATCAGGATTTTAGCAGCAGTTAAAGGAACAGCTGGTTGGATATAAAACGAGGTGATGGGTCATGTTTAGGCACTATTTTATAGGCTACAACAGAACAGATAATATGTAAAATAGCATTCAGTTGTGTTAAAATGCAATATAAGATCAAAGAGTAGAAGTGAAACATTTCATATTTCTGTTATGCATCTACTTTGCACTGGAAGTTTTTATTATTATTTATATTGTTTACATTGTAATTTTTTATTTGGTAACATTTAAGTTATTCATATTGTTTATGACACCGGTGAGTTCAAAATAAAATGGACAATGAAATAACAAACACTTGAGTTTTTTTTAATTAGTCGTTTAGAATAGTCGACTATTCGAAAAATTAGTCGAAAGATTAGTCGTTAGAAAATTAGTCGTTAGTGGCAGCACTATTTGAAACTTATTTATACCAAGTTTAATACTAATTTTAGTACAAAACCTCAGCAGAGAACAACGTTTTCAACCAAAAATGGAAACTTTTTAAGAGTTTTGGCTGTTCGTTTACACGACAGGCGCGATTTGGGTTACGGAAAAACGATTCTGCTGTTGAAATCTTTGCTATGCTGTTTGTAAGAGAATCTCAGTAGTTTAACCTTTGAACCCCGGTGCATGTTATGCTGGATATATGCTGTTGGCATCTGTGTCACATTTACACAGCCATTTGACTATCTGTGAAATCAGCAGCATTTGGGACGTGCTAGCTTCTCTCAAGATCCGCTTACCTGCACTAAGATTCTGTTTCTAGCTGGGATTGCAAAGGGCTGATTGTCACCATCCACCCCACCAAATTTTCCATTACATCATCAGGCGGGAGCAAACCAAAAATTTAGAGGAGTACAATTCAGAGTTCAAAAGATGGGAGTTTGATGATGGATTTTAATATGAGACAGCATGAAATAAGATGATTCCTCAGTTCTTTTGCCTGAACGTCTTGAAGTTGCTCTGATTTACAGCCCTGTTAACTTTGTTTACACTAATAACTAGGGTGACCACCTGTCCCGCTTTACGTTGTACTGTACAGCAATTTTACCCTTTGTCCCGCCTCACCCAAATTGAGCATCTATCCCGCTTTTTCATTCGACCCTCCCTAATTGAAAATAAATACACAGATACGTCCATAGGCGTATTGTTAACTTATGTCCAATAGTTCAGAGGAGCCTGTCGGGGCCTGACAGGCTAAGCCCATTTGGACCGGGCTCGGGCCGTTTTTTTTTTTTTTACAGACAGGGCTCGGGTCGGGCTCGGGCTTATTTTAGCGTCTCTCCTCTGTGTGTGTGTGTGTTTGCGTGTGTAGCAAAGACAGCGTGCATCTGAGAGCGCGCATCCGAGAGAGAGAGCACGCATCAAAGAGCACGCGCATCAGAGAGAGCTTAAAAGTGATTGATATTGGTCTCTGGTCGGGTTCGGGCTGAAAAAATTGTTGGCATTGTCGGGCTGGGGTCGGGTAGGGCTTGAACACTACGGGCTAGGCAGGGAACTACACTGCAACCAAAATGGTCGCATATGCGACCTTTTAAACAGGTCGCAAATGTGCTACCTAATGTTTTAGACAATATGCTATGATTTACTATGAGCATTTATTAAAACAGAAATGTGGATTTTAAGAATGCGTTTTATAACGTGCTCTGAGCCTTCAACACGTTGGCTTCATTTTGCGTGAAAGCATGTCGTGTCTCTCCCTATGAGTGTGTGTTCGCGTGCTCTCTGTTTCTCAACGAATTTGGTGCGACGCAAAGCAAGCTCAGTGTCTTCCATGTTTCTGAACTTGAGCAGAGGTCTTTCTTCACTGAGGATGCGGGACCCGTATGGTTCCGGGTTTATATTTTAAATGGTCAGTCAGGTCCGGCTAGGACCTAGTTTAATTACTTTGGGTCCCAAGTCTGATTAATATTGTGTGTATAACCCGAGTCGATCGGAAAACGGCCATATATTCTTGTATCAAAAGATGTGCAAAACCAAAACCTGTTAAATGTTCTGTTTCTAGCTGGTGTTATGCTTTGGGCTGTTGAAGTGGGCTGGTTTGCTGGGGTGGTTGTGGAAGACAGAATACCTACTATATCATGCGCCTTAAGCAAAAATGGAAATCTCTTTTCCTCTGTTATACACAATGTATTTCACGACACTCTACAATGCTTGATTTTGATTGGCCAGTCGTGATATCCAAGGTATTTTATTCAGAAATAACCACCTGAAACTAATAAAACACAACTGCAAATAATTTTGATAGGTACAGTTTAATATTACACAAAAAATTAATATAAACATGTCTTTTATAGCATATAAGACATTATAATTACAAATGATTAAACCAAAAAGGATGTTTGTGACCAAAACATTTAATTAAAGAAAACAAGTAAAAGGTCTGCATTTATTAAAAATGTGCAAATAAATGATTTCAAATCAATATTTAATGTTTCTTACATTACTTGTAAAGTAAATAGCCGTGTAATAAGTGAGATAATGTACAGGCAGCAGGTTGTCATAGCGCAATAAACCCCTTCATTGTGATACAAGGTGACACTGTCAGGGCTTATTTCTGTGATAACAACCTGCTGCCTTTACATTATTTCTTACATATTAGTCTATGAATTCCATCATTGAAGGAAAAGTTGAAAAGAGAGACCTGTCATGATGACAGTATTCTGATTATGTTGGATTGGTAGGAAATAATAACCCTACGTTTGTTTTTAATGATTCTGTGCTTACGAGTGGGTGTATGTGTGATGAATCTGGAAGATGCATCTGTTCTTTTGACTGAGGCTTTGGCTGCTTGTTTATGAAAAGAAAGACGTAGGTAGACTAATGCTTTATCAAATGTCAGTGCTACTTTAACTCTGTTAATAGGCTGACAGTTTGGTTTGCCTTGAGAGTTGGTTGCATACTAAATCATTTCTTCATCCACACATCTGATTATTTTAGACTAGGTTTCAGGATGGAATACTTCAGCGAATACAATGTAATATATACTGTACATTATGTATTTGTTTTTCTTGTTAAACTGTTTTTTAATATTTAACACTTATGCACTAGAAAAAAACAACATTTAAAGGCATGGTATCTGATTTTGAAAAATGATAACTTTGGCCTACTAGCACTGAAATCACGATCCCACCCTACATTCGAATTACCATCCAAGTCGACTCCTCCAAAACAGATGCACAGACCAGAAGCACATTCATGTTTAATGAAAACTTTGCTGTACAAAGTGAATAACATTACCAAAATAACAAACATAAACAACTGTTTTAAATTTGATTAGATACAGCATGTTTTCAGTTATGTGGACGTACTAGTTTGCTGGTACTAATTTTGAAAACATAAACATTGTTACGCTAATTTGTAATGGTACACAAACTACATAAGCAACACAATGTTTCATCAAAATATAATATTTGAATCCTACTAAATAGATCACACCACGTTCCAAACTTTCCAAAAGAAACACTGCAACGACCCTTTTCCACCACAGCTGTTTCCATCTCGTGGAAAAGTTGTCGATGTTAATTCAGGTTTTTGCTTTTTGCTAATCCATACTGTTTTTGTCGTCTTTGTTTTAAAAAATGTTGTTCGATTTGTGGCTCCTGTGCAGGTTGTCAATTCAGCAGGAAAGCTTGTTTGCATCTGTTTACAGAGTGCACGTGAACTCACTGATGACATATGAAGTCTGCGTGAACAGGGTGCGCAGTGGAATGCAAATTGCATGCGTCCAATTATTGCATCTGGCCCGCGTTAAATGATTTGTAGAATTTTTTTTGGCATACTTGTCTAAATGTATTTGGTCCTACAGGACCATTTTTTTGGTCCTTTACAAATATATTTAGACAATTATGCCATCCGGATCTAAGGAGACTTTTCAACTAAAAATGTTTCTGGATCAAATCAGATACCCTGCCTTAAAATGCATTAATCTGTCTTCAGTTAAAAACTGGATTGTTTGCATGTTTTTTCACCTATAACTGTGGAATGATTATTCAGATATTGTGTAAAATGTCTGACTAATTTTGACTATTAATTCACAAATTAGATTGTCATTTACAATTGTGGTTGAAATTCACCACACTGGAAATGGAAGGTCATGCGCAAAGCATTGTGGGTTGCAGTACCTTGTGCATTTGCTCTCTTGTATACTTTTATTGTAGTACAAGTATGTGATTCCATACTGTAGCCAGCATGAGAAAATGATGCTTTTACTTAGGATGTGAACCTTCAGGGGCACTGAATCATAAAGGTTTCATAATGTAGATCTTATATAATCTGCATGCACTGGATCTACATTTACATGTATGCATTTGGCAGATGCTTTATCCAAAGCAACTGGCAGCACATTGCAAGGTATACATTTTTATAAATATGTGTGTTCGTTGGGTTAGAACCCATGACCTTTTGCGCTGGTAACACAATGCTCTACCACTGAGCTATACAGGAACATTTCTGTTTGACATTTGCATATGAATGACTTTTGTCCCTCTGCACTGATCTGTGTTTGTATCAGATGTATTCTCAGATATAGTGTCATGCTCACGAGGGGAGAGGATTACAGTTGAAACTTTACAACCTTTGTTCCCATTGCATCTCAGAGTAAACAGAGTCTGGAGACAGATCTAAGATGGCTTTTGTCAGATTGATACTTTAGATTGCAAGCTGGTCTCTGTTTAAATTGTCAATCTCGGTTAGGCATCCCATAGGAAGTAACTGTAGATGCAAGGCCTTCCGATATGATTATATAGGAATGCTTTTATGCCTCTTGCTTGTTTCCCTCTGAGGCCATAGCAGATTGGAGAAGTCTTTTCTGTTATATTAGAATCGTAAAAACCCATCGTCACCTGGGATTTTAGCTTACTGCTGCCAGACTATGCTTTGAACATTTACTGTACCTCAGGCATGGATGAAGCTAGTCAGGATTCTCTATTTGAATGTGAAGTATTACTGCGCAAGAACATGTTTTCGTAAATTCACAAGGTCAAACCTGTCACACTTATGCCTCAATGCTTGCTGTCTTTAGAGATTCAGAAGACATATTAAGTTTTGTTTGTTATCCCTACTGGTATTTAGTGATGTTAATTAAAGCAACACCACAGAGTTTTTTAACCTTAAAATAACGTTTCCAAAAAAGTTTCAGTCGTTCATTCACACAAAACAGGGTGCATGGCACTTTCACATTTGCTTTGGAGCCCTCTACCGGCCAAAACCGCACTAAAGAAGTTTCCAAACGTCGGGTCGCGGTCCTGTAGTTTGAGTGAAAACTACAAAAACTTGCTTTACGGCAGACCTACAATCCAATCAGAGCCAGCTTTGCCGCAGTAGGCTAAATTATTTACGACAGTGGTAATGGACAATTCCACTTCCAACCTGTAGTGGGAGCAAAGAGCAAGAACTCTTTAGTGTTGCTTTAAAAATGCCTTTCATTATTGATGAATATGAGTAGAGATACTGTAATTGACATGGGTCGATTTAAAAAATAAATGATAGTATGTAGGGCTGCATAAGAACTAATCACAACTAATCATTTGCAAAATGAAAGGTTTTATTTACATCATATATGTGTGTGCACTGTGTATAATAATTATGTATATACAGTATAAAACACACGCATGTGTATATTTAAGAAATATTTACATTTATATATAATTTATATGAATATGAATCCTTAATGTATGAATACTTAATGTATACACATATTTTCTTCTTAAAATTATACATGCACGTGTGTATTTATATATACATAAATATTATATTCAGTATACACACATATATGATGTAAAACAAAATCTTTTATTCTGCAAATGATTAGTTGTGATTAGTTCTTATGCAGCCTTAATAGTATGATCATAATTAAACTAGATAAAAACAAAATCAGCTGGTTTGCTGCAACATTAATTCCTCAGTGAATTGTATAAAAAAGTTATTTTTCTGCTGTAATTGAATTAAAAAGTGCAACATAGCACCTATGGACAAGGCCAAATGGCAACTATAATCATTGGTTTTAATGGCTGCCTGCCATTGCTCCCCAGATAGCAAATTGGTTATGGGCCTTATCAGGTTGAATTCAGGCTGTTGTTGTGGCCCACATACCGCCATGGACCCCTCCCCTCAAATGGCCCTTAAGCTGCTTGCCTAAAGGATACCTGAACAGTGCCTGAAGCAGGCCAAAATTCACCCACAACTTCTTTAATGTCCCTGTAACCAGCCTTAACTGTCCCAGAACTCTGCCTTAATCCCCAAGTGTAACCCATTAAAGAGCCAAACTGCCAACAACTTTACTAAACCTCACCCAACTTCTCCAGAACCCCCCCCCCAAAACTACACCAATATTATCCCCAAATCCTTAAAACTGAGCCTGAATGCAACCATAATATTTAATCATTATTAAATAAATTAAAACCATGTGTTTTGAAAATATAGTGTTTTTATTAACACGGAGGTACAAACCCCAGCCAAATACAAGAAAATTAAAACAATAGGAATTAAGAATGACATAACAGTAAGCAAAAAACAATACAATAAATAAAAAGCAAAGTGTTTAATAAACAAGGCAAAAATAAAGTAATTGTGTAGTGCGCAAATCAAACAAACCAAAAGTGTAAATTTTCTTAATACATTACCCACCAACAAAAAACAAGTCACAATACAATAAAAACAAGTGTTAAATAAGTAAAAAAATGTAAAGTGCACAAATCAAAAAACCAACCAAAAAAAAGGTAGTGAATCAAAAAAAAAAAAAAAAAAATTTAGTAAATGTGCAGTGTAATAAAAGAACAACAAAACTGGTTAAAAAATACAAACTATTTACATGTGCAATAAAAATATAACTAAAAAACAATAGCAGCAGAAGACAAAATAAAAGCAACAATTACAATAACAGATTAAAAATCAAGCAGTAGGTTAAAATGTTAAACAAAGCAGTAATGGACAAAGTACGTGTGAACCCAAAAATAAAGGCTGGTTATAAAAGACAAACTAAAAATGTAATATCAGAAGAGAAAAATCAACCAAGCTTCAAAAATAAAATGAGAATAATAGATTTAACCAACAGCAAATCAAGAAAATAATAAGTGTAAAAGAAATTAAAATCCAAGTTATAAAATGTTAAACAGGAAAGCAAGTGCAAATTGAAGCAAGTAAATGTGCATAAATCAAGTGAAACCAACAAACAGGTAGTAAAAGCCAAAATTGTTCACACGTGCAAAAGTAAAAAATACCTGCAAAAGTAAAAAAGGTGCAAAAGTAAAAGTGCGCAGAATTAAAAATACAATAAAATCAGTTATTAAAATTTAAATTTTGTAATGTTCTTTTTTTTCTGCCACCCTCACGATCACCAGCAAAGTAAAACCACCGTCTAATAACTTGTTCAACTTCCTGCTCAGTAATTTGGGCACAAACTGGATTTCTTCTTACAGCCTCTAGAATACGAGCATACAGATATAGAAAAATTAGCATTAAATAAAGTGTAATCGAGCATACAGTACAATACAGTATTAAAGATCCAAGACACTACATATTCATTTAATGAATGTCATAAAAACTTCTTCAAACACATCAAAAGCACTTACCAATGACAACACTTTTAAGCTCCAAATTTTGGAATGGCGTTTTTCCATTTAAACCTCTCCAGTTAATGGTTTTAGCAAAGTCATTTTTAATCGCCTGCTTCATAATTCTCCAAACCGTATCCTTCAAGTCCACCCCACCCAGCAATCCAAGTTCGAGTACCTGAAATGTTTTAAAACACACTTTGTCATTGAACACTTTCATTACTTTTGAATATTAATATGCAATTACTACACTACATAAAATTTATCACAAAATTCAGAAATTAACTCGTTTAACTCGATACGTTTGCTATAGACTGAACACGGTTTAATTATAAGAGTAATGAGAAAAATATATGTATGATATTACAGTAGGCATTAGGTAACTGTTCATAAACGTTAGTTACACCTACCACTTTTCGTCTCGTTTCCGGTGCGGATTGAAGATCACTTTCCAGGGAAGTTAATGATCTTAAATCTTCAACTGGAAAATATTTTGGAGTTAAGTGGTTATCCTCCGTGATCTCACCAACATTGTTTTGTTTGAGATCTTGAACCATTCTTACAAGACGTCTTTGCTGCTCCATAACTATTTCAAGTTTTGTCAAAATGTCATGAAGAATTGCTGAAACATTAAACAAATTGTAAGGTTACCACACCAGTCCTTTCTTTGACATCAGGCTTACACTTACAGTGATTATGAAATAATTAAACAAAAACGTACATCTCTGGAATGGATCGTTGCTTGGGAGGCGCTTTGTCTGGACTCTGGGAGTCAAAGAGTCATAATGCCACAGTGATTCCACTGCGTGATCAGGAGACTGTAAAGTGGTTTCATTTTGATGTCCTGTGATATGCTGTGATGATCTGGCAGAAGACGGTGTATTGTGAAAAGGCAGGGTAGGCATCGGTTCAGGCATATCTATTGCTTGGCGTAATGAAGACCCAAGATTTCTCTCTTGCATTTCAATTGAAGGGCTTATGTCCAACAAGGATGGGCCTGGAGTTTCTGGGATCCGTGTCAGACACGAGGACTTCTGAGGACATATGGAGGGTTGAGGTTGTCTTTGAGGACTTGGTTGTACCTCAGTAGATGAACAAATCCTTTTAGGTGGTGGTTGTATTTGCGGGGCATGTGGCAAATTGTCTTTTTGGGGTGCAATAGCCTCGTCATCAGTGTCATAATCTTCCAAAAGGCGCCGGTTTCGTCTGTAGAGAAGGAAAAACATGTAATAATCACTAAAATGGAATAAGCTTGAAGTTTGAAAGATGGCATGTCCATGTGAAGATAATATTCAGGGGCAAATTCAGTGTTAAGATGTGTATGATAATTGACATGCATATTACTTTGCCCAATCATTAGTGTAAAAAGGTCTGCGATATATGCATTACATAATATGTAATATTAAATACACATATCTTACTTTGTTTTGCGTTTTGGTGGCCTCTGGGACTCAAGCTCTGCCTCAGACTGGAGATCAGTCTGTAGCTCAGCAAGCGGCAGCTTCCGGCGTGCTTCACCATAGCTTTCTATCAAAGACAGAATTGAAAAATAAAAACAAATCAGAAGAGCCATTTGATATTTTGAAATTAATGGATTATATAATTTTTTTTCATACATACCTGCAGTATACATAATTTTTATTTTATAAGCAGACCAAGACTCCCTAGGTTGCTCCAAACACTTGGTTGCCCTCTGAATTCCTTCACCCTTATATGGAGGCCATAAACAAATCCCATTTTTTACCCAGACTGCTGGCACAACCTCCACTTCTTGGGTATCAAGAAAGCTCACAATGTGGTACATGTTTTCTGAAAGCAAATCAATTAGATAAACATTTACTAAAAAGGTAATATAAAAGACAAACACAGAAAACATACGTCTTAGGCGAGTCACTTACTTGTGTAGAGTGAAGAACTAACAACAATCTTGTGTCCCCTTGTAAAACAAATTCTGGAAAAGAGAAACAAAAACAAAAAACTCATTTTAAATGTAGAAGGGGGAAAACCGCAAACCTGCCCTGTCCCTCAAGAGGCAATCTCACATACTTGTGTATATTTTGTGTAAGCCTTGCACATTTCAGCTCCAATGACAGGTCTGAAACAACAAAAATCCCTAATTCCTGTGAATCTATTGGGTAGTCAAATAAACTTTCTTTCTTGGTGTACTCTTTATAAACAACAAACTCACTCCCTTTAAAGCAAATAATGTTTTGTACCAGAACAACAACATTATTAACCTCAATACAATTATCACCTTCTGAAGTTTTAAGAACCACACCATCCCGAATCAACTCTCTGAACTGCACAGAAGTTTCGTCAAACAACCGTGGAACTGGCCCATCTGTGTGCATGAATTTCATCTGTGATTTCAATTCCTTAACTTCAGTACTGCTGTTTGAGTGCACAGCCTCCATTTCAGACAGCCTTCGAATTACTTGAGTTAAGGGGCTGTGTGGTTTCCTGATCATTTTTTTCAATTTCTGCAAATAATTTTCAAAAGGAAAGCCTGATATTAGGTCTAAATGACCATGAAGTCCCACATCATCACTAAGGTGAATCAATCCATGTATATTGTACACGACAAAATCAGAGCCATACAACTTACTGAAATGTTCAACAAATGAAACAAGCAAAGTTTTGGCAAATTCATTCATTGTTAAACAAAATGTTGGATTTGCTAAAATGCAGATTGCAGCAGACAAAAGCATGAAATTATTATACACTTGTTCGGACAGAAAACGTTTAAGAACAACTGGCCCAGTATACAGAAGAAACTGTCTAAATTCTGTTGCTTTCCATCTTAGTCTTTCCTCCAGACTCCTTGGTTTTCTAGCAAATTCAACTGGGACAAAAACTCTTAAATTAGTTAATCTTTCAGAGATAGTCTTAACATGATGTCCAGAAAGACGACATGGTAAAGGTCCAGTACTGGTCATCCACAAATCTAAAAGTCTTCGAACCACACCAAGACACACCAAATGCATATAATCATGAGGAAAGCAACTAACCATCCCTATATTAGTATTAGTCAGAGGTGAATGTCCTGTGTGATGATCTTCATCTAGAGCTAGCTTAAAAGACTCATCAGTCCTTGGAAATGCACAAATCTCAGGGAACGTCATGCGATGGTTACTGTAAACACCTGACTGAACACACTTGTCACATCCAGAATAGCCAGTATGAGTTTTAATGCATTTAACAAAGGCTCTAGCTGGAGCATCACATATAACTGAAGTTATCTTCAACCAAAAAGACTTACCATTTATAACAAAACCTTGGGTCAAGCTATTTATCTCCTTTACAAGAGCATCTAGGTAGTCTGAAACAGGGTTTGGCTTTTTAACACCACAAAATAAAGCTATTAAAAATGGCTTTTTATCAACACAATCCTGCAACATACCCAACACTGGCCAGAACTGAAGAGATGAACTTTTAAACAAAGGCAGGCCATCTATATTTAGCTGTAACCTGAACACATGTCTATCAGGAACTTTAAGAGACAGGTTTTCAAGCGTTTTACCAAGAGATTTTAATATTCCAAAATAGTGGTAAGTACCACCTGCTACTTTATCCACCAAATACCGTTTTGTTGTTTGGAGCAAAGAACGCCCATCTTTTGGAAGGAATGGATGATGTACTTTAAGTATAGACAGAAGTGCTGTAAGAGCAACTAAAGAAACACCAAACTTAACTGCCCAGCCTGACAAAGAGCTTGCCAAATCATTACATGAAAAACTTTCATTCGAGTCACTATCATTAGAATCTTCACTAGAAATCTTCTCCTCACATTCATAAACAGTCTCAACACTAGAACAAACATCTTCAGCGTCAGTGTTTGGTCTCTTTTCAGGCAGAGGATTGATCTCCTTCTCAAAAGACTCAAACATCCTATCGACACGTCTAACTGCCCTTTTACGCATGTTTTTTCGCTCAAGTCGCTCACTTCGCTTGGCCCACAAGTTTTCCATTATGCACTGTAAATGAGGATTGTGAATAACTGTGGCACTTCAAGCAAAAAGAGCTACGAATGAACAAACAAGCCAACCGAGCAATGCGCTGCTTAGAATTACTAAAACCTTTTTCTCGCTTTTTTTTAAAGAAATCTCAAAGTACTTCCCTTTGTGTAAAAAGTCAACAAGCGAGGCAGAAGTTCAGCAGCATGTAGTAAAACAGCAGTTTGAATTTCACATCCACAGCGTATAGACGGTTTCAGCAGTAACAACACGCGGCTTTCGTGGTCATCACGTAACTTCCGGTAAACTCTGCGAAGAATAGATAACAACAAAGTCCTTTTAAAGTAGTTTATGTATATAACAAGCCAAATAAACAACACCTAGATTACATAGGAACCCAAAACATTTGTTATTTTCGACGATGTATTTGTTTAAGAGTTCAGTTTCAGCAACTAGTCAGACCATTAAACAAACAGAAACCGACGAAACGGACTGAACAAACAAGTACGCTGCTAAGAATTACTATAACATGTGCCTAAGCTTTCTTTTTAAAAAAAAAGTTTACTTACCTTTGTGTAATAAAATCCCAGATGATAAAGATCAACAAGCGAGGCAGAAGTTCAGCAGCATGTAGTAAAACAGCAGTTTGAATTTCACATCCACGGCGTGCGTTCTAGCATAAAAAGTATAAGAGCCACAAGTGAACAAACGAGTACGCTGCTGAGAACTACTATAACATGTGTTTTAAGTTAAGCTTTCTTTAAAAAAACAAAACAAGTTTACTTACCTGTGTGTAATAAAATACCAGAAGATAAAGATCAACAAGCCAGGCAAAAGTTCAGCAGCATTAAACAGCAGTTTGAATTTCACATCCACGGCGTGCGTTCTAGCATAAAAAGTATAAGAGCCACAAGTGACCAAACGAGTACGCTGCTGTGAACTACTATAACATGTGTCTAAGTTAAGCTTTCTTTAAAAAAAAAAGTTTACTTACCTTTGTGTAATAAAACACCATAAGATAAAGATCAACAAGCGAGGCAGAAGTTCAGCAGCATGTAGTAAAACAGCAGTTTGAATTTCACATCCACGGCGTGCGTAAATATGCCTGGCTGGCTGGCTGCTACGTAACTTCAGGTTCCTCTTGTGGGTGGGTTATTTCGACCTCATGCGGCGCCTGCGCAGACTGATTGGTGCATGACATCACAATACCGCGAGAGTGACTCAAAAGAACACTGAACATTTAGATCGATCGGGCTGAGCAGCTCCCGCATGAAGTCGAACAGGTCTATTCAATCCGCCGCCGCGTTGATTCCAAAACGAGGGATTGTTCAGGGGTGCGTGGTTGCAATGCAATTTAGAATTGAGAACAGACGCGCTCAACTCCCAAATAGTTTATGAGTGCGAGTAATAAAGAAGTATCAAAATAAAAATGAAAAAACGCACTCTCAAAATATAATTTCATAGATATTTGTACCATGTCCAATCTATGAGTTGCCAACCAATTTCCCATTGCCAACCAACTAAGTTGCTAACAGTTGTGAAAACTTGACATTGTCAAGCATTTATTTGGCTTATTTTTCTTGCCATTTTATTTTTGAAATATTCCTGATGTATTTTATATTACCAACTGTGAAATAATGAAAACCAATTGAAGTACTTCATTTAAGAATATTTTATAGTATTTTTATTATTAATTTATATTATTACTAATTAACTAATTAATTTTATTATTACGTTTCACCATCCCACAAAAATGTTTTACAATACATACCTGTAAAAAGGTAACTATTCAGTTCATGGCTAGTCACAATAGACATAAAGGGGACAAATTGTCACCCACAATTTAATGTTGAATGCTTTGGCCCCCTCAATGTTCAATGTTTGATACAACTTCAATTCTTTAAGTCTTATTTAGGAATGATGTGGCAGACTGAACCATTCCTATATTTTAAAACATTTATTATTGTTTTGTTTTTATTTTGCACATTGATACCTCCTTGTCTGCCTTAAGTGCCTATCAGGCTAATCTTGTCAAGAAAGACATCAATTCTTTTCTTTACAAAACTCATATTATTATTTCCTTTATAGGAATGCATTTGAATAGCTTTTGTAAAAAGTTTCTATCCCGGAAAAAAGATTTAATTATTTTAAATACATCAAGCATATTTTCATTATTGCAATTGTTTTTGACGAAATTAATCTTTTATTGATGTATGACGTACAAAAAATGAAGCTAAGCAAGATATTTACACAGGCTGTGAGCTCTTTAATTGATCTTTGGCTAGCAAAACCCAGTTTGCAGAAGACTTTTTTTCTGGTGGACCAAACTCCAGCCAAGACTCAACCAAAAAAGCTATTTGCTTTTTTTTCTTTTGGTGGACCAAACCCCAGCCTAGAATCAGCCAAAAAAGCCATTTGCTTTTTGTTTCTTTAGGTGGACCAAACTCCAGCCAAGACTCAGCCAAAAAAGCCATTTGCATTTTATTTCTTTTGGTTGGCCAAACTCACGCCACAACTCAGCCCAATGATGTTTCACGAAAAAAACCTGTGCCTGAATTAAGCCTGAAGTGCCTAAAGTAAGCCAGTTTTGGCCCTGAATGTGTTGCTATCTGGGTCTCCTGTAAGGAGCAATGGGTGTTAGGAAATGATTTAGCCACGTTTTTCACAGCTAGGCTGCTGACACACACAATTCATGAGCTGTAAACTGTATTTATCCACTGGATTCTGTGCTGTGTGCAAATATTACTTAGTCACAGCTGTGTAGGGGTCTTTACATGTGATGCAAACCTGTCATTAACTAAGAAGAATAAAGGAAACCTGGAGTTAATGATCTGAAGAACTGTGTCACCAGTCTTTCACCCTGGACACTTCAACGTTTCGGTCTGGTTTTTCATAAGAACAACCTGATCTCACGAATTTCCATGTTATAGTCACAGAATATTTCTTTCTAATAAAGTCTTTCTTTTCCGTGTCAGTTTCATGTATTGGTTAATGTTTTATTTTCTTACCACTGTTGCTTGGGTTTGGGGTTTTGTTACATAAAATGACATCCTAACCCAAACCCAACTCTAACCCTAACGTCAGGCAACAATTGTTTAAAAATCCGGAAAAAATTGTATAAACCAATAGTTATAGTGACATCCTAACCCAAACCCCAAATCTAACCCTAAACACAAGCGAAAATGGTTTAAAAATAGGAAAAACAATTGAGTTACCAATAGGTGAAACTCTCACAGAAAAATATGGAGATCCGTGACAATGACACTGATAAATTAGCAAAATATTCCATGACTATACCATGGAACTTTATGTTGCATAAGAACCACCTACTTGTGTGTGGCAACTTCTAAAAGGCTTCACTGAAGAAATTATAATGTCCAGTAGTTAAGGTGGCACAGTGGCATAGTTGGTTGCACTCTTGCCTCAAGGCAAGAAGGACCACGGTTCGAGCCAAATTTGGATGTTTGTCAGTGTGGATTAGCTCCATGTACTTGGGTTTTCTTGCATAGTCCAAATACATGCAGAATCGGTGAATTGGAGATGCCAAATTGTCCTTCCCAAATTGTGTAAATTAACTTGTTCTTTCCATGAATAATGCCATAGACGCCAGAATGTTTAATCGATAAATAAAAGTGCACAAGTGATTGACTTTGCTTGACATTTGCTATTTGAGATCTGGATTATTTTTTGGGCTAGTCGTTGTTTTAAAAAGCCACTGTGTACAAACAGGATGAGACCTCTTTGGCCAACTCAGTATTTTCAAGCCAGTGTTTGTCATTTATATCAGATGGTCACTGAAATGGACCGTGGGCTGAGGCAGCTTCAGGCTAAATAAAATGTAATGTTATTTTGACTAGTAGGATGAGGTTGAGTCCGTATTCACAGTAGGAAATAAACAGTTATTGCTCCGCGTGCATCTACATAGGGGGTGTATTGCTGCAGTTTTGACAGGTTTGATTTATGCTATGATTATGCTTGCATAATGAGATGGCATGTCAGTAATAAGGCCCATGACAACAGCATCACTGGCACACAATATGACAATCTGTGACCAACAGAAGATCCTTCTGTACCTCATTCAGACAACAAAAGGTGTTATCAGTAAAATGGAAAATAATACATGAATATTAAAGCTCTATTAACAGTCTTTATTAACCCTAAGATAACATTTTATATTATTACTAAATGAAATAAGTGAATGTCCAGGGATAAAATATCCAGGGATGTGCTGAATCTCATGCTGTGTGGCTTTGGGTCTATGTGCTCTGTTTTAATGAGCAGAAGTAATGCTGCAGATGGAGCTCACATAAAGACATTGGAGACAGAAATGCTTCTACTCAGATGTGGAGTAAGTGAGCAGTGATCTGGCTGTGTTAGTATGGCAGCAGTGTGCTGGTCAAGGCATGAATCAGACAGCAGTAATCACTAATGACAGTTCACACTGTGACTCAGTCCCACAACAGCACTCTCAGCTTACACACAAACACACAACAGCACAATGATTCTCTCATATCAAGCACACACACATGCACGCAAGCATCATGTTGGCATATCTGGTTTACGGGGAAATTTCCTTAGACGCAATGCATTTTTTACTGTACAAACTGTTATATTCTATTCCCCTAACCCCAGTCCCTATCCCCAATGTCACAAAAACCTCTTGGCAGTCTTTAATCTATGAAAAAATACCATTTAGTATGTTTTTTTTTAGCTTTTACACTTCCCTGTAAACCATGGTAACATAGTAAACATTTCATTATACACTATTCATCTCCCCGTACACCACATATGCCAACTCACACATACATATACATACACACAGACTTAGGTTATCAAATGTACAGATATTTGCTTTTCACCATGCTCACAACCCACTGTTTGACTCGCATGTGATTCACGTATTAATACGCAAACCTAAATAGGGAAAGTTTATCATTTGCACGAGTCTCAACGTCTGATTGGCATCTCATGTCCTTCTGTGCAGGGTGTTTGTATTAAATTTCATTTTGTGGAACGTTCTGTGTCATTGACAGGATCCCAAATATGAGAAGGGCATTTTACAGAGGAAGTGACAGTTAATGAGATGATATACTCAGTAGCACTGCATAGGCCGGACAGTTGTGTGTGTTTGTGTTTATATGTGTATGTGTGTTTATGGTATCACGCCCTGGGCTGCAGCAGAAATAGCTTTGACACTGTGACAGAAGGCCAGAAAAACACGGCCACTGCCTCTCGCTAATCTCAGCAGGGAGATGTCAGGCGTTTCCTCCCTTCTTCCAACACACATGAACGCACAAATACATACACAGCCCAGTGAAATGACAAGTGAAATAGCCGCCTTCTGTTTTGGAAACAGCAGCGTTCACAAAATTTGACCCCACCTCTGTCAAAAATCAGAATGACATTGACTGAATGCTCTCAGCATGTTGTATTCTTTTATCATAACGATAATCAGCTTAATCCCAGAATCAGGTCTTTAGAAATACCAATTTGTTGGCAGAATCCACTAAACGCCATGCCGAATATACGCAAAGTGCATGGAAGAAGAATTTAATAGATGACGGCCCACGTATGAGTTAGATTTCAATTGTCGATCTTTTTAACTTTATCCAGAAAGGTCGGTGAAGAGTGATTAGGGTGGGATTGGAAAAACAACCAGCCACATGACTCACAGCTCCCCCCAATGTGTGGTTCGGTTTCTTCATTTTCAATTTTCAATTTCTGACTTTTTAATCATTTGCAATATTTTAGTTGGATATTTAGTGATTTTTGAATCTGTTTACCAACAGTGTCAATTTAGAGGTTTTTGCCAAAAAGCTTGCATATGCACTTTGAGGGTTTTGAAATTTGTTAAATGCCAGTGAAATAACTAATGTGACCGGTGCTGGAAAATTGAGTAGGAATGAGCAAATAGAAAAAAGTAGCTTTTGACATCCTCCATTAAAACAACTTCAAAATGATGTATGATTTGTTGGAATCTGACAAAAAATTATAGAAAAGTTGATAAGAAAATTGATAGAGTCAGCAAGGTCGAGAAAAATCGAGTTACAAGCTATGCAATAGTTTTTAATAATAAAATCTTTTGATACTTTTGGAGCTTAGCCGTTGCCGTCTTTGCATTCTTATACTATTAATTTTTTTTTTGGTCGAGCACCCTACTAACCAAACACCAAAAGATAATCGGGCCGATTTCCCCCCTTCCGACAATCCTAGCTTTGTCCCAATTATCTTGACGTTCTACAGATTATCTTATCAGATTTTCCCTTGGTGTATGAGGTGTGTTAAGAGTGTCCAAACCTGATCGAAAGATAATCGGGCCGATTTCCCTACTTCCGACAATCCTAGCTTTGTCCCAATTATCTTGACGGTTCTACAGATTATCTTATCAGATTTTCCCTTGGTACGAGGTGTGATAAGAGTGTCCAAACCTGATTGAAAGAACGTCGGAGTCGTCCCAATCGCAAATCGTAAATATTAAATGTTTTATATTTACGATCACAACTCCTGATGTGTGGGGGGAACCCCGAGGACAAACACGCACACACTCTTGAGATTATCACGTGAAATGACACAATATCCAATCAGGATGATGGAATATGGAAGCAGTCATGGTGCAGCACAAAGTGAAGTTGTGCGAAGTGAACTTGTACAGACCATGTTCCCGCTGTCTCCACGACTTCACCCATACCCTTTTCTTTTTATCTTACATTTTCTGTGAAAATCATTCCAAACACTATCATTGAAATTTCTTCCTGCATATCGTCCGTCATGCTTATTCTGAAGTCTTGCAAGATTTTGTGAGATTTCCTGTGTTCACAGTCAAGACTCTGATTGAAAATCTGTTTGTGTGTGACACATCATGGCACACCACACACTATAGGTGCAAATCGGTTAAATCTAGGATTTTTTTATCCTCATGTTTGTGGTCTATCACATTTTGAAAATCTTATAAGATGTAAAAAAATATTTTGGTGTGTACCCAGCATAAGATTGATGACGTGATTTTGCCTGCCTTTTACGAAAAAACAAAATCACTGCATCCTTACATTAAAGGCGTTCTAAGTGAATCTGCGAGACGTTAGTTTTTGTTGACGTTTGAATTGTTTTCAAACAGACGGAGCATAGCTAACTCCTCCCCCTCCCTTCCGTGCTTTCATGAACGCGCCCAACCCCCACCCCCAAATCCTGGTGTTTATTGGCTGGAACACTTTGTTTTGTTTTGTGGTGCTAGGTTTGGCCACTGTGTTGTTAATGCCGTTTGTGAAGCCTGGGCTGTCTACAGAGATTGCGTTTTTTTACAGTTTGATCAGCGGACAGGCAGCAAGCAGATAGTGAGGAGATGTTTCCGGTATGTAACAAAAATGTTTTATGGTCTAAAATGCGTCAATTCGCTTAGAGCACCTTTAAAAGCACCAGTAAAACTAATATATTGGCAAACTCAAAGTCAAAAACAATATCTAAAAATATATGTTTCACTTTTTCTTTCTTTTATTGTCAATAATTTTCCCCCGACAGTTAACCAGACATTCAGACATAACATATTATTTCTGTGTCAATTCTTGTCAAAAATAGATATATGGTGTCAAAACTGTAATTCTGTTTATATGTGTATATACTGTATCAGGGTTTTAATTGCGTGTTTGTGTACGTGTCGGATCGGTCAGTCAGCATGAGGAAGATCGTTTTTGCATCTTATCACTTTTAAAAACTCTTTTATTAACTGTTTTAACATCAATCAGGTCCCAAATTTAATCTCTACTAATAAATCATCAAGTAAGTCCTGCACTTTATTTTCTGCATGTTCCTGCATGTTTTAAAACAAAACAAATGTCAAACGCGCATGTGGATGCAGGCATCTTTGTATTAGATTAAGCATTTAGGACTGTACACCTCAGAAAACGTACAAATAAAGATAATTTTAGATGTTTAATGACTATTAAGACCATTAAGATTGCTAGATGAGGGCTTAATGTACTTATTTTTATGAAAACCTCAATTTCCACCAAAATTGAAAGTTATACTTTCGCCTGTAGCTAAAAATTACACCGTGCGCATTCCAGTTGCACTTTGAGTAAAAGTGTCTACCAAATGCATAAATGTAAATGTTAAACATCTCAATACAGTTATATTCTCTGGAGTTTGACCTGGTGGGGGATGAGGTCTTTAACAGTGGGCTGACAATAATGCACTGTACAGGTATGTGCTGCATCTGCTACTGGTTCAGAGCATGAGTTTTTCGTATGTTGATTTCTCTTGCATCTCATTGCCATTCAGAAACATAGACACAAACAATCTCATGTCCTTGCAAGGCATCTAGTGAACTGCTCGGCTACTCCACAGGGAGCCCAGTCTAAATTCTAGTCACATACTTGCATCCCTCCATCTCTGAGCTAGACCAATCACAGAGCTCGTCCTTTCTCACATATGACAGGGGCCTGTGAAGCACCTCTTTAATATTCCATGGCCTGCAGTCAGTCAAGGTCACAAAACATCCCTGCGCTTTTGCTTGGTGACAAAGTGCCTCATCCTATCAGCTGCAGATCCACGATGTCCTCTTTTAAAAATCTTCTCAGTTTGACACATCATTTTCCTGCATGTCAGCCTGTCTGTGCTCTCTGTTATATCTGCTGTCAGCCCACGTTTCAGATAAGCGAAAATATTGGGACATCTAGCACCTGCCCGTTTCTGTTCGGTCTGTATCGGGCACATAATTTAAACAGTTTTAAGAGAAAAATTGAGGGTTGGATGTCTAACCTCGTATTTTGCAGCAAATTGGGCATGTCAGAGATCCAAAATTGTTTTTTGGTCCTGAGGCTTATGCAGAATTCCTCCCTGGAGATTAGATAACACTTATCAGCAGTTTCATAGGCATGTCACAAAACCGCTATGGGTCTGATGATGATAACTGGACTGTAATAAACAACGGCTCGCATCGGATGCCACATGGCAAATGTCATGCGGCTTATTTGGACACGTTTCTGTTTTCATGCATAAAGTGCCATTAATCCTGAGGGTTGGCAGCTTGTCGATATCATAATAAGGATTTGGTTAGAGCCTCAAATGCTGGAAATTTCTCCGCACTAGAGACATGGGCTACTATCGGAAGCCCAGAATGTTCCTTTGAAGTGTCATCAGTTCAGTTCATCACATAAATCACTTGTCTTTGAGATGAAGGTTGACTGTCCCAGCCGACCTGCTCCTATCAGGCAGGTAGCGTTAAATGGTCATGGGCCATTCGGGTCTCTAGTTTCAGGACACAGCTTTATTACATCTGTCAGGCCAAAGCTGTCAGGGGACGAATGCTTTATTTACAGCGACTTTTTTGTTGTTTATCAGAAGTTTAGCTGCCAGCAAAGCATTATTGACCGAGTTGTTGGCTTTGAATGTGGCTTTGAGTGTTCCTTGCAGGAAGCAATGTAAGTGACTTGAATTACTGTCTGAAATAGCCAATTTTTTACTGACAAAATAAAATGAAACTGAGAAATGGAATCAATACCAAAAACAGCCCACAGGCTCCATGTGATGTGCTATTTGTTATAACTGAACGATTGTTTACTCAAGGTAGAGCAAGGCACCAGCAACGCCAGGGTCATAGATGTGATTTTCAGAAAACACAAAATGCTAAGTAAAAGTTGCTTTGATTGAAGACATCCACCAAATGCCAACTTGTATTTTGGCGCAAATATATTTCGCCAAAAAATACAATATGGCTTTGCAAATTATGATAATAATATATATTAATAACAATCATGTTATATGTCAGTCCTTCCAGAAAATTGAGTTTTTTTGTGATTGTTGCGGGAAAAAACCCTTGATCTTGCGGCACGTTTTCTTAAAAAATGCGATGGAATATGCATTATATTTATGCAATTTTATGCAATGAAATTGCGGGAACTTGCAAAAACTGCGTTTGGGGTTTGCAGCTTTTCAATGATGTTGCGTAATTACGTCACTTTATAACGGGGACATGACTGCGCTTGTGTGAAATAAACGCAACATTTTTTAACTTTCTGCTAAGATATATGTGACTTTTTGATACGAAGATGTGGGGTTTATGAAATCAAGCAAGCCCGGCATATTTTGCACGCAGAAATATGCAATTAATGCAACGAAAGTGCAGCGTATTTGGAAAAATGCGGTCCCCGCATAAATATGCAGACTTTGGCTGATTATGCATTGAATCATGCGATCGCATAATTGCGTTTTTGTGGAGGGAGTGGGATGCTTAACGATTAATCGCGATTAATCTATAGCAGAATAAACGTTTTTGTTTACATAATATATATGTGTGTGAACTGTATATAATACATTTGTATAAATAAATGCAGACACATGCAAGTATATATTTAAGAAAAGTTTACATGTGTATATACATTTGTATATTTATGTATAATTTATATTATATATAAATATAAATACCTATATATATATATATATTAATATATTTTCTTCTTAAAATTATACATGCATGTGTGCATATTTATATATACATAATTATTATACACAGTTCACACACATATATGATGTAAACAAAAACTTTTATTCTGCTATAGATTAATCGCGATTAATCGTTAAGCATCCTTGAGGGACTGGTATGTTATGTTGCACACTTGTAACCTTCATTTATCTATTACAATTTAATATAAAATTATATAGCATTTTAATAATTCTAGGCCTGTGCGGTTTATAGTTATTTTGATATTTAATTTTAAAATATTTTGTTTACTATTGTATACTCATATGCATTTTTGTTACTGGTTGCATTGCCCTGCTGTAGACTAGTAATAAAGTACGATAGTAGTATGTTGTGATATTACTAACGATTGGGATTTCATCAGGGTGTCAAGTGTTCACAGTCTCTGAAATTGGACTACTTTATTGCAGTGGTGAATGTGGAAACATAATAAGAGGGAAGCATGGAGATGGAACAGAATGATGAAGCTGTCTGCTGGAATGATATGCAGGATCTGATGCGTAGGTGGTCCTCTTAGAAAGCTGTAATCCGGACAACAAGGGGTATGACACGAACAGGCCTTTCTCATCAGTGCCCTGCCCACACCAGTTCCATTCAATTTAATTTCTAAAGCTTTCCAACAGAAAGATAACAACAGGCAGTCCCTGTGCTAAACTTTAGGAGGTCATGAAGCAATTTGGCTGCTGTGCTAAGGATTTTTTGGCACTTATGTTTAATTTTTATAAGGTCACTTTTTGCTTGCTTGCTCTTATGAAACTGAGCTTAATCAAACCAAAAAAAGATAAACCAACGAAGGTGATCAGATGAAATGGTTAACAAATTGGACAGGGATCTTGTGTAGGTTATATGCTTAGATCATTCTTGTAAACTAGATTAAAGCATGATTTATGAAAGATGCTCTGGACAGCTATTCTGGAAAATTAAAACTTTTGACTGGATCATATTGGGGCGGTGGTTTATTGCTTGCATGCATCTTAAAAAGAGGTCTGGTGCTATAATAGGCATTGCACGTTTTAGTTTTATATTCCCCTTTCCTTAATCTTTTTGTGTCTTTATATACAACATTGATTTTCACAATTATGACATTGCCTGTGTTAAACTCAGTGTTGCTATGCAGGTTTTTGACTTTTGTGACATTATGCGGATGTGTTGTCCCTGTACTAACACACCCTCTGTGTTATTTTTCATTGTGCCGCTTAGGGGTGGGCGGAATGACCAAAAATCTATTTCACGGAATAAGTCATTTTATTTCACGGAACGGAATATTTCACGGTATACATGTTTTTCAGTTTATATTGTTTTTTGATGATAAAAATTTACCATCAATGTACCAAAAATACACCACTCACTATAGCTTTTAACTAAATGCTCACATCAGTTTTAAAGTATGAGCAATTTAAAGTTAATAATGTTAAAGTGAAAATGCCCAGAAGATAACAACAGATAAGATGTTTTTAATTGAGTTATTAATTTTATAGACTATTGAAGATATAGTATGGCTTCATTGTATTTTGTATTTATGCATACATTACATTAAACATATGCAATATGTAAAATGAACATGTATAAATATATGCAAAAACCTACAGACAGGATAAATACCTGTATATGAGAAAAGAAGGTCTAGATATTATAAATGTGACAGGTGCTATGATGTGATGATCATAAAGTTTGTTTTAAGGTCTTGACACCCTTTACTTTCTATTAGACCTTAATATTTGCATCTCTTTCTCGTCTTTCCGATCAAATATGTTTGTATAAGCAAATGACGCGTCAAACTACATCTCTCCAGCAGCGCACGTGTCACTGATATAAACGCGAGTTTTGTCTTAGCTTGCTTAAAGTTCAGAAAACTTTACAACTATTAGCATTATGTGCTAGAAGAACTCTTTATTTGGCGTCGCAGCTCCTTGCGCTTGCCTAGAGAGACCTCTGCACGTGAGAGACTGGCCGGCTGCTGCATGAGGAGAGCAAGAGAGAGAGAGAGAGAGCGCGAAAGCGAGCAAGACAAGATTCTCGCTGCGTGACCCGCGGTGGATTCACTGGCACTTATTATAAAAATTACACAAATAACTTGTTCATTTTTTTTATAAGTGAACTATTTTACATGTTTCTCCGTCACACTCAGTCTAACATGCTCGAGGGCAGAGTTAGCCACGCCCACTTATTTGCATTCCGAGGAATAGACGGAATAGAAAAATCTGTTACGTCTGACATTTTATTCCGCGGTAACGGAATATACCGTCATACCGCCCAGCCCTAGTGCCGCTCACCAAAGTCCTGCGATGTTAAATCAGAAATGTCTTGTCTGCAGGTGTTCATTTATCACAAAATAGAGTAACACGAGTAACCAACTCATTTAAATATCAGTAATTGTAACTGGGTTACTTGATTTAAAAAAAATACTTTGTTACATGTTTATTACCGCTAAAAGTAGTGGAATTACAGTTACAGAATTACTTTGTAACGCGTTACTCCTATCACTGTTTTTAACACAACTTGTGTTGGCCCTTTCATTTATTTCAACATGAAATAACGCTTTAAATGGCATGACACACACAGTGGCCCTCATTTATCATTCTTGCGTAGAAATGGGCGTATATGTTGGCGTAAGATTACGCTTACACTACTCTCACCGCCTGATTTATGAAACTGTGCGTACCTCTGAAATTCAGGTGTAAGCAATATCTGCCCTTCATAAATGCGGCGGCTGAAAACGATCGTCATTAGAATAACAAGCCCATATAAATTCAAGTCTCCACCTCTCCCACGCCCTCATTTTACGACATTGACACATGGAAGACGGCAAATAGGAGAAACCAGGGAAGTGGAAAGAAACAAAATTGTTTTATTTGGGAGTTTAAATAGCGGGATTAAAGACACATTAATAATTGCATGACATTTTGTAATATTTGTATTATTATTTTTATTATTAATGACGCTTAATTGATATTTAGAAAAACAATTATTTATTATTATTATTATTATTATTATTTAATGTTGCCTACATCTAAATTATATGTCTGCTTAATGGTTCGGTTAAGTTTTTTTTTTAATAATATTTTAAAATGATGTAGTAACTTTTGTAGTGTGTTTTTCTGTATTTACATACAGTTGTTTGTTAGCTAAGATCCAGTTTGATACGGAGCTCCGGATATAATTCAAATTAACAATTTGTTTCCACGACATCCACATGTTTTACTAGGCTAATTCATAATTTGAAGTAATAATAATTGTAATAGTAATTACGAAATATTATAATAATTAATTCCAAGGAACAAACTGTTGAATATTGGGAACGAATTTTATATTTATGGCCATACTTTAGACTAAATAAGAAAAGGAAGTGTCCATAATGTTGCATAAAAGATAATTCGTGGCCATGATTTTGTCCGCATGTCATCATGATTGGATTTATGGCTCCATTCAACACAAGCATTTTACCTTACCTATTCATGTGTAGCTATTTATTTAGCATCGAATAGTATGTAACTAGCTTACCTTTTGATGCATTATTACCATGTTTTCGTAGCACATCCTTGTGCTTTCTTGCAATGTGCCGCTTCAGATTCCAGGATGAATATTTGCTGACTTTTACAGTCTCTCCGCACTTCCTTTTAATGTTTTCTTCTTGTCCAATCTTAACTTTGATTTTTACTTTACATTTATGTATAAGGCTTGAATTCCATAACTTATTGCTAGACGTTTTTACAGATTCTCGAACTAGCAAATTATTAAAGGGCGTTCTGGGTTCAACGAGCGGTGCTGAGCGAACGGATCTTTAGAGAGGCGCTTTGATGGTAATATTACCGCACCGCTCAAGGCTCCACTCCGCTCCGCTCACATGCTTTGCCCTGAAACGTCAGGTAAAGCGCCCAGGCTCTCAACTGAAGGAATACATATGCCTACAAATCAAATGATTTGGTAAAGTCTCACAAATTAAACATTGAAGTACATGTTGCATAATATAATTACTATGTTTTAGTTTTTTACAGTGGGTCATAATATATCATATATTTTAGTTTGTCAGTGCGTTTTGTGGTGTTAGGAATTGTTTGCGCATTTCTGCATTAACTCAAAATGTGCGTACACCACCTCCTGAGCTGGCGTAGGATTTGAGCGTGCCGTACGCCAACGTCCATATTGATAAATCTCAAAGTCACCGTGGTTTTGGGTGTACGCAAGGTGTACGCTGGAAATTTGGTGTACGCACTTTTGATAAATGAGGGCCAATGTGTAAAAAATTAACACATCATTTTTTGCAGTGTAGGGTCGAAAACATAAACTTAGCAAAAGTAATGTGTTTTAAAAGATAAACGCATTAATGTAAACATAGCCTAAATGATGATGAAAGTCCCACCTTCCAGTCAACAGAACCAATCATAAATCGATAAAGACTGCAATTCTCTTGGGAAGGGGCTCTGTACAGAGTGGCGTGACTTCCGTAAAGGGATTTTGGTATCACATGGATCCATAGCATAAACAACATGGAATGTGATAAATGCCAAATTTTATTATTTAGGGATTTTTTTATATGAGCCGAATAAATCCTATGGAAGGTTCCACACTAGCAGCTCAGATACGTTTATGTTGTTTATATGTCGACTAACTGCTCTAAAGCACAGCATCTTCACAGATCAATGCTGTGATTCCTACTGAGAGGGTAATTGGAAAACAGTGTCCAGTAGGTGCCATTTCCCATGGAGTCAGGTGGTGAATTATTTACCAGTTCACACAGTAAACACAGCTTTCACTCAAGGTATTGCCTGTGGATGCATAGTTGTGTGTCTGTGCATTCCAATGAGTGATGGGTCACAACAAAGACAATTTTATCCCTTGAGCCACACAGTACCTTAGCTCTGAATGATTTTCAGTGTAATGAAAGCATTGGCATTGACAGGGATGCCTTTTTTTAATTAGCTACCTTGTTGAATGCTAATGTTTGTGTTGGGATTCTTGCCGCGTGCTTATGAATATTCAAACATGTCAGGTATGCAGAACTACCTTTTGTTTTGTTCTTGTGGTTCCTGTTTTTTGTATATTTGTGAAAGCTGTTTGTTTGGAATTTATAGCCATCTCATAGATTGCTTATATGTGCACTGATATTGTTTTAAGCTGTGATTGGTTGCAGATAAACACCAGTATGGTAAATCTCATGGTATATGATATAAGTTTGTGTTGTCTAGCTCCTTCTCTGTTGTACTGATTGACGTCAATAGGCCTCAGCAGGTTCCTGCAGGGTTCCTCCCATGTTGTTCAGGGGATGTGAGCTGTGTTCAGTTTGTGTCCTATGGGAACTTGCAGTTAAACACAGTCATATTGTTGCGTTAGCACTTTTCTGAACGCACTGAACTGAACAAATGTTTTGGATCATTACATTTTAGATCTTTGTTTGTTTAGTGGATAATGTTATTTCCATGATTATGAAATATTTACAAATTCACTGTCTTTGTAAAAGTGAGCTTAAAGGTGCTGTGTGTAGATTTAAGCAGCACCTAGTGGTGAGATTTTTTATTGCAACCAACAGTCCAACGCTCACCTCTCTCTTTTGAAATGCATAAAGAAGCTACGGTAGCCGCCACAGGACAAACATGTGTTGTCTGAGACAACATAGTTACGAAACGTGCTCTTTAGAGCAGGTTGTGCATTTAGGGCTACTGTAGAAACATGACGGCGCAAAATGGCCACTTCCATGTAAGGGGACCAGTGGTGTATCTAGGTCGAAATGACTCGGTCTAAGGTAATAAAAACAATACAGTTCATTATATGAGGTCTTTATTTATACAAAACATAGTTATGTATATTAAATTGCATTTCTGTCAATATTTACACACTGCATTTTAATGCATTAACTTAGATTTTCTAGGTATAATTCGCATATAATTCTAATATAGTGCACATTATATTAACTTCAGCCTACTGTACATAGTTCTTCACTTTTTTTAAAGAGCACCTATTTCATTGCTAAAAACTAGGTTATTTTGTGTATTTGGTAAAATACAATGGGTTCTCGTGGTTTATGGTTAAAAAACATTATTTTCCACATCCCTTACATTTTTGTAGCTTAAACTTTCACTCTCTTCCTGAAACGCACGGATTTGAAAAGCTCTATGTCCCTGATTGGCCAGCTAATTTCTATGTTGTGATTGGCCTGAATACCTCGGAAATGTGACACTCCTTACCATATTTGAAAGATTCGGTCACAATGCAATGCTAACAGGAGTTAACTTACAGGCTATGAGTCTGAAGCGGGAGGAATTAATATGATGTCGGTCTTGTCTACATCACCAATCCCAGGAAGTAAACTGTTGCCTACAATCCGAGTGTTTGTTATAGTCCACAAAAAAAGAGATTTATGTTGGAGACGATAACTCATGTCATCGTTTACTTTGGGCTTTGTACCGTTTGTATATCGTTAAAATGTACTAATACACACTTACACACCAAATAAAATGTAAAAACGTGAATCGGACAATAGGTGCTCTTTAAAGAAAATTTGGGCAGTATTAAATCCTATGCTCTGATGCTAGGTTGTTCTTAGTGGTTGTCAAGGCATTGCTATTTGGTTGGTTATGATCTGTAGTCCTTTGTCTCTATCCAACCCAGTCTCACCCCATTTCGTCAATATTTGACGACACTTGACCATTCGTCATATGTTGACGTGAAGGGTATACCTTTCGCGTCATTTTTTGACGAACTGGGGACTTCAATACTATTACGTCCGTTGCATTCTCTTTCCTATTTTATTACCATTTGCGCGTCGGTTTAGGGTTAGATTTACATAATGACATCCCTACCCAAACCTAACTCTAACCCCAACGCCAGGTGACAACTGTTTCTAACCCCAACGCCAGGTGACAACTGTTTAATTTCGCGTACACTGTTTAATTTCGCGTACACTGTTTAATTTTGCGTAATCTAACCCTAAACCGACGCGCAAATGGTAATAAAATAGGAAAGAGAATGCAACGGATGTAATAGTATTGAAGTCCCCAGTTCGTCAAAAAATGACGCGAAAGGTATACCCTTCACGTCAACATATGACGAATGGTCAAGTGTCGTCAAATATTGACGAAATGGGGTGAGACTGTGTTACTCTATCCTGTCCAGATTCCTTGTTTAATGCTCACCAATAGTATATAACTGTTTCATCGTTTTATAAAATGTCTGATTTGAGGTATCACAGGATAGAAATTCTTTTCATGTTGCATATTTTGTCAAAACACAATACAAGCTCTTACATATGCAGCACTGTATCACTGTTACATAATACCTACATTATATCACTTTCCTCAGGGGGATGTCCATTTTACTTTATGGAGTCCCGCATCTCATATAACTTTGTATCATTGCTTTAAACTGGCTTTACTGTCTCTTACAAGACCATGTTGTTATCACACACTCTCAGAAAAGAAAGTACATAATTGTACCTTTAGGGGTACAATGGCTTGTCACTGGGGCTGTACCCTCAAGGGTACAGTTTTTGTACCCTTGGCAGAGGGTACAAAATTGTACCCTTGTGATTTGTACCTTAAGGGACCAGTTTTGTACCTCTAGTGACAATTTTGTACCTTTATTTAACAGTACAAATATGGACCATGGTTTTAAAACTTATACATATATCTCAATCTAAATATTGTAAACTTTAAATTATAAGTGCATATGACTCAGTGTATTTGTGTTGGTTTAGCCAATTGTTTAGAGTAAAGGTAAATTTTAAACATTAGTATAAAAAAATGATAACAGAAAAGATAAAATACACAGTGAGTTTAATGAACAATCATTTATTTTACAAAAGGTTCAGATATAAAACAGAAGTGTGCTGTTCAGTCCAAATCATTCACAACATTGTGTTCAGTCACAACATTAAAAACTAATTTTTTCATTTACACTTTACTTAGAAATATATCAAGTATTCCTTTGACTTTAACAGACTGTCCAAACAGGAATATTTTAAAACAAAATCAGTGTGCTGTTCCTTAACCAAACAACATTTAAACATTTTTAACAGGGCCACATCTGTCCTTGCCAAGCAGTGAGAAAACACACAAATATAAATTTTTTCACTGATAAAACTGTGGTGTACTCACAGCATAATGAGTAAATGAATAGGTCCATATGGAGTAACATTTCTTTAGTTTTTGTTGTGTTAATGACGGGTGGTAGAGGATAGTCAGTCAGCCTCCTTAATGGTAAAGATCGAAAACTGCTCTGGGCACGTTCATACTTATCTGTGAGAAAACACAAAAATATGAATAAATTTTCCAATGACAGAACTATGGTATACTCACAACATAAATAAATGTGGTACCTTTAAAGTTTTTGCGTGTGAATGATGGTTGGTCGAGAACAGTCAGCCACCCTCAATGGTAAAGATCCAAACTTGTGCTGGAAACTTTTGTGCTAAACTGAGAAAAAACACACAAATATAAATTTATTTTCCACTTACAGAACTGTGGTGTACTCACACAACATAATAAATTAATAAATGTGGTAACGTTACCTTTGAAAGGTCTTGAATGACTGTTTGGTTGAGAGCAGACAGACAGACAGTCAGTTAACGTTAGTCCTTACTGAGAGAGAAACACACAAATATGAATTATTTCTCCACTTACAGAACTGTGGTGTACTTAATGAACATTAACCAGCTCATTAAAATGAGTCTATTAAAATGAGGCAATAGTGCTGTGTCAATGTCGCGTTGTCACGTCGTATACAACTTTACACAAATTACCGTAACCGAATCAGTATTAAAATGAAGAGTCACGACAAACAACACATTTTTAAAGTTTAAAAATGCTTTAAAGGTGATGAAGGAAGGATTTTCCAGTGTTTACCTGTTAATGCTCTTATAACTGTTGTGTCATCCTCCTGTTGCGTTGCTCTGTGAAACTCGACTCCAGTCAGACCGTGAGATGTGGGGGGATGGGCGCGTGTCAAAATAAAAGCGCGTTTTTTTTTTTTTCATTGTGTGTGAGGGATTTAGTTATTCAGTATTTATTTAGTTTGTAAGTAATGGTTAATCAATTGCAGTTTTTGAGTTCACAGCACAGTTTTTATGAATTGAAATTAACTTTTTTTCATTAAAATTTCAAATAAAATTTTAAATTAAACACATTGTCAATGAACAGAAGAAAACTAACACTACTTCAAGACCCATGTGCCCAACTGAAGGAAACAAAATTGACACAATGGTTACTTACTTTATTGACCAGATTTACAGCAGTTGTCTAGAACAACAAATAAAAAAATGGCAAGAGGCTGTATCTTTTAGCATTGTACCTTATCCTTTAAAAGAAATGGTACAAAAATGTACCTTTTAATGCTTGGGAACAAATATGTACCTTTTTGACCCTCAAAAAGGTACATACATGTACTTTGAGGTCCAATAATGGGCCCTTTGGGGTACTTTTATGTAGATTGTACCTTGGGGGACAGAAATGGACCCCTACTGTACCCCTATTTCTGACAGTGCATATTCACGATGAGATACAGTAATGAGGAAAGCTAATGCACAGATTTGGTGGCAGTTAAGAGATCTGCGCTTTAATGCTCTCAAAGTGGGAAAGGCATACATATGTCCTTAGGTCACCACAGTGTCGAGGGAACAGAGCTTTCCTTTCCCTCATTTGCATGCCATTTAATCTGAACTACACAATTTGCTCTTTGGGTTTTTTCGCTCTCAATATCTGCCACTAATTTGAAAAATCTAATTTGTAAGCCAGCTACATCACCTGTCAGTTCAATTATTCATGGGATCTATTAAAGTACATTTTTTAAGGGGCTCGTCGAGAGGCAGAGAGAAGTTAAAACGAGCTCATTAGAATTCAGTTGTGCTAACACAGAGAACTGAACAATGTTCAAAAGAAAATGTACAGAAAGTTTTACTTTTTGCTTTTATCCATTTGGAGCACTTTTATCCAAAGTGACTTGCTAAAGATTTTTATCAATATGTGCATGCACTTGGGGTCTAACCCTTGACCATATGTGTTGATTGTGCCATGCTCTACCAACTGAGATTAAGGAAAGCTGTAGTTGTCAAATGTATTACATCACAGTGAGAATAAAGAAGAATTGTCAGGAAGTTTTATGATATAAAAGTGTATCAGCTTATATTGACTGAAAAACTCTTAGAGATGGCAATGGCGATAAATGAACTGCATTTATATAGCACTTTTACAGACCAATGGCCATCCAATGGGCTTTACAAGTTGCATCACATTCACCCATTCACTCACTCATTCATACAACGATGACTGCTGGGATTAGGTGTCTTGCTCAAGGACACCTCGACACTTTGTCAGGTGGAGCCGGGGATTGAACCTTCCGATCTGTAGACAACCTACATGAACCACTGAGCCGCTGCCGCCCCAATGTCATCCAAAGGGTGTGATTGACAACTACTTCACCCAATCAAAAACATTAAATTAATGCAGTTTGTGATATTCATGATTATGATTGGTGGATGAATCTGGGTCCACACAATTTTTATTAAGGTTGAACGCTAAAAAACATGACATACCTGTACAGCATTTTTTATTTAAACACCACACTTGTTTCCTCTTGTAATGTGTTAAATGAGGCACAGTATGCACACCTCTATGCTTAGCAGTTAAAGGGACACTCCACTTTTTTTGAAAATATGCTAATTTTCCAGCTCCCCTAGAGTTAAACATTTGATTTTTACCGTTTCGAAATCCATTCAGCCGAAAATAGTACCCTTGGTAACTTTCAATTGCAGGGAACTATTTTCAGCAACTGCGTAATATCATTGCGCCTCCTGCAGCCATGTTACGGCAGCAAAGTCGTTGATTATTACGCCAGATAGTTTCTAGCCACATCGGCCTAAAAAAACACAACTTTTAATTTTCCGTCGGTCTTACACGATGTAACTACAGAAGAGTCGAGTTTTAAATGGGAAAAATAACAAAACTCTTTGGTTATGTTTGAGCGCAATGCTAATGGTCTAATCAGATTCAATGGATTATGCTAAGCTATGCTAAAAATGGTAGCGTCAGACCCGAAGATCAGCTGAATGGATTCAAAAACTATAAAAATCAAATGCTTATCTCTAGGGGAGCTGGAAAAAGAGCATATTTTCAAAAAAGTGGAGTCTCTCTTTAAGGTCATAATCTGTAAATTCACATTTGCTACGGTATGCTAAACATGTGAATGGCGCACAGTTTTTTACTTTGTGTATCAAATTCTCCATATTTCAGAATCTGTCTCTGTTGTGTCTTTTGTATGTGTGATTTCTTTACCTCTCTAGTATTGTAATTGCAGTAATGGGTTTACAAGCGAGCTTGTGGGAGTGACGGCGATGCTTTGCGAGGGCAGTACTGGCACCGATGTTTCCAGATGAATAACTGGGTCAGTTTGAAGACGATGCCTCTTATCGTCTCAGTTTATCAGGAGTGCTCGGCTTTTCAGCAACCAGTCATGGAGAAAACTCCAACAATTCAGCTGCAAAGAAATATTGCTGTGATATAATGGGTCACACATGTTATAATCAGATTCATTTAGCTTTGAAATCAAGGTTATCAATGCATCAATACAGCTTTTATATCCATACAGCCTCTTTATAGCACTCGAAAACAAGTCATTCAGGTGCCTATTGCTGGGTCAAAATGTTTTTTAGTGTCTTCATTTAACCAGCTTGCTGTTGGAAATCAACACAACACGTGAGGCTCATGTTTTGGCCGTCCTAACACACACACAAACCAAATCACAGGGCTAACTATGCCCTCTTGTGGACCAAGACACATATAAAGTCAAATGAAAGACAATAAACACAGCGGCAATGTGCTTCACCAGCATCTTTGCTCAAAAATAGCTCTTCTGAATGATGGTATGGCTTTACAGTTAAGCATCTCCTCCAGTGGAGGAAGAGTAAGCGTCTGCTTCCTCTGTCTCCTCTTATCTTGAGCCTACAGCTCCTTTTCCTCTAGCTGCTACTCGCTGGAACTAACCATCAGCCAGACAAAGAGACCCAATTAAAAATTCATCAAGGTGTTTTCTCAGTAGACAATGTGGGATATCAATCCAAATACAGGCCCCATGAAAATAATCAGCCTCTGGTTATCAATAATAGATGCTGTGATCGGGCTTCTTTGAGAGGCATTGTGTAATGCAAAGTTAAGCCAACTGCATGATCTTGCATGATCTTGTCCTAAGTAATACGAATATTGTTGTGGATTGTAAAGAGGAACTGGTTCACTAGTTTTGTTGTTTCGTAGTGTAAAATAGATAAGGGCTACATGCTGATGCTGATTGATCAGTGTAGTAAGCTTAAATTCATAATACCCTCAAAATAAAATCCTTGGTTGTTTCATCCCATAGTTGGATCAAATATGGACATACCCAACTGTTGGGTTATAAATAACTCTATGCTGAAATTAACCAAATTGTTGGGTTTGTCCATATTTGACCCAACTATGAGTTAAAACAACCCAACATTTTTTTTAAAGCAAGCATCTATACTGTAGAAGCTATAGCAGAGGATGGCACTGCCAGCTGGCACAATATTACGTGAAGTTGCTTTTTTGTTTAGTTTTTTCATCAAAATTGGTCTAAATATGTGGGGTGCTTATAGTTTCTTACTGACACTCTTGGGTGCTTTATTAAACATTAAAATAAAGTGTCATGCCATTATATTAAATCCACCTAAACAAATAAAAAATCATACACTTAAAGGAATAGTCTACCCTTTTGCCATATTAAACTATGTTATTACCTCAACTTAGACGAATTAATACATATCTATCTTTTTTCAGTGCGTGCACTGTACAGCGTGTTGTGAATGTGTTAGCATTTAGCCTAGCCCCATTCATTCCTATGGTACCAAACAGGGAAGCCACCAAACACTTTCATGTTTTCCCTATTTAAAGACTGTTACATGAGGAGTTATACCAGTAAGTATGGTGCCACAAAATAAAACTTTTTTTTTGTACCATAGGAATTTAAGGGTGGCTAGGCTAAATGCTAACACATTCACAACGCGCTGTACAGTGCACACATTGATAAAAGATAGTTATGTATTAATTCGTCTAGGTTGAGGTAATAACATAGTTTAATATGGCAAATGGGTAGACTATTCCTTTAAAAGTAAACCCATGATTGGTTCAAATATGGACATACCCAACTGTTGGGTTATAAATAACTCTATGCTGAAATTAACCAAATTGTTGGGTTAGTCCATATTTGACCCAACTATGAGTTAAAACAACCCAACACTTTTTAAAGTGAGCATCTATACTGTAGAAGCTATAGCAGAGGATGGCACTGCCAGCTGGCACAATATTACGTGAAGTTGCTTATTTGTTTTCTTTTTTCATCAAAATTGGTCTAAGTATGTGGGGTGCTTATAGTATCTTACTGACACTCTTGGGTGCTTTATTAAACATTAAAATAAAGTGTCATGCCATTATATTAAATCCACCAAAACAAATAAAAAAGTCATACACTTAAAAGTAAACCCATGATTGGTTCAAATATGGACATATCCAACTGTTGGGTTATAAATAACTCTATGCTGAAATTTACCTAATTGTTGGGTTTGTCCATATTTGACCCAACTATGAGTTAAAACAACCCAACATTTTTTAAAGCAAGCATCTATACTGTAAAAGCTATAGCATAGGATGGCACTGCCAGCTGACACAATATTACGTGCTTTATTGAACATTAAAGTAAAGTGTCCTGACATTATATTAAATCCATCAAAACAAATAGTCATTATCTCCTTTTGTGTTGTGAAGAAATATAAAAGTCATTCACTTAAAAGTAAAAAAAATGGTTGGTTCAAATATGGACAAACCCAACAGTTGGGTTATAAATAACTCTATGCCGGATGGTTGTTACCCAATCATGGGTTAAAACAACCCGTTATTTAGGTAAAACTGTTGGGTTTGTCCACATTTGACTAAACAATGGCTTAAAGCAATCCAACATTTTGGGTTTATGGATGGATTTGAACTGGATGGATTTAGAAAGATAAAGGAGATTTTTTGTTTTGTTTTTTGGTAAACAAATCCTTTTAATGTTTTAATGAAAACTTGTATTTGATGTACAACCCCAAATCAGAAAAAGTTGGGACACTGTAGAAATTGCGAGTAAAAAAGGAATGGAATAATTTACAAATCTCATAAACTTATATTTTATTCACAATAGAATATAGATAACATATCAAATGTAGAAAGTGAGACATTTTGAAATGTCATGGCAAATATTGGCTCATTTTGGATTTCATGAGAGCTACACATATCAAAAAAAAGTTGGGACAGGTAGGAATAAGAGGCCGGAAAAGTTAAATGTACATATAAGGAACAGCCGGAGGAGGACCAATGTTTAGGAATAGGAATGTTGTCCCATTCTTGTCTAAAACAGGCTTCTAGTTGCTCAACTGTCTAAGGTCTTCTTTGTCGCATCTTCCTCTTTATGACGCGCCGAATGTTTCCTGTGGGGGACAGATCTGGACTGCAGGCTGGCCATTTCAGTACTCAGATCCTTCTTCTACGCAGTCTTGACGTCTGAATGGGAGCATACATTGCTCTAAAACTTGGATAAACCTTTCAGCATTAGGAAAGGGCATCAAGTATGGTTTTACAGCCTTGATCCTTACGCACAGAGATTGTTCCAGATTCTCTGAATCTTTGGATGATTTTATGCACTGTGGATGATGATAACTTCTAACTCTTTGCAATTTTTCTCAGAGAAACTCAGAAAATTTTTCGCCCCAGCATTGGGGGAATTGGTGATTCTCTGCCCATCTTGACTTCTAACAGACACTGTCACTCTGACAGGCTTTTTTATACCCAATCATGTTGCCAATTGACCTAATAATTAGCAAATTAGTCTTTAAGCTGTTCCTTATATGTACATTAAAATTTTCTGGCCTCTTATTGCTACCTGTCCCAACTTTTTTTGGAATGTGTAGCTCTCATAAAAATCCAAAATGAGCCAATATTTGGCATGACATTTCCAAATGTCTCACTTTCAACATTTGATATGTTATTTATGTTCTATTGTAAATAAAATGTAAGTTTATGAGATTAGTAAATTATTCCATTCCTTTTTTACTCTCAATTTCTACAGTTTCCCAACTTTTTCTGATTTGGGGTTGTATTTGTTGCATAGTATTTAAGTAAAATGTAAGCTATATTGAGAATACAGTCATGCCTGATGTATTTGCAGGATGTAACAATGGCCTTTAGTCATGACAAAGTTTTAACGGTAAATTTTTTTTGATGTGGATTAAACGATAATTAATTAATTTAGTAATGTGAACCTGATCCATCTTCAGTCTGTTTAGTTCAAGCACGCATGCAATGGTACATTGTGCTAATACGAATAAAAAAGAGCTAATCATATGTAGTGAACAATGACCGTGTGTAGAGTTACATCTTAAATAGACCCGTGCCTTTGACCTAATGCAGTGAGCCAGTACAGTTCTCCACTGTTGGATACACAAACACAGTGGCTGGCAGGAGCAGTTTCCAGTCTTGAATGTTTGAGATGTCCACTCACCGGCCAAGCGCCCTTTTGAGCTTAAGGGTCAAGAAGGGCCATTCAGCTTACACCACACTGAAACCGACTTTTCCATTCCCTGGAAACTTAACCTAGGCCAGTTACAGAACGTCCCATTTCCAGTTTTAGATGAGACTAGTTATGGTAATTCCCTCTAGATTCTTCAGTGGGATGCTTTTCAGGACAAAGCGTTTCGAGATGCTTCTTGATCATCTATGTTGTAATGCTATTTATCCTATGTAAATATTATTAATACAATTACAGATATAAGCCATTGTTAGCATGGTATTGAGCAGTGGCGGCTCATGACGGCTCATCCGAGGGGCGCTTATTCAAAATAAGTGTTTGGAATGTCATGTGTGTTGCTTGCGTTTTCAAATTATGTGTTTGCTGCGTCATGTGAACCATGTGCATGACGTGTTTTGTCAAAATAAGTGCCTGCTGCACACGCGTCAAAACCGTTTATTATAAAAAGCGTCTCTTTTATTATAAACCCTTTAGACGCGTCTGCAGCAGGCACTTATTTTGACAAGACATGTGATGGACACAGGATCTCTTGACGCACAGAACACATATTTTGAAAAAGTTACCACACACATGACGGGCCACATACATGTTGTGACGAACTTCGCATCGAGCGCTCTCGAAAAAAGAAGTCACTGCCCGCCACTGGTATTGAGAGTCCTATTGTACCATGTGATTACTGTACAATGTGAGAAAAAATTGGTCATTATTTCTCTTTAGTGTTTTGGAATGCTGATCGCTTTGGAAAGTACATAATGCAAGTTGATTATTTCCCAACATGTTTCATGTATAATATTAGTAGTATAGATCTACTGTGTCTTTAAACTGAAGAATCTGTCTTGAAGAGACAGTTTAAGCTAGCAGGAAGTTACTATATGTGTGTATGGATGTTTATTGCTCTGCAACGCACCATTACAAAAAGCCATTTGAAAGCAGCTGTCTCAGTTTCACCTGATATGGAGATTGTGTGTACCTCACATGTAGCAGACCCAAGAAAGATCAAATGATTTGACCTCTGAAGCCCCTCTCTCGTGATCTGTGTACATGATATGTGTGTAGTGTGTGTGTGCAAGCTTGCATAAATGTGTTGTGTGTGGTCATGCAAAAGGTTTTCTGACAGGGATATGGGTTGTCCTTAGTAATTACAATTAGCTGTATATAAAAACAAAGAAGTTTATTGTATGACATGAATGAAAGTATTCACTATATATTGTATGCAGTCTGTAGTGTGAAAATTGCCAAACTGTGATTCAGGAGTTTATTAGAAAAAGTGTTCGAGGGCAATAATGAACAGCACTGGTAATCATTTATTCAACATGTCTTCCAACAGTGCTCTGATCTTTTCTCTCAACAGCTTTTACACTAGCTGAATATCAATGATTTATTCAATCTTTTAAAAAATGTCTCTTTTTTTACTTGATTAAACAGTCCTTTTATCAGACTTTATTTTTAATTGCAATTGGGTAGACATGAAGTGCAGGCTTAGAAGCTTGTGAACTTTCTACATAGACTGCAATTTTAGACATTTTAGACAAGTTTAAATGCCTATGAGACTCTGAAATGATGTTTAGATTAGTCAGTGCACTTGGCTTTGATACACAGCCTAATTTGGTGAGATCACTTACAGTTTTCTGAAATGTCCTTTGCTATCGGCGTAAATGAGTTGTGCTGATTGTTAAAGAGCTCCAGGATTAAATTGTTCTCTATAAGTGGTAGTTTTCCCAGTGGACCATCACTAATGATTTCTTTTCCTTTTCTCTCTCTTTTTCTTGTATCTTCCTCCAGGTGGTATTAGTCTTTGCACTGAGCATCGGCGCTCTGGGAATATACTTCATAGACTCGTCAGAGTGAGTAGTAGTCTGATTATTTTTAATATGAACTCTTGCCTGAGTGATTTGTGTTAACATGAGCCAAATGTATTAGAAGGCACCTGGTGTAATTTTCAGTTTTTGCTTTTTATATTTTTAAGTGTTGTCTAATTTCAATAATTTAACTTCAAATAAACATAAAATGTAATTGTAAATAAAGTGTATTAACAATAGTAATGGTTGCAGGTTTTGTTTAATGTAATACTGGTGTTAATTTACGCACCAATGATGTATGTAGAACAACAGTAAAGAGGATTTTTAGAGTAAAAAATAGATACAGGCAGCAAAAAATAAATCCCTGCTGGTCCAGACAATATACTGAGGTGTTATTAAACAAAAAGATCGATCTGTCCAAGAAACTGAAGATTTACAACATTATTACCAGTAATCCATAGCATCACACAAACATCCTTAGTGTGTCTGAAACTTTGGGCAAACTCCAATTGCATTTCTACCCTGTATGTCCTACATCCTTCAAAGTGCAGAGCCCCTGAAGTGGGAACTCAATAAAAAACAACAACAATACAAACCATAAAAACGTTGGGTGCATCCCAATTTTGGATCCTTTTAAAGCCGCAGACTTTGAAGGCAAGGCTCGATATATGAAGGTGGCAGCCTCTAAAGGCCACGAAGCAAACTTAAATGAGACGGTCTAGCGTACGGTTGGAGTTGCATCACTTGCTGTTCCCGCCCACTATGCTTGTCAGCGGGACACAACAGCTGAGACCTATCAGACTTTTAAAAATAAATATTTAGGCAGATTTTTTATTTTATTTTAGAAAATATAACACATTGATGCAGATTAAACTATCCAACAGTATGTAAAATTCGCCAACCTTAGAATATACAAAAGCAAAACAAAACACAATAATATTAATTCACATCACTAAAACATCATTTATATTAATAAAACGGTCACAAGGACCATTAATATGCAAAATATACACTTTTATTTGACTACAGTTTTGAATGTTTATTTAAAATACCCAGACGTCACGGACGCGCATTGAATCTTGGGATAGCCAAGGCTGTGAAGGATACATCTATGGTTCCTTGGTTTCAGGGGAAAAAGGGCCACATTTGGAGGCTTTTATGTGAAGAAGCCTTTGAATTGGGACAGCCTTGTCACCACCCAGAGACGTAATTTGCCTTCAAATACGGCCTTGGAAGGGCCGCAGCCCCTGAATTCATGTCAGGAGTTCATGACAATGTATCGTTGTATCAATATTTTTGAACACAGCATTATTTTGTATGTCCTTCCTGAAAAATCACAGGTTTTAGGTATTTGAATACAGGATTTAATGCAGTCAGTAATATAATTTGTAAAAAAAATCAGACACATCACACTTGGAATTTAGAACTTTTTCCAAAATGAAGAACCCCCTATAGTTTATCATCAGGAGTACAAGGCACAGATGGAAAATAGGCACTATACAATGTAATGGAACTATTTTCCAATATAGATAATAATAGCACGTTAATGAATTGCATTCATTAGTATTGCTTAGGGTACCATTAAATAATTCAGGGGTTTCGTTCTTTAATGTTCGACTTTAAAGTCAGCCTCGGTGTTGAGGGATTATTTTCTCAATGAAAGCAACCAGGTTAGTTTCCATGGTTACAATCGGCAGAGTAGCTCTGCCTCCTATCCCTTTCCCCATCCCTAGAGAAAGGTGTGCTGTTAGCTATCGCTCAGACAACCAGGTGCCATTGTTTGCCTGATAAACTTTGCTCAAGTTATTTCCATAGTACTGACCAACTGGTGCTATTGCACCATTGAGTATATAAAAAGTTACACTAGTTTAATATAAACCCAGTGGTGATTCGAACCAAAAACTACATTGCTGGGTTGGCATAATATTGATCACACAACAAGGCAGAATTCACTTCATGCTAAAAGTCAATGAATGCATTTCCTACAGCAAGGGTTTCCAAACGTTTGTCAGTCGAACCCCTTGGCTTAAATTATTTACTTGAAGTCCCCCTGAGATTTTAAGGATATATTTCAAAGATTTAATAGCATATTTGCATGTTTAAATTAATTACGCATTTACATAAAACTCACGAACCACCTGCGATTCCCGCGGAAACCACCAGGGGTTCGCAAACCCCAGTTTGGGAAATCCTGTCCTACAGCATTAACATGATTCACAGCATGTGTACAGTCTTACACTATGAAGTCATCCATACAGCATGTGTGTGCCTACGCTGACTGTCACATCATGTTAGAGGAAAGCTGGGTGCAAGGGCATGATGGGATTTTTAATCCCCGTAATGCTTGAATCACGATGTAGAAAGAAACAAAGGGAGGGATGGGAAACTGTGCTTTTGAATCATTCAGAAAAAAAAGGCTGCCTGGCTTGTCATGTAAAAAGGTTTTGATTTTAAAGCTTATAGTTAGCAGCTTTCTCTTCTGAGTGCATATGTGAGACAGATTATAAACACAACATGTGAATTCAGTGCAAAGCAATATTAAATAGTATGCAATTCATATTTATATTTTTATGTTATAAAAAGAAAATATTTTTATATAGATTTATAAAAAGAAAATTAACTTTTGTGCTCCATGGCAGAAATAACAGCAAGTTTAGTTTGAAATAAAAGTGAGCAAATAGCTGAAGTTTTCTATTAAAATTCTAAATAAAAACTGACAACCCAGTGCTAGGCGACCTGTCAAATCTTTTGCCTGTGGTCTCACTGACAGATTTTTTTTTGCAGAAAAGTAATGTCTTGAATATACCACCAATGTGGTAAGATAACAGGGGCACCGTACACACTTTCCCAAGTAACAACCACATTTAAATGCGGAAGCGAATAACCCAAATGATCATTCCATGTCTGTACGAAACAAGAATCACTTCCGAAAATGCATTGATTGACACAGCGGTAACCATAGCAACATTTTGCTGTTTCGCTGCAATTAACAAATTATTTTACAGCGTTATGTTCTGCAATTTAAATAAACCACTGTCTTGGCGTTGTGTGTTGTATGCATTTGTGAGCACTGTTTTGCAGTGTTGCCATGTTTACGTCATTTATGGGCTTATTTATGTCATGACTGGTAACAGGAATCAGGACGCAATTGCAGGGTTCACGAAACATGGTAACATTCAATAATAAAACAGGAAACAAAACACGAGGAGTAAAACAATGGGTAGGTAAATAACACAGGACCACTCAATACATGGAACACAAACACAAAATGAGAGTAACGACAATGATCCGGCAGTGAGTACTGCACAAACACAGGTATAAATACACACAGACTAAATGACAAACAGGTGGAATGAATCAGGTGATAAATCAATGAATGTCCAGGTGACGACGATCAGAACGGAAACAAAACATGACACGGACTAACCGTGACAATTTACCATTACTGTTTATGGTTTTGGCTCATGAAGTGATCAAGTTTTTGGTGTAAAGTGGAAAGGTGCCAGTTTCAATATTTTGGTCTTTGAGGTAAAGCATTTGGATTTATTTCGGTTTATCATGTCTTTTTTTGTTTGCCGTTTTTTATGTGCAAGATCTTGCAACACGCTCGTACATCTGTGATTTTCTGCACCGCGCATACAAAAGACGTTTTCCCCTTCTAGACATTAATTTTTTTAGAAGACCTGTCATGTCTGTGATGCGCTTGAATACTTCTAGATACCATTAGTGTTGCCAGATCTTGCACAACAAAAAAGTGAACAAGGAAGATACCATGATAAACCGAAATAAATCCAAACGCTTTACATCATAGATGAAAATTGGGGGAACGGCACCTTCCCACTTCAATAACTTGATCGCTTCATGAGAAAAGCCCAAAAAATGATTAAGCACCAGCATGGGAACACTAGATGTTATACGTTTCAGGTGACTTTTTATTTGTATAGCTGTTTTCATTGCTTATGTTTTGAACAGAGTAGATATGCCGGTTAATTTACGTTAATTTCCATAAAAAAATACAGAGGTCATGTTCACTTATCGTGCGATAAGCTAATAGTCATTATCGGGACAGGCCTACACACAAAAAAAAAAAGATTCATTGGATTAACTCAATAAAATTGTGGGCAGGATTTCCATCCAATATTTATATGTACCCCTAACTCATAAAAAAACTGCTTTACACAATAAAAATATATTGAGTTAGTCCAACTCAATTTAAAGTAAATGGCAATACTCAATTAGTTGCCTCAACTCAATTTAGGGTAGTCTGAATAACTCGATTTAGCGTAGTTTGAATAACTCAATGTAGTGTAGTCTGATTAACTCAATTCTGTTATTTTATATAAAACATTTTTATATCATACTAATTAGCATAAGCACATGTTAGCACGCTAATAAAATACTTTGGATGAGCATGTGAGAAGAGACTGATCTCCAAACAGGCATTAACACAGTTAGTGCTCATTGAGAGTAAACGTCATATCCACAACCTAACCACAAGCGCCACTCTTCTGCACAATGGTAACCAAACAATTTGAAAAAATATAACACAAACGCTTCTACATCAATAAGATGAATGGACATTAAACACAATTAAGTCTTTCTCTTTACCAAAAAATGCATAAAATAACACTTAATTAAAAAAATTACTCTCCAAAAGCAGTTGCATGCAAAGGATGCTGGGAAATTCTTTTTCCAGAACCCAAACTCAAACTAATTGTGTTAACGCAATTAAAAATAAATCAATAAATTATAGTACATATTCATTTTGTGTTAGACAAATTAAATATATATACTTATTGCTCTTAATGAGGTATTTTACATTTATTGAACACAATTTTAATGTGTCATTTCTAAGAAGGGCTTGAATCATTTTTCTGAGTGTATTCGGATCTAACAATTTCTTCCAAAGACATGAATAACAGTCGCATAGAGTTTAACAAGACTGACAGGGCTGTGATTTAACAGTGGCACAGATGTCAGGTTACTGCAGTAACTTTTCTGTACAGTTATGTGAATGTGTATTTTGTTGTTTGCGGTGTCTTATGAATCTTGGATATACCTCTTCTGGTTCATTTCTAAATCAGGTTATGACAGCAGTGCTGGGTGCTACGATGAGCTTTGAATAATCTACATAGACTTTGGCTCTAAAGTTACAGCCTGTAGTCTTGGCAGCTAAAACTTTCACCGCTGCTGTCCTCACCGTCGAGAAACGCGTGCAAATGACACACGGGTTCTCACCCTCCGAGCTGGCTGCCGTTGCGCTTCTCATCTGACCTCTCGTGTCATGTGACTCTAAGCGGTAATGGATCATCTGCCGAACTCATTTAAGCTGCTAATGATCACAACTGTTTCAGAACGTATGGAACGACCCAATGTTTTTATTGGTAGGTTTCGCCTTTCCTTTGCAACACGTGTGAACTTAGCAGCACATTTTTCCAACATTTGTACATGTGGACGATGTAATCATCCGTTAAAAATCTATCTAAAGACAAGCGGGGCATTTTTGAGTGATTCCAAACTGATGGGTACTCCCTAAGGTAACTCAAAATGTGATGAAGGGTGAAAGCAGCAATTGCAGGCGGAGGGAGTGGGAGGTTGCTTTTCATCACTTCAGTGCACACACCGGGCTTTTAGGGGGGTACTTCACTCAACGCTCTGGGTGCACAGCTCTCTCTAGTGGCCAAGGACAACCCTCCCCTGAGTTTCTGCTGATAATCCTCCTCTTGTGACAGGAGTCACTTTTCAGGGCACTGGTACTTTTAGCTGAACTGATCTGCGATGCAGGAGTAGATCTGAAAGGACTTTCCAGGGAAGACGGAGTGTTTTGTTGCAAGGCCGTGTTGAGAGAAGACATTTATAATAGCACCTGTCTGCACCTGTTGCCCTGAAATTAAAGGGATAGTTAACCAAAAAAAAAAGAAACTTCTGTCATCATTTATTCACCCTCATGTTGTTTTAAACTTGTATGGGTTTCTTTATTCTGTTGAACACACAAGAAAATATTTTGATAATGTTAAACAGACAGTACCATTGAATTACAGTAGGAAAAACAAATATGGAAGTCAATGGGTTCTATCAACTAGGTGTGCTTACCATCATTTATTTAAATATCTTCATTTGTATTCAAGAGAAGAAAGACATTTTCACTGGTTTAGAACAACATGAGGGTGAGGAAATAAAGACAGAATTTGATTATTGGGTGAACTTTCCCTTTAAGCATCAAACGCACGGATTTGAAAAGCTCTGTGTCCCTGATTGGCCAGCTAATCTGTACGTTGTGATTGGCCTGAATACCTCTGACATCAGCCAGAAATGTGACACTCCTTACCATCTATGAAAGATTCGGTAACAATGCAATGCTAACAGGAGTTAATTTACAGGCTGTGAGTCAGAAGCGGGAGGGATTATGATAATGTCGGTCTTCTCTACATCATCAATCCCAGGAAGTAAACTGTTGCCTACAATCCGTGTGTTTGTTGTAGTCCAAGAAAAGAGATTTACGTTTGAGAAGATAACTCGCGTCATTGTTTACTTTGGGGTTTGTACCTTCTGCATATCGTTAACATGACTAATACACACTTACACACCAAAGAAAAAGGTGAAAACGTGAATAGGAGAAAAAGTATTGCTTTTTGTCCTATTCAAAACACTAATTTTATCTCATACTGTGTGCCCTAGTGTCCACCTATAACACAACGTTGTGGCAAGTTGTGCACAAGACAGGACCACTGATGTTTTCTTTTGGAAATGTTAAAATCTAGTGCATTTATGTGAATAAGAGGTAGAAGCAACATTATATATTAGTACTGGGTTGTAGTTTTCCAAACACTGTCATTTCATTGTTATATTCTTAATGGGAGCAGTCTGTACTTTTCCCCTTAGATCACAACATCTTTTTTTAGAACCTGAACAACAAAGCAAGAAAAATGTAGGCCAACAACAGGGAAGCTCTCCTTTAAGGGATGCCTCTTTTATGTGTCCCACTTATGACATTTTGGGTGATCGGCATACATTCACAGACATGCCAGAGCCTTGTAATAAGGAATCCTAAAATGTAGATTTAATAATAGGGAAACGAGGTATGGCTCAATGAATTGTTTATTCAGTAAGGTCAGGAAATGGTTTACTGTAGGACAGGGGTCTCAAACTCAAATTGGCTTGGGGCCATTTCTGAGATTGACATTTAATCGGAGGGCCGCAGAGCTATTTTAAGGTTAAAAGTACAATATTTCTGTAAATTGACTGTTAAAATTCTATTATTTAATGTATAATAAAAGCTGTGGTTTTTATCTTTTAAATATACATTATTTTATATAAGGAAATCATTTCTTAACCTTCTCTTTAATAACTAAGGCCTATTAAAACCTTGCACTAAACTAACAAATAAAATTTCTGTATACATTTATAAACTATTATAAAACATTACCATCAGTAAGTGTTTGTGTTTATATTTATTTTGGATTGTTTACAGTCATAGTATAGACTTTATTATGTTTCATCTTTGTTATTCCACAGTTTTAATGAATTTGCTATTATATGTGGAAAAATATGAATAAGTGAAAGTGATCCTAAAACTTCTGAATGGGTAGTCAATGTTACATAAGCTAGTTAAACAGAAAAAAATTATAATACTGCTAGGTGTAATTGCGTAGCAAGCTACATAATAATATATTATACTTCATTAATATATAGCAGTATACATACTTTTATCCTCTGTATGTTTCTCCTCATCTTTCCTCTTTTAACCTGGGCACTTTGATGGAAATTTTTCTTATCTGTAGTTTATGTGTTGCATTACATCTACTGCTCTGCCTCATATTATGCGGTGTCTCCATTAGAAGCTGTGACTTGTAACTGATCGCATGGTGACAATGGTATGATTGACGCGAGGTTCAGATGAGGAATTAAAGTCCGATCACTCATTCCGTTATCCTCGCAATCACGGAGCGCGCGCGGCTCATGGCGACCCACGCTACGGAACGCAACTTCCGCTCCCGAGCATTTTAGAAAGTAAGAAACGCCTTGACTCGTTTTATCGCGCATTGTTAGACGCGACATGTGAACGAACCCTTAAACGTTTAAATAAAAACGCGGGCCGGGAGTTTGAGACCACTGCTTTAGGAGGTGGTCAGAATGAATGATAGGTTTTCTATATAAGGCTCTTAGGCTGAGCTGTATTAACCTGGAAAAGCCTTATGACACTATTTTGTGAAAGGGCAGAGAAATACACGGCTTGTTCGCTAAGAAGCCACAGAAATAAACATCCTGGCACTGCAATGCAGGGATAAATAATCCACCCATTTCATTGTAGTGCAGCGTCCCTACGCTTTGAAAGCTCCCACACATCAGCAGCCTGTTCTGTAGAGAGAGAGAGACTGACTGACTGGTCATGTTTGTCAAGTATTATGACACATGCCTGCGTCTGATATTTCAAACTTTAATATGATATACCACTAATAATGCATTACAGCTGATGCATAATACAGAAGCTATACAGCTAAAATATGACCTATTACGAAAATTAGACTAACAAATCTGTCTGATATCTTGATAATGTCTTATCACTGTCACATGCAACATCTCTTTCCAGCCATTAAGACAATATATACATGTGCAATATATTGAATGCTGCATTTTTGTGTTTGCTATGGATTTTGGCTTTGCACTACTTACTCAATGTCAGAAATTTCAGGGTGTCTCGAAGTTAATGTTTAAAGTAACATTAGAGCTTCCTTAATTCACTTAATGCCCTTTTAAGACAAATATAAAAGTATCTAGATTGTATTTGGGATGTAGACTTTTTAAATTAATCCTTATTAATAGTTTTTCTACATTTACAATAATAGTAAACTCATCCAAATTATGAAATAACTTAAATGTAACTACAGTATGGGTATTGTGTTGTGAATACTAAAATCCAGAATAAATCTAATATATATATATATATTTAATATTTTAGTATCATCAATGTATTTAGCCTTTGCCTAGAATTTGTAAAAACTAATTGCACGGCACTATGCCACGTTTATTTAGAAAATTATTTCACAAAATCCAAGACCAAAAACAGATATTTAATCTGGATAGGCAAGTTATTCAACTAAACAATGGCACACAGAACAGCAGGCTGAATAGGTGTATCTACATGTAAACGTAACATTACCATTTATTCACCGAACACAATAGCATATCAAACATACCTGGGACGCTGAATAGGCTAAATTATCAAGACAAATCAAGTTCAAAAAGGTCCCGAAGTCATTCCACATCACTGAATCCATTGAATTATATAAATAAAGGAGAAGCATAGAGCGGATTCTCGCGACTGTAGACGGTATGGTTTATCTTGGTTCATATGAATTCATTATGACATGTAAGTCGCACCTGACTTTAAGATGCAGGACCCACCAAACTATGAAACAAGTGTGACTTATAGTCCGGAAATACAGTATTTAGCATTTTATCAACTAGCTTTTAAAGGTATCAGCTTGAGATGCTTTGTAAATGGTATTGAAAGAGTTATCTTCTATTCGGATGGATTTTTCTTCATTATTAAATTAATAAGTTGACACACACACACATACTGTGTATATATATAAAAAATATGCATGCCCAACCCTATCACAAATTAGAGCAATGAAAGGCCCTTGAAGCTCTGCTGTATATCTCTGTTAAGGAGGCCACATTGTCAATGTCATTTATTCACAAAGGGATGAAGGTTTTAGACTGTGCCAGTCTGACTCTGCAGCTTTTCACAGTAATGGGGTCTTATCACTAAAAGAAAAATCTTGATGGGTTTCCCAGCTATTTGCATACAGCATGGTCTCTTTTATTGTGTGGCTTAATCAATAAATAGATAAGAAATGCCGTTTGCCAGCCTTGCAATTTGTATGTTCTGCTGTGCATGTGGGAGACCAGCGTTGCAAGTGCATTTGTTCTTATGTGCCATTTTAATTTGGTAGAACCGAATGGAAAATTCAGCATGGTTCTTTGAAGATTAGCTCATACTTTTGTTTGCCACGACTATTGTTGCAAACATCGACTGCAGCTTCCCTGCTTAGAGATTTTAGTTCCACATTTTCATTAAGAAGATAAAAACACAGGGGCATTGCTTTGTGTGTTTTCCTCTTTTAGAAGAGCACACAGAAAGCACCTCAGGGAGGAATTAAAGCAGAAAGGTTATTTTTAGAGTCCTGACTGAAGTTTTAGCTGTCGGATGCCCTTGCAAGTGCTAAATCACTCTTATTTTAGCAACGGTGCCTTGGCCTAAATCAGTCGCTGTTGTATTAACCTAGACCTGCTGTGTGCCGTCCCATCGCCCTCTAGGCTCCAGCAGTGGTTCCTTACCCAGAGTTCCTCACTGAGAATACAACCTGCTGACCCGTGCAAGCTATCACCCTCTTTTATATTCCTTAGTTCACCTTAGTTGTTATACACTCTGTAATGTGCAGTGATATTGAGAAACCCAGGATTTGTAATGGGATGTTTGATCCTATTAGCACATTGGGCAATAATGGCAGGGGATTTTTTTAGCATAAGCATCAATTTCTTTAAAAAAAATTGGAAATGGGGAAAAACACTCTAGTGGGCATGGGGGCTTAGTGTGAGTTGACCTGAGCAGCCCAGATGTATATAAGGGTCTGAAAGGTCTTCTTATGACATGCTAGAGGACAACATTCAGGCCCTAAGATGGTCTATAGGGAAGAGTGTGACCATTTTCAGAGCATGAATATTTTTTCTCTGGTTGCCATGTGTCAGGAGACCTCATGTAATTGCACAGTGTAAAGTGACATTGAGTCCAAGGATCAGGTGGTTGTATGTTTCACACAGTATGCACGTGTTGATGCTTCTGTTTTTTTGTGACGCAGCTAATTGTAACATAATACAAACCTGTTATTCACTATTATGGCATAAAATAAAGTATATCATTAAAATGTTCTGGTTTCAAATAAAATGATTTTATGTTTATATTTAACTACTGGTTGCTAAATAACTTCCTACATGCGATCAATGATTATGTCATTAAAGATGCAGCACCACATTAACCTCAGCTCAAACTCTTATGGCTTGAAATGAAATGAAACCTTTTAACTTAATTGAATCTTTTAGTGGTTGTTTTAACCATCTCAGTTCTATTGAATGGACCAACACTAGCTATATATATATATAGATTAATAGATATTTAAAGATTCAACAGATGAAGGTGCCTTGTGCTCAGAGCCGATCCAAGACTTCTGGGGGCCCTAAGCAACTTTGTGAGGGGGCCCTGTCAGCGCATTCATAAAAACACATTCACTGTTTCTACTTAAATGTAGCAATAAACAAAATGTTATCTATAACATGTTACATTATCTTATCGCTGTGCATATGGACATTACTGTGACACTCATCAGAATATTTTATATTGTTGAAAGGTGCCGCAGGCTGCAGAGAGGGGGAGGGCGGGCATAAACAAACAACTCAACAGATTTTCCAATTTGCTTAAAAACGAAGGCATGATCGATATATAGTTTACTCCAGATGTAGCCATACAAAAATACACTAAACACTAATTCTCTAATATGCATTTTTTAAATGCTAAAAGGAGTCACAAAACTGCTTTCTTGCTTGCATGAATGTGTTTATATCTTTAATTTCTGTAAGATTTTGATTATTGATGCATACAAGCATTTCTAACAAAACACACTGGACTAATATTGAATCTGGAGATTTGGACTGAGTGTAAAGAATTCATTGCATAGTTGCTCAAGTTGCTCAAATGGGAATTTAAAACATTAATCTATTCTTACTCTTTTTTACTTCATGTATTTTTTGCTCTAGACGGATAGTTTTAAACCATATATCAAGATGCATGTCGATAACTGACAACTGGAATTAAAGTATTGGGAGATCAGACAGCTTGTTAAGTTTTTTTTATGGCTCTTGCAGCACAATAATGTCACTCGCCAGTTGGTCTGTGCAAGTTAAGTTAAGAGCAAGGGGCCCCCCTAGTGGTTCGGGGCCCTACGCAGCTTGCATACCCTGCGTATATGGAGGATCGGCTCTGCTTGTGCTTTTAAAACACTCCTGAATTATATAAAGTCTGTTGTCTTGATGTGGGGGTTTTCTCCTACTGAAAATATATAAATGTTTTTCAGTATGAAGCATTTATGTAGAGTCACTCTAAAATGTGTTGGATCAAATTACTTCCCTTGGTACATTAATTTACAAGAAAACATGCACTCTAAATTCTGCTGGGTTATTTTTAACCCAGCATAGGTTTATTTATAACCCAACATGTTTTCTGTCCAATATTTACCCAGCATTGTGTTAAAAATAACCCAGCACAATTTAACACGTTTAACTAATTTCTAGTGTTGGTTTATTTAACTTTTATTTTATTTTCCCTTTTTTCCCATAGTCCTATAGAGTCCTGTCAGAATTTCTACAAAGACTTCACTTTACAGATTGACATGGCATTCAACGTGTTCTTCTTACTCTACTTTGGACTACGTGTAAGTACATATTTAACTTTCACTTTTTAATTGTTAACTGTAACATTCATAAATATGATTCCTTGATTTGTAATAATGATGACTATTATCCATTTTTCTTTCTTCTTTTAGTTCATAGCAGCCAACGACAAGCTGTGGTTCTGGTTGGAGGTGAACTCAGTGGTGGACTTCTTCACCGTACCGCCCGTGTTTGTGTCCGTGTATCTGAACAGGAGCTGGTTAGGTAAGCCTCCTCACCTGATCTCCTTTCAGTCTCTTCACTTCAGGGATGCAGTTAACACTGCGTCACATTCACAAGAACAGCTGCAATCTGAAGGTACATGAGATAAAGGCCAAACCGAGGATGAGACAAGGGCAAATGTTTGAACAGGAGATTTTGTGATTATTGCGCCAAGCCGATACGGTTGGTTGTCAGTTGCTGTTTCAGGAAATCCCAAGAATAGCTTTGAAATGTCACTGCTGGAAATCTCGACTAATGGCAAATGTGGGGCTTATGTGAAGAAGAGCTGGAGGGAGCGTTGGTTAGAGCTGAATCTGGATCTGTTCTGTTGGCATGGGGCTTTAATTGTGGAGGGAATGGAGTGCTGTCATTAGTAAAACTGAGCAGTGTTCAGTGCCATAATGGTGTGCTGGTGTTCATAACAGGCTTTTAGGGAAGAAAGAAATGACCAACGTCACAGTATTAATAAATAATACAATAAAGTTCAAAATTCAACCAAAAAATGTTGACAATTTTAACCATTTTTTCAAAGCTATTTAAAAAAGTATAATCATACAACTAAGAGCATTAAAGCACATTTGGTAAATTTGTAAACATCCTACATTAACACTGTGGGAGATTTTGACGCGAAAACATACATGTTTAGATCATAATGATTTTCCTTTACTTTGTGTTTTTGGCAAAGCTGGAATGACCAAAATGGGGTCTTGTTCTTTTGTATATCTGCTGTTGTATGCATATCCTGCTGGTAAACAAGAGGTAGGATAGCAAGCTCTTGCTCAAAGAAACTGCAGTCTGTACACTCATTGTAAACACACACACACACACACACACACACACACACACACACACACACACACACACACACACACACACACACACACACTCCAGGTATTGTTACAGTACACCATCTGTGTCATTAATGCTTTCAGAAAAACCTGTGAAAGTAATGTTGTCCTTCTATAAACAAACATGACTTTGGTTAATAATTAAGCACTTCAGTTGCTAGCTTTGGAGAACGTCTGCCATGATGCTGCTTAAATAATGCATTATAAAAGCACACATTCATCAAAAAATCGGTAGTTTAATCGTATCCCCTTGAATTGTAAATGTCAGCCTAATAACAGCTGTTTGCCTGAGCCAATGTAAATATTTGAATAATGTAATGTATACATAATGTGTGTACGGTATGTAATGTAATATACATTACACTTTACCCAAAACAATTATGAGCTAAGGTGACAGAATGCAACTTTTAGAAAGACTAAAGCTCGGGATACACTGCACGATTTTTGGCGTGATTTTTGTGATCGTGGCTCTTCATCGATGGTCCTATGTCGTACAGTGAGAGAGGTTCAAAGACAGCTGTTTTCCTGGCTTTGCGACCAAAGATAGCCTACGATAGTATTCTGACATTGTCAGAAATTCAGCATGAGCAACGCACAGCGTGTGTACTGCTAGGACCTGCTTAACGGTATTTGTTTACCACTAGCGCATGCTGCTGACGCAGCTGTCACAGCCTACGATTCAATAGGTGTCATCGTCGTACAGTCTATATGCTTGTCGTATCCAAGTTTAAACGATTCATGTTGCAGTGTGATAAGATAATGATCTTATAGGAGTGCAAAAATCCTGCAGTCTAACCCAGGCTTAAGAGAAATGTTAGTGTAGTTTCCATTAGATAAGCAAACCTAGCTTATACTATATGAACATTAGCCTGAACATTATCCTGCTTATTACATTGCTATTTACCTTAAGGTAAGAACATTAAATATTGACTTGAAATATTTTAGTTGCTCATTTTTAACGAATGCAGACCTTCTGCGAGAAAAACCTGTTTACTTTCAAATATAATGAACACACTATATGGTCTAATCATTTGTAAATATATAGTCATATTATGTTTTAAAAGAAGTTTATATTACATTTTTGTCTAATATTAAACTGTACCTGTCAAAATGATTAGCAGCCGTGTGTTTCAGGTGGTTATTTCGGAATAACACACCATGGAATGTCCAATCAGAAACAAGCATTCCAGCGAGCCGTGCAATAAATTCTATTAAAGGGGGGGTTCAATGGTATTTCAAGCATTCTGACTTATTAACACAGTTATAGAGTTGTTTCCTCATGCTAAACGTAGGCAAAGTGTCAAAAAAGCAGTTGGACGTGTTACAGAGTATTTCTGTGCCGAATGCACTTCGCCAGGGTTCGTACAAGTTTCGGAAAGTTTTTTTCAATTACAGGTCCAACTGACGTTTCAGGGGTTTTCTATACGTATCACTTCTTTATATGGGCACTTCCCCAGGAAAACCCCGCCCACCCGTCAATCAGCGGGAGACACTAGAGCTTGCAAACATCTTATCACGCCACTTAGCTTTGTTTAATTTCAAAACTCAACAATGGCACGAAAGATGAAGTGTGTTTTTGGATGTAAGGAGAAGAAATTCAGTCTTATGAAAACAATGGATATATTTTATTATCCGGGGTAGCAGCGGAGTTTTGCGTGTGTGTTTGATGCGTTGGATTTTACCAACCGGGTCATGACGAGTTGCACGCGGTAAGTAAGACTTCTGTCTTATGTTGGAAATAGTCGCGTGCATATTATATAAATGACACGAACATGTAGTGAATCATGTAGTTAAAAACAGTGTTGTATAGTGTTGCATGACTCGTACTCGCTCCACCCGCGGTAGTAACTCCTCCTTCTTCATTTTTTCGTATGTTATCGGAAAGCTAATCTTTCTTTTATAAATCTGATTAAACTAAAGACTCTTCGGAGATATAAAGGATGTAATACTACTCTATAGGTACTCCAGATTAACATCAGAAATGCAGAAACAGCGTGTGTTATGTGAGCTTTAGGGCGTTTTCACATTAGCACTTTTGGTGCGCACCCGGGTTCGATTGACATCAGAGTTCGGTACATTTGGATGATGTGAACGCTGTCTTCCGAACTCGGGTGCGCACCCGCGAAACGTACTCGAGTCCGCTTAAAAAGGGTGGTCTGGGGTCCGGTTCATGTGAACTCCAGATCGGTTCGCTGCTAATGTGAGCGCAATCGTACCAAATCGCGGAAGTGAACCACTGTTAATTACGTATTATATGGAATTTCCCACCAAAACAGACGTGTGTGTATGTGTTCGTGCACTTACCTTGACAACAAAATGCATAGAATGCTTGCTTGACTTTTGTTTTTATTTTTTTAAACCTTTGGTTTTGTTTTCAAAGAAATAATACAGAAACGCACTTGCGTCTGTCTGCCCCAAACATACTAAAGATCGTTTTGATGACAACGGGCTGTCCGCCGACGTAAATTTTTGCGGAGGCATTCAGAAATCATCGCTGCGTCCCAAATCGCCTACTTCCATACTATATACTAGGCAAAGAGTACGAGAAGTAGTGCTTTTCACCTACTATATATATGGAAGTATGCGGTTTGGGACGCAGCCCATCTCTTGTCGTCTTCTCGTTTACAGCGGTTACCAAGCAACATGAGAACGCGCCGGCTGCAGCTTGATGATGCAAGCGTACCGCGGTTCGGATGCAAAAATAATATGTGAACACAGTCCATGGGGGGCATGGGGAGGGGGGAGCAATCGAACTCGGGTTCGGACCAGGCAATCGCACCAAATGTGAAACCGTCCTTAAAGGAGATATACCTGTAGAGGACCAGTCATTGTTGAACTAAAACTGCTTTCTTTTTAGAGGTATTAAAGTTAATGTAATCCAGAAATTCTCTGCAGATAATGTGCTCGCTGGCATGAGTTCAGCTGATGAAACCTCTTGGATGAGTGGTGAAACATTAGATGAATAAAGTGTTCATTTAATTGAGGCATATATCTGAAAATACGATTTGAAAGTCTTATCAAAGCTGTGTAGTTTCTTAAAAGTAGTCACCTTGTATCTCTTTGTATGTCTGCAGACTGTGGGCATTCTTTCAAGCAATTGAAATATCATATAATCAAGCAAATCATATAATGTAATCATGCAAATCATAAAATCGTTTCATCAAGCAAATTGCTGTTTAAGTGAAAATGCTTTTTTTTATGCAGGCAGATTTTCTGATTTAAATAAAAATTGATTTCCCTTGATTGCACATAATGTAATTCTGCACAAACTTTAAATTGTTGTTTACAAAATGACTAAAGCTTCAATTAAATCAAGCTATTGCCCTCTAGTGGCACACCACACTTACCATTGTTTCTATACCACGTGTCTATTGTTTACACATGCTCATAATATTGCAGTATTGAGCTTTATTTAGTTTAGTAGTAATTATGACACTTCGACAAAATATATTGTAATATCATTAGACCTCATGAATGATTAAAATATCAGACACCAGCAACATCAGTGAGCTGTCAACAGTTCTCAGACTCTCATGTAGACACACGCGCACACACACACACACACACACACACTACAGATTAATACGGTAGAAGAAGTGCTATTAATTTGAAAGGCCATGCCGAGATCCATTTATAGGAAATAAAATTAATCTCCCTGATGCAGTGCAGGCACAAAATGTTGAATGTGGATTAGCGCGAGGCTGTTTATACCACACAAACAATCAATAACCAACAGTTTCTGACTCCAAACAGGGAGTATGTTTTCTTCAAAATGTCCTTTGTTTGCAAAAGAATCTCATAGTCCCAGTGGCTTACCTGTATATAAGGAGATATTTTGAATAATAATGGATGGTGACGGCTTATATTGGGTTCACTGGTTTTATTGTAGAAATGTATAAACGTTATACAGTGTAGTGCAATTTAATCTCCCAATCATGAGAATGTTATTTCAGTTGGCTTTGATATGTAAAGAGCGTACCAATGCTTCCAGTTCATACCTGAGTGTGGATATTAAGTGCCACTGCCATCTGGTGGTCTGATACAGTCTTTTACGGTGTGGCTGTATGGCTTGGCTGTACAGGAAACACTTCAAATGAGTACAAGGCGGAAAAAATCATTTAAGAAATCTAATATGTGCTTTAAGCCTCTTTCTCATGTAGATCCCTGTCTCACGTGGCTGGCTTCAATACATGCCTGCCTGCATTCTGGGAGATTCCATGCCCGGAGTAATCCAAGCAGAACTTTATCCCTGTTTATACATGATCAGTATTCCCTGATTGAGAAAAAGAACCTGGGACACACGTGGCATGCTGTTTCTCCATGAGCTTAGAGATGTGAATGAAGTAGTGTGAGTGGCAATCTCTGAATGAGCATCTGTCCATTCTACACATGTGCTTGTTAAGCCTGCTTCAGTGCACAGCATTGGCCTAGTTGCCCTGATCCTACTGCTGAGACAGAGACACAACACATCCTTTACACTGCAGGTTTATGGTTAACTTCCAAAGCACAGACGCTAAGACAAATGGCAAAGAATAAAATAAATGATAAGAGAATAAGAAATGTATACTGTATGTAGAATAGTCCAAATAAGAATAATACAAAATTGTTAATTAAACATATTTATACAGCCAAGATATATGTAATGTCTATACAAGCACAGATAAAAATGTTCTGAACAGGACTTATAAAGAAATAATAAAGAAATAGAAATATGTATGCTGAACATAATGGAGAGTATATTGCACATGATTTTATTATACAATGTAGAACTTGCTGGAAGTTGGCATTTCAGAATATGGATGGCATGAAAGAAGACACTTTTTGTGCTAGTTGTTTTGATGCTCAGTGCTCTATAGTTCAGAGATGGCAACAGTTCAACGAGGGGGTACACTGAAAGAAAATAATTGTTGGATTTACATAATTTAATTATAGACACTGGTTCCACATGATTGAAATAAGTTATCTTCAAATTAACCTAATATGTTACCTCTGCACTTACATGCTAATTTTATTTTAAGATAACACATTTCAATCATGTGGAACCAGTGTCTATAATTGAATTACGTAAATCCAACAATTATTATTTTTTTCAGTGTAACTTGAATATGTGGGGTCCTGTGTGATTTAACAACCCATTTTTTATTCTACATTCTTTTTACAATTTTTTGTGTTATGCTATTTATCACATTGTGTCATTTTGTGTTGAAATAAAACAAAATATGTGTAACACAAAATGTGTTGTTTCAATAATTACACAGAGATGTGTGTATTCTAAGACAACAAATTTAGTTGAAACAAAAGTTGACACAAAGTGTTTAAGTTAACAGATATTTTCAAGTTGAATTAACTCAAAATTTTAGGGCAACCAGGTAACTTTATGTTGATCCAACAAAAAGTTTTTTTTTACAGTGCACTCTAAAAATGATTAGCTGACTTTACTCAAAAAATTAAGGAAACTTGTTGCGTTAGAAAATTAAGCAAGCAATTTCCATACTGTTACGTATCCTTTGGTACACATACAGTATGTAACAACATACGTCAAAACAACCTGACATACCAGAAGAGACGTAACAGTACGGAAATTGCTTTAATTTTTTTTAAACAACAGGTTTCCTCATTTTTTTTAAGTAAAGTCAATTAATATTTTTTAGAGTATATTAATAAACATTTAAATTCTCAAAGTACGGGGAAAAAGGAGGATCATTGGTACTTCCCTACCACCCTTGCAGGGGTGCGTTTCCCAACGAACATTGTAAGTTCCATCGTTACTAACATCGTTCAACGATTTGGTGTTTCCCGAAACCATAGTTCAAACGAACATTCGCAAACTGCATCGCTAACTTGTGCCATTGGAAGCATCGTTCCTTGTTATGTTCATATGTAGACTTACGTTGATCATGCTTTTGAACAAAATAAGCAAAAAAACATGTAGTACAGTCTATATCCATCATTCTAAATATATTACAATTTTATTTTACGTCTTTAAATTTGTAAACAGAATGAAAGCGCTGCATTTGAAAACTGCGCATGTGCGTAGACCTACGAGCTTTAAGACCCTGGGGAATCCCTGGGAGGAGTGACGTAAGAGCAGAGCCGGCGCCAGACCATAACTAACAGGGGGGCACTCGGCTTCCAACCGGGGGCACGCAATAGCAACAATAACTTGCAAAAACAAGACATTAAAACAACAAATACAGCAAGCACACACTCATACAACTGGTACAGACTGTCAGCTCATTTCCCGTATAAAGTGCAAAAGACCACAAATTATGCGCAAAACTATTGAACTTCGACCGCGGCGTGAGCGCAAGCTGAGCTCCGCTGCGCTCGCGCTCACTCGACGCAACAACAAACCGCCCTCGCGCAGCGCAAGCCATTGAAATGAATGAGTTTCATAGTGCAGCGCGTCCTAGCTTTAAAAAAGCCGCTTTACCATAATCACGTCGTAATGCAGTTAACGGTCTAGCCACACTTCACATTAAGCTTACGTAATTTAAAACAACGCTAACTTACCTTTGAAAAAGCTGAAGACGGCGTGTAAGAACAATAGACTTCCTTAAAAAAGTGTCCTGTAGATTTGTAAATTCCACCTCAACCTCTAATCTCTGAGTTTGAGCCAGTCTGTGTTTGCATGAAGATGGAGCAGGCGGTGCTGGTTCATTCTAAATGTTCTAATATCCATATTTTACACGATCCATAAAATGCCGCGAAAAAACACGTTGCTAGTATCAAGTCACAAATGCTAAAGACGTAAGATGGGTGAGACGCGGCAATACATCCAATCAGAGAAACTGGTCTATTTTAATTAAAGAAAACATATATCAACTATATTTTCCTCATTTGATTACATTACAAGTCATGAAACATTCAATGTTTAATTTATTTTAATTATTCTATATATATTTTAAAGTAATTAAAAACTTTGTAGGGGGGCACAACAACCTGTTCGGGGGGGCACTGCCCGCGAATGCCCCCCCATGACGCCGGCCCTGCGTAAGAGGGAACTAAATATTTTGAAAATAAACAATAGATAACTAAATCACTATAACAAAATCAGTCTTCCGATGCAATATATGTTATTTACAGCAATAACCTGACATTGAATCGATTCACACAGATTAATTAGTACTTCACCTCCCACGTGACATTATCAACTATGTTGTCAAACCAACATCGTTCAGACGACGAATGTGCGACAAAGTTACTATGCTTTTGGGAAACAGTCGTGACAAGGTAGTTCGTTTCTCCAACGATGCATCGTACTATGGTTGTTCAGCAACGAGGTACGTTGATGTTTGGGAAACACACCCCTGAACTGTACTCTACTATGCAACTGAACTACTCAAAATATTTTTGTTGCAAAAGCTAAACTAAACTTATTAAAATGAAGTGTATGCAGTAATTAAGAAAATAGTTATAAGATGTTTCTGTCATACAGTATTTAATGAACATAAGATATTGAAGCATTTAATTTATGCACTGTAAAAAGGGGAAAAGTTGGATTACAGTGTATACACATGTGAGCAGTCACGGGTTATATCACTTTCTGGTGTTTACATTTAAGGATTTGACAGACTGTTTATCTGAATTACTGTGCATTTAATGTATACATTTAGATATCAGTCTGTTCATTGAAGAATATCAGACTGCTGCTTGGTGCAATTGATACATGTAGCTGTGTAATAACATAACAGCAATGCTTGCTTTTAGCAAAAATTTGATATTTTTAAATGCTGCCTAATGTTAGAACAGCATTTGCATTCAGGTCTGGGCCCATGATGCCTTAAAATTCTGTCTAGAAAGTCAGCCCAGTAGATTTTGGAGCAGTTTGAGTTTGATGTTTCTCTCAGAGAAAAGGCCTGGATATATTTACAGTTCAGATGAATCACTAAAACCAGGAACAAAATCCAGGATGAAAGAGCTTTTGAAATATACTGAATCTCAACAGCGGCATACGAGATGAGCTTACCAGCAGGATTACTGTGTAGAATGCAAATCTTGCTATGAAATGTCACTATTTCATAATACAATCCAACTTTGGGACTACCAATTTATATAACAGCCGCTAGAATACTCTCACTGCCATTAATCATGCTGTGATTAATTCAGGATTTTTGTTTTTCTTTGTTTTCAATTTAGATTAAAATTCCTGCAAGGGTTCAGCGCATACAAATCTTGTCACCTTAGTAAACTAGATAGGTGGTTAAAGGGAAGAGGTTCGTGCGAGAGTTTAATATTAAAAAATGAGACCAAATACGTCAGAGATTCTGATCTGGATGACAGGTGTCACTGTCCAGGCTTTTAGAGTTAAGTATTGTAAAAGCGTCTCTGTGACAGATTCTGTGGCATTACTCAAAAGTGTGCCATACGAGAAGCTTCTCTCATTCTCTTTTAACTACACGTTTCAATTTTTTTTATGTCAGAAATACATTTTTTAGAGACCTGAGTTTACGCATCTTCTGAGGAAACATCAAATTCACCATTGCCTACCTTCATCACGGGACAACATCTGGGAATCTTATTTTCATGATCTCTACTAAGTTTCTAGTGTTTCGGGGCTCTCGGGCTGCCCCGGACACCGAACTTGTGGAGGTGAACCAGAGCCGAAGGCGCAAAAAGTCATGTGGTGACCTGTTTCAAAATGGTTATCGTGTGAGGTTGAGCACAAGTCTGATAGGAGATGGCAAACAGAGGAACAACCAGAATTCCTTCTTTTCCTGTCTTCATGTGCTGTTTAATTGGTGTAAGTGATTCTTTCTGGGGAATTTTTTGTTGATAATCCAGGAACTATTTTTACTTGTTGTCTGTGTGTGCAAGAGGACTTCAAAAGGATTTGAAGTGCTTCTGTTTTCTGTTGCTGAAAATAACCATCACTCCTTTCTTACTGTGAAAAGGATTTTCTGTACAGAGAAAGTGTAAATCTGCCAGGACTACTGTATAAGAATATCGTTGAATCATTTGTGTGAGAAAGATGCAGTGTGAGCAAAGCTGAGAAGTTGAGACGTGTGTGTGCGTTTGAAAAAACAGAAATTGGTGTTTATATAAGAAGGCTGCTGAAGCAGGTGATATTGTCTCTAATCTGCTTCCTGATGCGCTTATTTCAGCACCTGTTCCTCGCATACGTACACATACGAGAGATCCATGGCTGTTCCTGTTCGTCTATAAAAAAAAACACTTAACTTTTAATAATGCAACATTGTTTTTAAGATTGTGACAATATTTTCATGACAATCACATTTAAGTTAGCAAATAATAACATGCGCATATTCCTACAGTAGATCTCCAGTGCTTTGAATGATAAATACAGTTTTTGACAGTATAAAAGCTTTTTCAATATGCTTTTGAGAGATGTTTGATTAGATGTTTTCTGGATACAATTTTTTTTCCATTTATAAAATATCCTACCCATTATGTTAACACAGTATTCTTACTATTAATGGAGTATGTAAACTATAAATTATGCACTCAAAAATGCTGTTATTTTTAACCCAGCTTTGGGTTGGTGTTTTTAAGTATATTTTTAAGTGTAATCTACTTGGATTTACAAGTTATTTCAACTTTCATTTTTATCTTGACTAGTGATGAGTTGCTGTAACTTATAAAATAAAGTTGAATTAACTTTTGAATTCAACTTTATTTTAAAAGTTACAAAAATTTATCACTAGTCCAGATAAATAAATAACAGTTAAAATGAATTGAAAATCTAAGTTGATTATACTTAACAATTTAAGTGCAAATAACCCCCTTTGAGTTGTAATTTAAACTATGCTGGGTTGTTCAAACCCAAAATGTAAGGTTTTATAACCCATGTTTGGTCAAATACACCCATTTTCTGGGTTCATTTAACCCAACAGTTGGGTTTGTCCCTTTTTATCCCAACACTGTTGAAATGACCCAGCTATTTGTGTATGCAGATTTGTTATGCGTGGGAAACAGTGGCGGCTCGTGACTGCTCTTCTGAGGGGCGCAAATTTAAAATAATTGTTCGAAGTGTCATGTGTGTTTCTTGTTTTTTCAAATATGTGTTTGTTGCGTCATGTGAACCAAGCGCATCACATGTTTTGTCAAAATAAGTGCTGTATACTCGTCAAAATCGTTTATGGTAAAAGAGACGTTCACTAAATACACGCAAGACACTCCCTTAACACTAAACTCTGATTACGCATGAGATTATGGGAGTTTTCATCATAAACCATTTAGATGCGTCTGCAGCAAGCACTTATTTTGACAAGACACGTGATGCACAAAGAATAACTCGGCGTGCCAAACAGATATTTTGAGATTTTGAACCACACACATGACGGGCTACATACATGTTGTGAAGAACTTTAAATGTAGCATAAATAAATTGATTGCGACCACTTACCTTAAAAACATTGAGTAAATTGAATGAATAATTTTTTTCATTGTATATGCTACACCTAAGCAGATATAGGCCTAAAGTCTTTCTTTGCTGGAATACTAGACTAAAGTATTGATTTGCTCACAGGGTTGTATATTTATTGGACAGACTTTTGAAATAATAAAATGCTATCCCAAAAAAACATCCCCTTTTCTGCCAGCTATATTTCACCTGCAACTGACTATCAATAGAAAATGTATTGGCAGAGATATATACTAAGTCCTTTTAGCTATATAAAGAGAGAAGCCTTTTAGTATGTCTGTTTCAACAGGAAGTACATCATCAACACAACTAAAACTGTACAGCCAATTAGAATTCAGTGTACACTGAAAAAAATGATTCATTCAATTTACTAAATGTTTTTAAGGTAAGTGGTTGCAATCAATTTATTTAAGGCTACATTTAAACAAAAAAATTTGAAAGTCAAAACAAAAATGTTTTGTTTAAATGTAGCTTAAATAAATTGATTTCAACCACTTACCTTAAAAAAAAATTGTAAATTGAATGAATCATTTTTTTCAGTAAATGCACAAATGATGTAGACCAGTGGTTCTCAAACTGGTGGCTATTTTTAGCCCCAGTTTTATGACATTTTATAAAATAAATACATTTATTATAATTAAACCTCAGAAAAATAAGACTACTAACCAACAGCAGTACATTGTATATTTAATATTTCAATTTTTAAGTTTTAGAATGTTTTATGTCAAAAATTATTTTTGGGGGACACAAAAAGTTTGATAACCATGCACTGATTTAGCTCGTTTTCCATTCTGAACCTACTAATTCGATTACTTTAACTAAATTTTTTGTTTTCATTCTTTTTTTCTTGCTTTTCTCTTACAGGTCTTAGGTTCCTAAGAGCCTTGAGATTGATACAGTTCTCAGAAATTTTACAGTTTTTGAATATCTTAAAAACAAGGTAAGGCCGACAACGTATTACGCATCTCTCTCACCCTTCAAAAACTCCACTATGACACACACACACATTCTCTACAGCTCATTTTAGGCGTTTCTGATGTCCCTTCCATCCGTTCTCATCACCGATAGCTATAAACCCTACAGACCCAGATTTCTGCAGGGTTTATAGCTAAGCAGAATGTTTTCTGTTAATCCCCTACTATGTGTTTATTTAGTCTGCTGTAGGTAAGAGAACAGGGCCGCTGTCCAGCCTGATGAATGCAAAAGTGTGATGCACACAGGCTCTTGACTGATTCCTCTTCCGGCAGCCATTCACACATATGACACATCAGCGTCTCTTGACACCTCAGTGGTATTTTATAAATATGCCATTGGATAAGAAACAAAGGAAAAGCAGTCAGAACCCAGTGGTTGTAAGCATGCTGGAATCAATTATTTTAGCAGCCATCCAGTCATATTTCATTTGGGGGAAATTGCTTAGATTTATCACACTGAAATGACACAGCCGTCAACGGAACGTTACATTTCCACCGCCAGTATTTCACTCACGTTGTCCGCTAAAGAATTATTATGGGGTGTGTTCACACAGACAGCAATTCGGCAATGACGATGCGACTGAATGTCAATTATTAAATTTTTTCAGTGACAGTCAGCTATTAGAGGCACCGTTAGCAACAGCGACTTTTGCCAATGCAATGGGCAATTTTATGCAAATATAACACAATAGCTGTGTCTCAATTCAAGGGCTGTGACCTTCTAAGCATGCGACCTTAGAAGGTGAGTGCTCGGTCTTTCAAAGTGGCAGCCTCAGAAGTTCGCGAAGAGAACTAAAAATGAGACATTTGCGCCACCTGCTGCACGTGCACACCGCGCCTGTCTGCAGGACACAGCGGAGACATTTCTGACTTATTCAAATAAATATGGAATCAGAAAAATATGATTTTATTGATGTAGATTAAACTTTTCAACAGTATATTAAATGAATCAACCTTAGAAATATATACACCATAAAAATAATAATATTGAAGGGATAGTTCGGCCAAAAATATTATTAAACCCATGATTTACTCAACCAGAAGCCGTCCGAGATGCATATGTCCATCATTTTTCAGACAAACACAGTTATTTTAGAAAATGGCTTATATCTTTTAGCTGCTAAACAGTAAAGTTACGGGGTCACCGTCCTTCAAGTCCAAAAAGTGTGCATATATCCTTCCCCCAAAGAAATCCAAACGGCTCCAGGATGATAAACAAAGGTCTTCAGAGGGTAATCCGCGCTGAGTTGGTGTAGAAATATCCATTTTTAAAACTTTATAAACGAAAATAACTACCTTCCGGTAGCGCCGCTATCTTAGACTCCTCTGTATTCAGGAGAGAGTATTAGCGTAGTGTACGCACTTTTCTTAGTGATGTATGACAAATTCGGAGGGCGTGGGCACAGAGCAACAGCAGAGAAACCTCCCTAAACTGCGTAAGCTGTTATCTTAAATGCGGATGTGACTAAGATGGCGGCAGCGAGTTATTTTTGTTTATTAAGTTTTAAATGTGGATATTTCTACAACAAAACGGCGCAGATTACCCTCAGAAGGCCTTTGTTTATCATCGTGGATCTGTTTGGATTTATTTTGTGAAGTATGGATGCACATTTTTTGGACTTGAAGGAAGTTACCCCATAACTTCACATTTGATTAACTGAAAGATCTAAAACATTTTCTAAAATAACTAAAAAAATGTGTTTGTCTGAAAAATGATGGACATATGCATCTCGGACAGCTTCTATATCTAGCCGTTATATGCAGCCGTTGCAGGCGCGCAATGAATCTTGGGATAGCCTCGGCTGTTAAGGATACATTCGTTCTATCTTTGGATTGGGACGGCCTTACTAGCTTCAAGTCGCTCTGCTGTGACGCAGTCAGTCTTAAAATACGTCCTTACAAGCTTGCAGTCTTTGAATTGGGACACAGCTAGTGTGCCGGCCACCAATAAACATGCAGCCATTTTAAGCCTAATAAATGGATAGCTTTTAGTCCTCGATACCGATTGGTCAATAGCTATGGTTTATTCATGATAAAGCACGACATCTATTTGTATCACTACGCAAGCACTACCAGCTGAACGTTATTTTGTGAATAGCAAAATTGTTATTGTTTGCATGTCAAGGATAATATCTTCTAAAACAAGGATGGCGTTTCATGCATTTTATGCTTTTTTATAATATTTTTAATATGTGGTAACTAATTTTATTTTTTATTTTTAAACACAAGGCTCAAGGCTGTGTCTTATTGTGAATATTCATATAATTTAGCACAGTCGCACATCAACAGCTTACTAAGTTAAATACTATAGTTGGGTAGGAGTGGCTACTAGAAACCAACAGTATGACCAGCCTGGGGTGCATTTCCCAAAAGCATCGTTAGCCAACTACTGTCGTAAGTTACGTCGTTTCTGACGAAGGTCAGGATTTGGTGTTTCCCGAAACCATAGTTCAAACGAACATTCGCAAGCTGCATCGCAAACTTGTGTGGTTTGAACAAAAGCCCTTCATTTGTCGTTCAAAGCATCGTAATTTGTTATTATAAAATCTTGAAATAATGCTTGTGAATAAAATAAGCAAAAAACAAGTTGTACATTCTATATCCATCATTCTAAATATAACTGATCTCAAGAGAAATTGTACATATTTTACGAGTTGGCTAATTCGTATCAACTTATACAAAGTTAATCGTGCAAAATCGTACGATTCTAATGAAAAAAACAACAACTAAACCGAACTCCTAACGCCGAACCTTGTCCTAACCAGGGGTCAAAGCAAATCGTACCAAAACTTACGAATGTGGTTGTATAAATTAATACAAAATAGGCAAAATTACTAAATAAAAGGTAATTTATTCCACTTTGTAGAATATAAAGGAATATGTATTGTATATCGGAATGTATAAAAAAATGACAGATATACAGTATGAATTTTGGTCAATATCGCCCATCCCTAATTCCAAACAATTTTTTTTTTTAGCAGTCAGTGTGAACGCTCCTCTAAGGGTAACAGTTCTAATATGCAGTGGGTCCCACTGTCGTTTCATTTTTGTTTGCTGATAACTTATGTATTCACTCCCAGTATCGTGGCAAGGTGCGGCTGGAACCGTCCGGTCATGTGTGTGTGTGTGTGTGTTGGGCTCAGTAGATGATTGATCTGTACGTCAGTGTGATGCGTTTCACTTTGAGAGGTGTGATGTAACTCTCGTCTCTCACAGTAATTCCATCAAGCTGGTGAACCTGTGTTCCATCTTCATAAGCACATGGCTCACTGCTGCAGGATTCATTCATCTGGTGAGTGAAAAAACACACACACGCCCCCCTTCCTCCCATGCCCCTGGAGAAACTGACTAAGAAAGGAGAGCACATGCAGATCTGTGGGAGAAAAATGCTCTCAGGTGGCTGTGACGTCTGTCCCTGTGTCCAGTATGTAGTTCGTGTTGTAGTTCATCTAAAGATTCTGTGTTTTTGTTTTCTTTTTTCGTGTTTTTATCAGGATGTACCACTAGATGGACATCTGTGCCACTAGATGGCAGCAGAGACTCTGATCACCACTAAATCCTCAGTTCGGTTCTCACAAATTCATCCTTGTGATATGGTGTATGGACGGTAGATGGCTGTAAGAGACCTTGTTTATATTCAGTAGTAATTCCTTCAACGTTTTTCCCTCCTGCAGGTGGAAAACTCAGGGGATCCGTGGGAAAACTTTCAAAATTCTCAACCGCTCTCATATTGGGAATGTGTGTACTTATTAATGGTGACTATGTCTACGGTGGGATATGGAGACGTCTATGCAAGAACTACTCTCGGACGCCTTTTCATGGTCTTCTTCATTCTCGGTGGTCTGGTAAAATCACTTTTCTTGCTGGCCCCCCATCATACAGTCATCTAATTCCTACCACCATATAAATTTATACTGATCCTTTAATGTCTCTCATTACTAATATAGTCTTAATAACGGGCAAAATTTAAGTGTTTTTCCATACTGTATATGTTGATTGTCTTTGTAATGTTTGCATCCCACTGTAAAGATCCTTTACCCTGCATAATCATTACGGTTAAAATGTGTGTAAAAGCTAGTATGACACGTCCTTATTCACTACCCATCATTAGGCTACATGTTACATTTAAATGAGTATATAACGACAATGTATTTTGACGATAATGTTGTTGCTATTCTCTTAAAACAGTTTTGCGGTTTCAGGAGATCCCATCCTTCTGTTTCCCTACCCACATTCCAACAAACACAGTGGCAGGCTGATGGCCCATAGTCCTGCCTGAGCGTTACCACGGCAACAGCAGCCGGAAATGCTCTGTACATATATAAACTTTCTCATCTTGAAGCAATTCTGAAGATAAAGCGTGCATTTGCGTGTTCTAACTAAAGTAATGGTGCTTGAATTGCAATGTTTCTGTAGCTTAACTAGTAGAGCAATGTGTTAACAATGGGAACGTTTGTGGGTTAGATTCCCAGAAAACATGCTTATTTTAAAAGTGGAACGCTACAGTGAAACAGTTCTTTTATATCATCACTGCAATACTTTTTGTGGTATTTTGATTAGATAATCATTGAGTGTTAACCCTTATGTGTTGTTGGGGCCATTTTTGGCCATTTTTGCAATTTTTTTGTCTTAATTTGGCCACAACTTTCTCTGTGTTTCAGCAAATGGAATGATTTTTGGTGACAAATCTTATATTTACACATATTTTAAGAAAATGCTTTGAAATTTTTCAAAAACCTAACAATATACCGTGGGCAAATTTACTACCCTTACGTGTTGTTAGCGGCCAAAAAAGGCCACTAAATTAAACTGCTGTAAAAATTTATCGGATGAAATTTTTTTCACATTTTTTTTGCATAAATCTGTTAATCAACCTCAGTACTGATCAAAACTACCAAATGTTTGCAAAAATTCCATGATTTTAACTCTTTCATTGCCAAGTTTATAAGTAGTGTCACTGATTTGGGGAAAAAAAACACACAAAATGACAGATTTTCAATATAAAACGTGACTGTGGACTGGATTTTCTTTTACCTTTTTTACAGTCTTGGGCATGCCAAAGATTGGTAAAAACATTGGCTTTGATGCATTTTTAGTTTTTGTGCAGCATCAGATTAAATTTTTTTCTCCCTCATTTATTGTTTGTGGCCATTTTTTCCCCATTGACTTCCATTATAACAACATTTTTTGATTGCTGAGCCATGACACCTTATTACCATGCATTCTTGATTCTTTGTGCCTTTTCCTTTTGCAAAGAGGTAAAATTTGTCATTTTTACTGTTGATCACCATGTGGCACCATTAACCCTTTAGTAGGCCTGTGCAAAAAAACAGAGCATAAATTCTGGTCTGTACATTGAGTTATATGGACTATAAAACCATTGTGTGTGTACGAGTGTGTGTGTGTACGAGTGTGTGTGTGTGTGTGTGTGTGTGTGTGTGTGTGTGTGCGTGTGTGTGTGTGTGTGTGTGTGTGTGTGTGTGTGTGTGTGTGTGTGTGTGTGTGTGTGTGTGTGTGTGTGTGTGTGTAGGGTTAGTGTTAGTATTGAGGAGAGAGCACCTCCCTCGCGCACCAGTTAGTGCTGCACTGGTGAGAGGGATTTAGTCTCCTGTAGCTGTCCCTCTAGACACAAATCCACAGACACCAGCAGGCACCAGCAGCTCAGTAGTGAAGAGGGGAACATGCAAGTGGTGTACAGAACCAAAAAAAGAGCAGTCAGCATTTGTATCCGTTGTGGTAGACACACTTGCAGAGAGCACCAAGTAATATGCTGCAAGTCCTGCTAAAAAGACTGAACACACACACGTACACATATACACACCAAAAAATTTGTTTGATTGTTTAGTTCTCCATCCATCCTCTACTCTTGCTTCATTGTTCAGTTTATTTGAAGTTGTTTTTGCATTTTGGTTCATAATAAATGTTGTTAATAAATCTGATGAAGAGAAGATTTTTTACAGATTTTTCCACACAGACGCACACACATGCAAGCACGCACGCACGCACGCACGCACGCACGCACGCACGCACGCACACACACACACACACACTCTCTCTCTCTCTCTCTCTCTCTCTCTCTCTCTCTCTCTCTAATATGCTGTTATAGTCCATATAACTCAATGTACAATCCAGAATTCAAGCTCTTTTTTTTGCACAGGCTACTAAAGGGTTAATTGTGTCACATGGTGATCAACAGTAAAAATGACAAATTTTACCTCTTTGCAAAAACTAAAACCACAAAGAATCAAAAATGCATGGTAATAAGGTGTCATGGCTCTGCAATCAAAAAATGTTGTTATAATGGAAGTCAATGGGGAAAAAATGGCCACAAACAATAAATGAGGGAGAAAAAAAATTAAATCTGATGCTGCACAAAAACTAAAAATGCATCAAAGCCAATGTTTTTACCAATTTTTGGCATGCCCAAGACTGTGAAAAGGGTGAAAAAAAATTCAGTCCACAATCACTTTTTATATTGAAAATCAGTGATTTTGTGTTTTTTTTTTTCTCAAATCAGTGGCATCACTTATGAGCTTGGCAATTAAAGAGTTAAAATCATGAAATTTTTGGAAACATTTGGTAGTTTTGATCAGTTCTGAGGTTGATTAACAGATTTATGCAAAAAAATTTGAAAAAAATATTAATCTGATACATTTTTACAGCCGTTTAATTTAGTGGCCTTTTTTGGCCGCTAACAACACGAAAGGGTAGTGAATTGGAACAAGGCACAAGGGTTAAAACAGAAGCAAGTAAAGTACAAGACTACACATAGGCAATAATATACATTAATGTAATTTCACAATTAATGTGAGTATTTCAAAAAAGTATTTACTTTAATACTTATTAATATAATTCATATATTTTTATTTATACATTTAGCACATTTTCATAACATTAATCAGTTATGGCAAGTAGGGGCCATCGGTATTGGTAAAATCCACTATCGGCCGACCTCTATGCTCTAACACTGAGCACAAAGATTGCGATCAAAGATAGTCTGTGATTATTTTCTGGCAGTGTCAGAAATTTAGCATAATCCTACACTGTAAAAATTCCTTGTTGCACTTCAATTTAAAAGTAACAACATAAACAAGGGGCTGTCGCAGTCCGCACGTAACTTCCGGTAAACTCCGCTAAGAATAAATAACAACAAAGTCCTTTAAACGTAGTTTATTTATATAACAAGCAAAAAACAACACATAGATTACCTAGGAAACCAAAACATTTGTTATTTCCGACGAGGCATTCGTTCAAGAGATCAGTTTAGCAACTAGTCAGACCATTAAAAAAACGAAACCGGAAGTAAAGTTCGGATCCAGGCGTGTATCACGTGGGTCCGATGAAACCGTCTATAAGTTGTATTAGCTCAAGTTATTTTAACTTTATTTTTTATCATTTATACCAACTTCTCACTAGTCAAAATTAATTGTAATTTCGTCAAATTTAAGTGCAACGAGATTTTTTTTTAATTTGCTGTAAAAACATTTGCACTTACATTTTTAAGTATAATTAACTTGGATTTACAAGTCATTTCCACTTTATTTTTTTACCTTGACTAGTATGGAAGATTAACATAAAGTTAAAATAAAAATAAAATCGAACTTTACGGTTTAATGTTATTTTTGTTGCTATTATGGCGTGAGCATTAATAAAATGCCTTTTTAAAGTGTATGTTTTATTTTTTTTCACATTTGCCTTTTAATTTTAATATTGGCAATCTAACCTCGATATTGTATTGAAAATGAAATGTCAAATCATCAATTGCTTTTAATTTTTTAGTTTGGCAGGAATGATGCTTCAACACATTGAAAATGAAATAATTTAAATAAATGTTTTAATTTTTATTTTAGCATTTAATTTTCGAATTTGGGACATATTTTACAATTTTTTTGTATCATTTTATTAATTAATTTAAAAATAGGCCAGAATACCTTACATAGAATGACGAGTTGCTATTACTTACATAAATAAAGTTTAATCAGCTTAACTTATTTCAACTTTATTTACAACAACTCATCACTAAAAGTTAGATAAACATTGAAATGACTTGGAAATCCAAGTTGATTCTACTTAAAAATTAAAGTGCAAATTTTTTTTCAGTGCACAATCATAGAAATCGTCACAATTATTTCACGATGGCCATCTTTCATCTGTGACAGCCTGAAATCGTGCGGTGTGAACCCGGCTTAAGTCGCTGTGGTTATTCTGCCAAATGCATAAATGTAAAAGTAAAATGTACTTATAGTGGTTTGAGTCTTTGAATTTAAATATTTAGGGAATAAATGGAATTTTAGACCCAAACATAAAGTAATTCACGTAGTAGTATCAATAAGTGTAACAGATTGTCTATTGTTTCTTGTTCCCTTAATATATCTGCATTTTTTATAAAAAATAATTAAGAAAATGTCTACATTTTTATTAACATAAACAATTCAATTGTTTCGAAACAATTGAATTCTTATTTATTTAAAAGGAAAACTGATTCTTAAAAATGAAAACAACTTAACTCAATATATCACAAAGTGCAATGATGTAGTTAATACCCAGTCTAAAGAGCAAAGTATAAATCATCTACAGACAGAGATGATGTCTTATAAAGTTGATACAGCTGTAATTCAGTACACATGCGTTACATCTCTAGCACAGAATAGAAAAGAGCTCCAGCTGTCCAGGAGTTACTATAGCAATGTGTTATTTCTTTGTTTTGGTGAGGACTGGAAGTAATCGCAGCTCCGCGGTCTGTTTTATATCAGGTATTCAATTAATGACTTCAGTACGGAAATGTTGTAAAGCATCAAGGCTGATCATTCAGATGTCATAATTCATCAAGGCCCCTGAGAACAACAGCTTAGAAGTCCCTTCGGAAATGTCAGATGAACAACCTGGAGATGAAGAGTCGGGCTAATGCTGCGCTGAGATTAAACAGAACATCGCGGAGGCTGCAATCATGCAAAACACATCCAGCTCATTGAAACCACAGTAATGAGTCTTAATGTGCTTTGCAGCTGTGGGCGACCAGGCTGGACTATTCAAATCAACCTGCCACTGCATTAGTGTTTGTTGGACAAAACATGGCATGTAGGTCTTTTTTTCTCTTCCTGTTTAGAAGACCATTTTTATTGACAGATCAATTAGACAGCACCGCTTGCATTGATAAACTTGCTTTGAGTTGGCATTACTATCTTTCCCCTTGATTACAATTTAAGATGGGAAAGTTTTTTGAGATCTTTCTTTTTAGAAAATGAGAAATTCAGATGTGTAACCAAGTTACACATTTTCTATTTAACACATGTCCCTCTCAACACTATTTGCTCGCACATGTTAGGGGGAAAATCGGGTGGATAAGCACGTGCCCCCTTTGATGGGTCTCTCGTTTTAGTCTCTGCTTCTGTCTTCTATCTTCTCCTTAGGCCATGTTTGCCAGCTACGTCCCTGAAATCATAGAGTTAATAGGAAACCGCAAGAAATATGGTGGTTCCTATAGTGCAGTAAATGGCAGAAAGTAAGTATTCCTGGTGCCTCTGTGGCCTCGGTCACAGCAGAAGCCATCTCTGCATGCACTTTTCTTTTTCTGTTTCATGCATGTAGGCCATGTTTGCTCGCTACGTGCCAGAAATTGCTGCTCTCATCCTTAATCGGAAGAAATACGGAGGGAGTTATAACTCGACGCGAGGCAGAAAGTAAGTCAAAATCCAGAACCAGGTGTGGTTGTGTGACTCAGATTCTTCCCAGATAGAGATGGCATTAGTTCAGACCGAGGACGAATGAATGTCACACTGTGACTGGAGACCTTGGCCATTGAAGCCACATGTCCATGCCTTGAGCTTTGTGTCCGTGGCTTCTTTTCTGTAACACATGTGGTGCATTTAATTGTGTTATGGTGTCCTCATGACAACAGTTTATTTTCCATCTGTTATGTGCTGATGTAGATTCAGGGTCTCATTCACTAATAATTGTGTTCGAGTGTTCTTATGTTTCCTGTAAAGCTTCTCATGGTAAATTTAAGTTCTTGTCAACTACTGGTCATGGGTTTAATTCCCAAGGTACACACAAACCTATTAATGTGCATTTAACTCATTCTCCGCCAGTCTTTTTTTTTAAAGTTGCCCTCCAGCATTTTTTGTGATTTTCACAAAAGTTTCACAAAATGCCTTCAAGGAAAATTTTCTTCTAAAAATATATAAACATACAAATAAATCAAATTAAAGAACAGACCCTTTGCTTTCAAAGAATAAACAAACAAAACGGGCAAAAAAGGTTTCATCCTATTTATATTTTTTCTCTCCTAAATATTGGTATTTTTCATAAAAAAAGTATTTAGCAAAAAGCTGAAATACTTGAATTTTTGTAAAGGAATTTTGTTAGATATCAGATTCAGAACGATTATCAAAACATACACAGCATTTAAAATGAGTAAATATATTTTTTGCTTCAGTTTTTTTATAAATTGGGTAAGTCTAGTGCATAATCGCCATCTAGTGGATAAGCGTGGTATTACAGATTAACATAAAACCTCATCAGGGACACATTTTTTCATTCTAAATGTTTTCTCTTAATTGACAAGATAACTCGTCAATGGCGGGGAAAGAGTTAAAGTTGCTTTGGGTAAATATAAGTACCGTTAACCCTTACAGCCTCTCCTATACAGCGATTTGTGGTTCTTTACAGTATTCTTCCATCTTCTAGCCTAAGAACATAAGGGCAAAAAAAAGGTTTGCCATTCTTTAAGAATAAATAAACAAAAACACATTTTTATGAGCCTAAAATACTTCAGAGTATCAAACCTGGAATACCGAGCTTAAACACAGGTTTTTTTGGGTACTCCATTTTCCTCCCACAGGCCAAAAACATGCAAGTTAGGTGAATTGGAGATGCCAAATTGCCCCTCTCCAAACGTGTGTATGGATTAATTTTTGTAGTTTGACTTGTTTATGGATTAACCAGTTCTCACCATAAATATAGCCATAGATGCTGGAATGACGTTAAGAATAAATAATACATTTTTCTAAATATATTTGGCCTAAGAAAGTGCCACCATAAGTAAAATTTGTGTGTACTGTATGTGTGGTTACGTTCTGACATTTTCTTATATTTGGTTAAAATATAAAAGTGACATAATAAGTGAAATAAGTAAGGAATAATTGACGACGGACAATTGAATTATACGAAAATAATGCACACCCAAGGTGCAATGCAGCACGACGCGAAGCATTATTTGCATTGTGCATTATTTTCAAATAATTCAAAGGACAGGAGTCAAATATTCCTCTTATACCACAGTTACCACAAACATTGCTCTGGTGCCTATTTTTAAGACATTTGACAAGTAAGGTGTGCGGTTATCAGAAATTAATGCATACCCATGGAACATTTCTCAGCCAATCAGAACATAGCATTCAACAGACCCGTGGTATAATAAGATAAGAAAGTTTTGAATTTAATGTGAGGGTAACATTTTATTGTTAACCACGAAACTCAATACTCCTAATTTACTGCCTATTAATGCTTACTGTAGTAAGGTAGTTGTTTAGGGTATTGTGTTATGTATGGGGTATGATTAAGGGATGTAGAGTATGGTCATGCAGAATAAAGTACTATTCGGACAGGATTAGTTTTATATAGGGAGGTGGGGTAAAGCAATTTTTATCAGAGCTTCTCAGTGATTTTAGTCCTGTCCGAATGCTCCATGTCAGTAATAATACAGACAATGTCAGTAAAGATTACGGCGACTTTTACCTTCTGTAAAAAGTAGGGATGCACCGAATCCAGATTTTTTGGGTTCGGCCGAATACCGAATCTACTGTTTAAAATTCGGCCAAAACCGAATACCGAATCCTATTCGCATATTTATTCCATTAACACAGTAAAATACATTAATGAAGTAAACAACGTCCACAGCAGTTTATTTTTCCTATTTTTTTATTTTAACTGTAAAAAAATTTTTTAGGCAACATTATGCCAGGATGACAAGTGGGAAAAGCTATTTTGACAATTACCATAAGCCTATGCATAATGAAAGCGATGCGGTACGACACGCTCATGTCTGCGAAATGTGAACTGCCCCTAAGGCTAACCAAAAGAAAAAGCTTATCTCCATGTCAGCACGCTATGTGTATAATCAACGGCCGCGTGACGTTGACCAGCGTAGTGCAAGCCTAGGGTTCGGTTCGGTGGAAAAAAAATCTAGGATTCGGCCGAACCCGAACCCCGTCAAAAAGCCCAGTATTCGGCCGAATCCGAATCCTGGATTCAGTGCATCCCTAGTAAAAAGGTCCGGAGAAATTACCTCAGGTAATACTAATCCAGTGCAATTAGACCAGCTGTAAATATACAGGTAAATTGCGTCATTTTCTTTTAATTTGTGGGTTTCTTTTAAATATAAAAGCGCTTAAGGAAGCATTTACTTGCATTCTAGGCAGTGGCAAGTCAGTTCTTGAATAACACGACAAAAAAAAATCAAATTCACTTCTCAGAGGCACGGGACTGTTTCTGAAACTGACGTTCACTCCTAACTGAAATTAAACACAGTGTTTTGCGTCATGTTGTTTGCACAATCAAGTTACCCCTCCCACTTCTAAATATTTTACTGAAATTTCTAATCCCGTCCGAATTGACCATTTATATTACAGACGTCCTATGGTAAAATTACATTACGCCACCTACCCCTGTAAAACTAATCCTGTCTGAATAGGGCTTAAGACATAAATAAGTGATTTATGGGGTGGTTTCCCGGACAGAGCTTATCCTAGTCCCAGACTAAAATTAATGTTTGAGCTGCCGTAATTTAAAAACACCTTGTACTGACATATCTTAACATATATCAGTAGCATTGTTTTCTCTCGAGATGCACACCAGGATTGTTTTTTTTTTGTAAGGTTTGTTTGTTAAACCACCTAAATGTCCTAAGGCCTAGTCCTGGATTAATCTAAACCCTGTCTGAAAAACTGCCCCATATGTACTTATAACAAGCCAATATTGTAATAATATCTAAGCTAATAGGAGTTAAAAAAGAGAATTGATACAAAGTGTTTTGACATGACACACGTCTTTATGCATAAATTAGTCAATGAGACCCAAAGGGTTTGCTAAAACTCCTAAAAAAATACAAATAACCACAATTAAATACAATATAATTGTAATAAAATAGTCATGATAGTCATGGTGCTAAACCACTACAGTATCTCAACAGCTTCAGTACTGTTCAGTCTCATCATTGTGTCATGTGTGTTTCTTTTCTTTTCTTTGAGTTCATGCCTGATCCATCATCTCTTGCATGTGACTGAATGTCTGTTGGCTTTTTTATGGGTTATGCATGCTGCAGTGAGAAAAGCCTCTCTGGCTGTGTGTCACTGCTGGCTTATCACCTCATCATCTCAATGTGACATGACTCTGGCCCTGATCTTCAGTCAGCTACACACCCTGAATGCCTGGATGCATCAGCTCTCGCACTGGAGCTGCTCTATTGCAATTGGCTTGCTTTTGTGCCCCGCTTGGTACTTTGACTACAGTATGCCCCCCTATTCTGTTCTTTGTTGTTTTTGCAGAGGCTATGATCTATGAATATGAATTGTTCTTTTTTTTTTAAGCCCCCAACATTTCTGGCTCAAACACGGCCCTGTCCTCAATGCAGCGATTATCCCGACCGTAGCGTCTTCCTCTCTCTCTCTCTTTCCCCAAATATTTCGCAGCCTGAAACAGACGTACGGTCACGTCCAGCTTTCATCATCTGTGTTTGAGGGCAAATACTTAGCCGAGAGAAAGCCATTAGGAGCTCCTTTGTTTGATGCTGTTTTCCTGTCAGTGAAACAAGATTGATGAAATGTTATGTTTGGCCTCGGACCCACATTTGGATTCGCAGTCTGGTGTTGAGAGAAGGCCTTGTCAAAAGAGCTGAGCCTCTTTCATTCTCTCGCTTGCTTTTTCTGTAGCTGTACATGCATCTGGATGCAATTACAGTAGACTCTGGCTGAGCAGAAAGACATGCACCAGGCTTTGCATTATTGCTTAAATATGCAAGGGAATATGTGCATACGAATGGACGTATCATGACACATAGAAAGAAACGTGTCAGTGTATTTATTTCCACTGTCAGCACGTTTTTGAAAACCTCAGGGTGGTGCAAAACTCATGAATATTTATGAAAAAGTGAATTATAATTATATATAAGGTCTTGTTTAACGTATAAACATTTATGGTTTTTCATTAACAATCTTTATTAAAGGAAAACCCAAATATTTGTGTGTTGGTCCTTACTGTTACCGTACACAAAGGTTGAATGAGTTCGGCCTTGCCACAGGGCCTAGCAGTAGTTTGACGCGTAATCTCTGCTATTGAAACCAAGCTGCCGCCAAGATTGTGACGGCTGTTGATGCGAGCGTGTGTGCAGCGTAGCATTTAACTATCGGAATGAGAAAGCAGATCAAGCTGGATCTACAGTATGACTTTAATATAGAGCAGCGTCCTGTTGGAACGGGTCGATGTCTCTGTGGTTTCCATTAGCTCTGCTGAAACTGAAGGAGTGCGATGAGAAACTGACATAAACCCGGATTGAACTCTGAGCTCATGTACCTCCTCTGAGCTCCTCTGCAAAATCTGCGCCACACCAAGAACGTGGGGCCGGCACCGCCTGTGCCCACAAACTGGGCCTCTTTTGGCATGTGCGTGCATGGCCTGAGAGTTGAAAAGAAGGTGAAATGGCATATAGAAATGATGTTACTGAAATAGCTCTCATAACACATTAAAACAATTGTGATCAATAGAGGTGGAGGCATCTGGTTAGGTGTGTATTGGGAACGAGCCGTGCATAGCTGACAGTCTGATATATGGGCTGTGATGTTGGACAGCTTCTTGCAGTAAACACTGACCTGCTGGTTGATGCTGAAATATAACAGGACAGGATCTAGGTTTTTATATGTATAGTTTATTTTATATGAAATGCATGTGCAGGGATATCATGTTGATTGACCATGTATGTTGCTGCTTAAACCCATTTTTGTTCCAAGACTACTAGCAAAGAGAGTACAAAAGAAAAACGTGCTGTTAATCTGAAATTCACAGCTTACATACATAAGCTGTACAAATGGCAGTGTAACATTGTCAGAAAAAAGGTTTAAAACTGTACCTTTCCTGTCGCTGGGGTGGTACCCTAAGGTTCCATTTACAGGTATATAAAATATTATACAATGTTGTACTCTGCCTTTAAATGTATAGTTAAATATTTTGTATCCCTAACATTTATCTGGTACAAAATTGGTCCTTAAAGGTACACAATAGGCCCTTAGGGTATAATATTATACCCCAAAAGGTACAACATTTCAATGTGTTGTATATCCAGAAAGGAACAAAAATGTCCTTTTGAGGGGACCACCCCAGTGACAGAAAATGGACTGTTTTAAACCTTTTTTCTGACAGTGTATATTGTAGTATAATCATGACTGAAGTGCTTCCGCAATTATGAAATTTTGCATGCAACAAACATAAAGATCAGCTATTTCCGCTTTTCCACCAGGCCTAGTGCCCATGCCCAAATCGCGAACCATGCTGGTCTCCAACTACAGGCTTGCCATTTTTGAAATTTATACAAAAATCTGCTCAATGTTTTGAAGGGTTTCAAGTGGTTATTTTGTCACTAACCCCCAAATTTTTACATAAATACCATTATAAAATGTACACACTGCAAAAAATGACTTTCTTAGTATTTTTGTCTTGTTTCCAGTACAAATATCTAAATATGATCAAAATGACATAAAAAACAAGTCTAGTTTTTAGAAATATTTTTATATATATATATATATATATATATATATATATATATTTTATTTTTTTTTAAAGGCGGGGTGCATGAGCTCTGAAAGCCAATTCTACCCCAATAGAATCTGGACCTTCATTTGATAGACCCGCCCCACACGTACGCAACCCAGGCAACGATGTCGGTTGGGAGACATGCCCCTTACGGCTACAAGTGTGTTTTAGTAGTCTTTTCCAAAGTGTTTTTCAAAAATCACGCACCCCCCTTTAAGTAAATTTGCTTAAAATTTGAATATGCTTTTTGCTTAAGCACAAATTCACTTAAAATTTAAATTTTTTGTCGAAAAACTAGTTTTTTTAGTTGATTTTGTTCATCAAGAAAATGCATCATAATTTAAGAATTTTGTGATGTTTTTACTGAAAACAAGACAAAAATTTTAAGTAAGAAAGTCATGTTTTTTTTTGCAGTGCATTTCAAAATCACAGAAAAACTTCAATGTAAATAAAGTACGGTCATCTGATTCGTGGTACTACTGTATTGTAAAACTAGTAAAACCTTTTATGTACTTTAAAATGTCCTTGTTAATTTCAGTTAATTTCAACTTTCTTGATTAGTGAGGAGTTGCTAAATGATAAAAATAAAGTTGGAATAACTTAAGCTTTATTCTTATTTTTTAAAGTAAATGCAAGCGAAGATGTGTTGAAATCAGTTGTAAAGGAAACACAACAAAAGTGTTTTATTTTTATGTTTTTGTCAAAATTATTCTGGTAAAAGATGTTTTACAAAAACTACTAAACAGACAGTCACTGACATTACCTGATTGTTTGTTATTGTTTATATTAGTTCTTTAAAGTTATTTCAGGCAATTTTATTTGTTTTAAACAAAAAAAATGAAATAATTTACTGCCCCTTTAGTGCATAAGCATTGAAGTAATAAAACACGTAAAAATAAATAATAAATAAATAATATAACAAGTGATTCTGGTTACACTGTTGGTCGTGTAGTTAATTTAGCTCCCTTTATGATTAAAACACAGGCAACCCTCTTGCAAAGCACTGCACAGTAACCTGAATATCAGCTCTGTGTTGAAGCCACTTCTTTGCCATGTTGTCAGTACAGTGTGGTTTATGGACCAGTCACCATCATGGACCAGAACTACCTGATATATATTGTATGCATATAAAACAGTCAATTTTCTCTCACGATATTACATTGACACTTTGTATTCTTGTATTAGTTTTTGAAATTTGTTTACAGTATGTACTGTTATCATATATGAGTACTTTTTTTAAAGGTGACATAGAATGATTGAACGGGGTATTTATCCTTGTTCTGTGATGTGACATGTAGACAAAAATGTTTTTGTTTGGGTCTGTAATGCCTTAGAAACTTCCTAAAAACCTCTCTCAGATAGCTCTATTATGGTGGGGGATTTTAAACAAGTGGTTTTGCACCTATTTGGCTCCCCCTACTGGCTTAACTTGCAATCTCATTACTGATTGGCTGACTTTGCTGCCACTCAAAAAATGTAGCCAATTATTTTAAAGTGGAGGGGCAGTGAGATGCCTGTGATGTCATAAGCATCAGTTTTTCAGATTGGGCCGTTTTCTGGCTGACATTTCTAATAGAGGAATTTCTATGAGACTCAGATGTTTAGCATGTTTGGCACTTTTTGTATGTTTGTGAATGCGGGTAGACTACCATTATTCAACAAAGACAAGGTAAAAATGGTTTTTCATTCTCTGTCCCCTTTAAATACTCAAAGGCACTTTTATGAAGCACCAAACAAACTGTTTAATTGTCAAAATATATTAAATTGTGATCCATTAATGATCGGTCAATACAAATTTTCAGTACTGAATATGTGGTTACTGAGTGATATCCAGCTTGACTGCATGTGTTGAGTAATTACGGTCAGATATGACATAATAGAGCGGTATTGGATAATCACAGTGTTTTTGAGGTGTTACAAACTAAAGAGCTGCCAGATTACATTTATCATTGTCCTGCGGCATCACAAGGTTAATTCTAATGTTGATGGAGCACCCGGCACATGTGGACTACATATGTGGTTCATCTAATGCTCTGTTCTACTTTATCTGAAAGCACGCACCCTTTTCATCAGGTAGAGTTTGCCTTACTGCTATTGTTTAGACACAGTTTTCTTTAAACCCTGTTGATTGTAAAAGTCTGGGGGGACGATGGAAACAGACCTGGGTGCTCGTGATTTTTCATGATCAGTTTAAGGATTAGAGCAGTATCAATGGTTTTGCTGCTGAGGCTGATGTTCGAGCTTGTTATTTATGATTTCTTCAAACGTTTGGAAGTGGTTTTTGGGTGTTTTGTTTTGTTTTAATTTGGCATGTTTCTCCGTGCATGTTGGCTATTTGCATTTGCTTGCATTATTTTTATTCACCTCAGTGTGCGTAACATTGTGTTGTAAACCAAGTGTTCTACATTGTGTGTTGTTCAAAGTGTAGTGGTGTTAGTGTGGTTTTAGACAACTTAAGTTTGTACTGTAGATGTTAAGTGGTTTAAACTTCTTAAAAATGTTCGTCTTGATTTAAAAAAAAATTATGTGTTTATTCACATTATTATTATTATTATTTATACCAATTGAGTGACAAAGACTGTAATTGCCTTTATCAGAAGCAATAAATGAGCTATCCAGCCATTTTAAAGAAGTGGACAAATGAAGCATGCAAGAAGATGCTCCTTTTCCCTCTTAACTTAAGCACTGGTGCAAGTTTTGGCAGCCTATAATGACATCACTCTTATCCAATACTCTTTCAAATGGTTTACTTTCAAGTATTGCTTTCATTGGCAGTACCCTAAACCTCCTTGCAGTGGTGAAACACAATCGGTAGCACGATCACGCACCACTGATAGCGCATCCAAATGTAGAGACGAGATGTCGAGTCACAAAGCGTTTGTGTCTGTGCCAGAGACTCTAGTAAAATGAGTGAGAGCATTGTCACACAAACTCCTCAGATTTAGCTAAAGCTCTTAAGTGGGCATTTTTGGAAAAAGGAAAACATGAATAACGTGTCTCTCATCGAGCCGCCCCTTTGCCAAACGCTGCTGGCATCACACCAAGCCATCAACTCGACAGGATCTTCTCATCCCGGGACAGTCAAGCGTGCAATTACTAACACTCGTTAAATACAAGAGGCAAGATCTGTAAAGATCATTACGTCTGATAGCATCCAGACTTTGCAGCAATAAAGCTTCCGGCAAAGAGGGATCTGCCTGATGTTTGTTCAGTCTCTCGCCCCTTCAACACCTGAGCATGCATGAAGCCCCAGTTACAATTACGATCACGAGCCTGTGTTCTTTGTCCAATCGTGAGCACATAGCGTCTGCTAAGGAAGGAGAGGTTGTTTGGACAGATTTAGATTGATGACTGCGGATGGTTAAAGCTCGTGAGACTTTGACCACAGCAGTATTGGACTAATCCAACATGGGAAGTGAAGCAATCCACAAACCCCATGGCTACAGATCAACTCTTTAACCTCCTGTTGCATGAAATTCTGCTTGCCAAATAAACCGTTGTTATTGTTCTGCTACAGTTTAAGAGGTAGCTATTAAGTTGTTAGAATTGTAATGCGCTGTAATTTTTTATACAAGTCAGACTCGGATCATTGCAGACATGTAAAACTCTTGAAACAACTTTGATGTGTAATTTGAAGTGTAATGTGGTTTATAGTTTAAAGGCCTTAAATCAAAGAAGCAGCAAGCTTTAGGTTTTGACTGGTTACCAATACGTTCTCTCACTACTTATATACTGTATTAATTGATCTAATCATTTAGCAGCAGTATAGGCTTAAATGAACCCTGTCCAAACAGGCTTTGAGTCCAAAACTTACACTCTAAAAAATGCTAGGTTGCTATGGTTATCTCTGTATCAATCATCACATTTTCGGGAGTGAATCTTGTTCCGTACAGACATGAAACAAACATTTAAGGGATTTTCTCCCGCATTCAAATGCGGTTGTTACTCCTGAAAGTTTAATGTGTGTACGAGGCCATAATCTTATTATGAGATTAGGGCATCAAAGTTTAATTTCAATCATAGATTTCAGTATTTGACATGACCGTACTTATTCAGTAGTAAAGATATCAAGGGTATATTTTCACAGAATGATCCGTACATTATATATGCACATAATCATAGAGGATCCACTTTCAACTGCTATATAGCATCTATGTTGGTAGAACCATAATTGGTACTGTCTTCATGCTATTCATGAATATCAGTCATGTGACCTTTTACGTCATTCCAGTTGTCTGCCGCCATCTTGAGTACCTACCGAGTACCAGTAGGCTACTGACAAGCATTGGCTAGCTTGCTACGATTTACAGATTTTTACTGTCTATGATTTTTACGAATACGGCAAATGGCTTTGAAAAACAACATTTCGCACCTCGACTGTCATGAAGAGAAACGCTACTTAAAAAAAATTTTCTTGATGCCTACTCAATCCCTGATGCGTTCTTCCATCCGCTGTCCGCTGCTAACGTACTATGACTATTTTTACAACACTAAGAAGGCACGACACAACATGAAACTTTGCTCGAAGTATCACCTGGATCTCTACACATGAACGCGCGCATTAGAAACATTGTTTGTGTACACAGAGTTTACTAAAAAGAAAGGTTTTGAACAACTGACTTTGGCTGTTATGGCGTCTGCTCGCCATCTTTGCCAGACATAAAGATTTGATTTCCGAATGCGAATGAATGAATCTCTTATGAGGCTCCTTTTTCAACTAGAAGGTCAATTTTGTTTTTCACTTGTGACAAAACTTGTGACAAATTATACGTGCATTTATATGGAACTATGCTTTAGGAGTTATCCATCTTAACTCTCCTCCCTCCTTATGTCGCATTCGGAGATCGATACATCTTGACTGGCAAGATGGTGGTGAGCGGACCCCAAAACAACCAAAGTCAAGTGTTCAGAACCTTCTTTTTAGTAAACTCTGTGTACACAAACAATGTTCTCAATGCTCGAGTTCACATGTAGAGACCCAGGTGATACTTCGAGCAAAGTATCATGTTGTGTCGAGCCTTCTTAGTGTTGTAAAAATAGCGATTTTGATGCTCACAACATATTAACGGCATAGCTTCTAGTTCTTTTGCGACCACTTCAGGTACTCAAAATGGCGGAAGACAAGTTTGAGATGTGAGTGACGTCAGCTGATATTCATGAATAGCACCACCAATGATTTTACATAGGTGCTATATAGCATTTAAGTGGTTTCACCTATGATTTCAAGCCAATAAATCACTTTTAGTGCTACTTACAGTAGCACAATACTTTTTAGATCATAAAAGATTTTAAGTCAGATAATTACTGGGTTACATCTTGCTTAGGATGATTTAGTCACTTTACTTGATTTACTTGAATATGAAGGCAGTAGATAGCAAGAGAGAGCATTACTGTAGGTTTTGGAACAGGGCTCTCGAGTACGAAGCTATATTTTAGTATTGAGACAGGATACATGAGCCCCAGCAGGCTGTAACCTTTGGCACAATCCAGTTGAGCCTTGAAACTCGATGTCTGTATTCCAAGTTTTTACTTTGTTGCCTGCCAGGGCGAAAGAAAGTCAAGGTTAAAGTTCACAGCAGCCGCAGATCTAAAAACAATTGGAACGCTTTTGACAGATGTCCTGAAATATGTCAATTAGTACGGAGGAATATGTCATCAACATGCGTCTTTGCTCAGGGGTGGTTTGGCTACGGAGACATGGCTTGTTAAGAATTGACAATCCAACATTTAAATGTAAGATTCAATTTTGTTTGTCCTGAAATGTTCAAAGCATTTCATTTAGTGTTTTACAATATGTTTATAAGTATGAGGTAAAAACTGAAAAGGGTTGAAGCCACAACATTTAATGTCTTCAAGACATTTTCTGTTATTATGTCTTGATGCTCTTTTTTAGAGTATGCCAGGCTTTGGTTTTGTTTTATGTTGCACTCTTCAGCTGAATTTTCCCCCTTACAGGCACATTGTGGTTTGTGGTCACATCACGCTCGAAAGTGTTTCCAACTTCCTTAAAGACTTCCTACACAAGGACAGGGATGATGTCAATGTAGAAATTGTTTTTCTTCATAAGTAAGTACAATTCCCTTTGGAATCAGTTTTAAGAACTTGATGGAGCCCAGTATAATGGCTGTGGGCTATTAGGGAAAAGTAATAAATCAAATATAGTTGCCTGCTTCAGAGTTTCGGCAATGAGCTGTTTTTGATGTTTGTTTGTTAATAGAAATGTGTGTTAAAGGTGAAGTGTACATTTCTGCATCACTAGTGGCACAAATAGGAGTGCAAAGTTTGTTTTGGCGCCCTTCATGTACAGTAGTAACACGGGCTCTGGATTTGGCAAGATTTTCTGTTTTATGAAGAATGGCAGATGGGGAAATAAAGTTATTGCACTTGACTGGTGCAGAAATGAAATACTGCCACTCTGAATTTAAACTTCAGTTCCTCAATGTGTTATTCACTTGTATGTCTTGTTTAACCTTTATACTCCAGTATTTCCCCTAATCTTGAGCTGGAAGCCTTGTTCAAACGTCACTTCACTCAGGTGGAATTCTATCAAGGATCGGTCCTAAACCCCCATGATCTGGCAAGAGTAAAGGTAACCAGTTAATGAAAAAACATCATTATGCAGAATATCACAAATGTAATAGACAAACTAAACAGATTCATATTAATATAGGCATTAAGACAGAATTGTGGTATTAATATAGACCATGGGTCTCGAACCCTGTTCCCGAAGGGCACCTGTCCTGCTGTTTTCACTTCCAACCCCAATCTAACACATCTTAACCTGCTAATCAAGTTGGTCAGGGCCATAGAGTCATAGAGCACAAGCAGACCTGCCAACCTGTACGCATTTTGCGTAGCAGGTACTCATTTTGACCTCAAAGTACGGTGGTACGATTTGTCACTCTAAACTACGCAAAAACCTGATGACGCCCTTTGCCGCGCGAAGTACTCAAAAGAAGCAACAGAAAAAAGAAAAATATGTCCAATCATAGCACTGGGCTCATCCACCACATAGAAAGTGGGAATGATTGACAAGTGGTATGGCCAATCAGTAACAAGAGTCTGCTATCGATGGAATCACAAAATCCAGCGTGATCTCCTTCCTCCACCCGCAGTTTCTGACCATCTTTTTCAATGGAGAGTCAAGACGTCTGACCCGCTAAGGTAAACTGGTCAGGGTGGATGTGCAAATAATGAAATAATGCATTAGCTTAATCCTTTGATGTCGACGGTCGCGCGGGCTCCGTTTCATAACGTGCACTTGACCGCAAGATGCGCTAACATTACTTCTGATTTGTAAATGAGCATCATTTACGTTATAGTTGAGCGCTTACGAAAAAGTACAATGATTTTACCATGCGGAGAGCATCCAGTTTTAGTCAAATAAAAACGGAAAGTTCACTCTCAGTGAAGGGAATCCACCTGACATCCGAGTGAAGCGGATTAAATGCGTTCTGAAATAACGCGCTCTTGATAATTGTCAATAAAATAAAACGTCATATACAAACCACATCAAATAAAGTTTTATAAATGGAAAATATCTCGTGTCTCGAGCGCCCACGTGATAGGTGCCTATGCCGTACTGTACTGCACTGTAAACAAAGCTACAATAAATTACAGACAGACAGACATACAGTTAACAGCACTACTGTCACAGTTATGGTTGAATTTAAAGCAGTGTTAACTCTAAAATACTGACTTAAAGGTATAGTTAACTTAAAACATGTAATTCAGTCATAGTTTACATAACAGAACAGACCATCCAAACATTTATGAGTTTCTTTATTGTGTGATACCCAAGTTATTTTAAAGAGTGTTGATAACCACAGTGTCTGGTCCCCACTTCATTGTATTTTTTGCTAGTCAGGGAAAAACAAAAATTCTAAAAAAAATTTGTGTGTGTTTCACTCAAGAAGACACAATATGAGGTTGAGTAAATGATAACAGAATGTCATTTGTGGGTTAACCATCTCCCACTATTTAACAGTAATATCACTTTAACAGTGTTTGTGCAGACTTGCTAAACTTTGGAGAATACAGTATTTAACATTAATAATGTTATGAATCACCATATAAGGCAAATTTAGTAAAACATGATTTTATTCACATTTATAATTATTTTTAAAGCAGATTATGGCAGGATGGGGAAAAAAGTGCAATGTTACCTTGAATTTTACCTTGAAAGTTACCAAGAGGTGTGTGTGCGTGCATGTGCGCGTGCATGTGTTAAATTATATGTTAAAAACCCGTGTTCTGTCCTTTCGGCCGATGCTTCTGTACTCAAAAAAATTTTCCAAGGTTGGCAGGTCTGCACAAGTGTCATTGAGTCAACGGAGAGCCAGCAATTATGTCCATATTTTGTGCAGTATTGACCCAGATAGCATAAAATATCCGCAGGACTTCTGTTTGCCGCCAGCCCTAAGCTGTCGGCTATAGGTGCGTCCCGCTGGCGGGGATGAAACGTTTGCCGCCGAATACGTCACTCCCCTTTCTTGCGATTTGCCGCCGGCATGCAGCCCGCGGACCGACTGTTTAATTTATGCAAAAGCGGCTGCCGCCGGCGGTCCACCGTCAGACCGGTTTGCGATTACGCTCTTATGACGCTTACTGCCTACAGAGCACCGCCGGTGGTCCGCCGACTCATTGCTATCTGGGGATACCAGATCGCAAGTAAGATTGAACAATAATTTTGGTTATTTTATCATATATAACATTGTCTTTGTAACTAACTTTACTTACATGTAACCAAATTGTGTGAAAATCTGGTAAAAATTCGGGGAGATATGATTATTGTAGTTGGGGATACACCTTCCTCAGTAAAAATAAATGCGGGGGGGGCATTGGGGATCCATCCAAGATGGCGGCCGTGCTGAAACATCTGCTTCTATAGGCAGCGTCAGTATATGAGGCGTCTAAGTATAAAATGTCTATGGTCAGGGCTACCTAAAAATTAGAGGTAGGTGTGTTGGAAGTAAAATATGCAAGACAGGTGCCCTCCAGGAACAATGTTGAAGACCCACCAAACTTTAGGTTTCTCTTTCTTAGTTTTTTTCTTCTACACCCTGACAGATCGAGTCAGCGGATGCTTGCTTGATTCTTGCAAACAAATACTGTGCAGACCCCGATGCTGAAGATGCCTCCAATATCATGAGGTCAGTTCTGTGAAGGACCGCTTTCGTGCATGCAAGAAGAAAAACACAATTGCGTTTTAGTTTCAGATCATATGCTCACTAGAACAGGTCCTCCAGTAAAACAGATGTTTGGAAAGATGAAGTTTCATTCTCCTGTGCTGTGAAAGAAAGGTGTGAATGAGATAATCAACATCTCAGGTCAACTCAATACTCGGATTCACATGTGTTATACCTGGACACAGATGAAAAGACCTCAGGGAAACACTGCCTTAAAAGAGAGTGTGAAATGAGAGCAAACATACTTCCTTCATTCATGCTTTTTGAGCTGCATGTAGTGCAGAGGATAACACCCAGTCTGCCTGGACAATGAAATATTGCTTTTTTGCACCTTTATTTTAACCACGTATGTGTAGTAAAATAGCTTAATATTGAACTAAATTCACTATGTGTAATTTAGCATTGCATGATGTTGCAAAAGAAATAAATATTTTCTATTTTTTTTTCAACTTAATGACCATAGACTGTAAAAAATATGCACGTAGTGTCCATGAAGTCACCCGTAGGTTAGTGAAGATAACTGAAATTGGGCATAGAGGCGGGACGTGGGTGGACCTAAGGTGCCTGGTTGTCGCCTAGCTCGACGGTAATGACAGCAGCGGCCGTTCACCTGGCACTCAAGTGGCCATGCCCTCGATTATGCAGAACTTTAAGTTCTTTAAGTTTCATTCTTAATTTAAAAGGATGAGTTACAAAAAAAACTCACCATCCTCATAGTTGTCATTAAGGGCAAAATTAGCTATATAAACCAAAAACACTTTTTGTACCAGGCTGTAAACACATTTATTTCTGTTGTAAAGTTGGACATTTTAAAGGGACACTCCACTTTTTTTGAAAATATGCTCATTTTCCAGCTCCCCTAGAGTTAAAAATTACATTTTTACCTTTTTGGAATCCATTCAGCTGATCTCTAGGTGTGACGGTACCACTTTTAGCATAGCTTAGCATAATCCATTGAATCTGATTAGACCATTAGCATTGCGCAAAAAAATAGCCAAGTTGACTGTTTCTTGTAAGGGGCCATGTCACAAGACTTTTTTAACATGTTAAATAAATCGTTGGTGTCCCCAGAGCACATATGTGAAATTTGGGTGTGTCCTTTAAAATGCAAATGAGCGGATAAAGTGCAAACACCGATCACAATGATGGTGGTTTGTTTCAATTTAAACTCATTTGTGCTGTGAATTATTTTCTGTTCAGTGCTGTGGTTGGATAGTGCAGATTAAGGGGCGGTATTATTATAATAAGAGCTCCTTATGACATCATAAGGAGAGACACATTTCAACGACCTATTTTTTCATGTGCTTGTAGAAAATGGTTTACCAAAACTAAGTACTGGGTTGATTTTTTTCACATTTTCTAGGTTGATAAAAGCACTGGGGACCCAATCATAGCACTTAAACATGGAAAAAGTCATGGTCCCTTTAACATAGGGAGTTTAACATTGGCATTGATGGCTTTCAATATTGAATTTGTGTAAATGAAATATGCTTCTTTGTTCATGTGTTTCTGTTAATAACAGAGTCATATCTATCAAGAACTACCATCCGAAAATCAGAATTATCACTCAGATGCTGCAGTACCACAACAAGGTAAGAGAAATCAAATCAAACAGAATGAATTAAACCTGAAAGAATGGATGTACTGTACAAAAAGACTTGTAAATTAGACATAAATGTGGCAGTGAAAACCTCCATGAGAATTTGAATACGGTAATAATAAAAAAAGAGAAAACTTCTCAAAAATTAAAAACTCATTATGACAATGTGATTTTTTTCTTCAACATTTATCTTCAATTACAGTAACATGCTTATGACTTTGTCTTCATCAATGAGAGCTGGAAGCGGGTGATGTTTCCCTTAGTGAATTGATGGATGAGTTTTGTTCATGGGACGGTTCACTTAAAAGCATCTAAATGTCGACTGCAGACAAATGTTTGAGCAAAATGTCTCACTATAAACATAAATTCTGTGCTAGCAATGAGATGATAAATAGCGACATGCTGCTGTTATATGATTTTCATGATGTGTTTGGCAGATTTACTGTATGTAATCCAACTAGATATATTTCCAAAACATATATAATCATGAAGCCTTTTGAAATGTTACTAAATGAAATTATTTCCTACTGTTCATCATTAATGCGCTTGTTAGACGTCACAGCGGGGGACAATTTTAACTTCCCTCGTGTTGTCCGCAGGCCCATCTGCTAAACATTCCCAGCTGGAACTGGAAGGAGGGTGATGATGCGATCTGCCTGGCCGAGCTGAAGGCGGGCTTTATTGCCCAGAGCTGCCTGGCACAGGGCCTGTCTACCATGCTCGCCAACCTCTTCTCCATGAGGTCATACATCAAGGTACCGTCATCCCCCGTCCTGTGGCTTTGATAAAACCCTGCCGAGTGTATTCTGACTTTAGCTCAATCACCAGGGCCATTATGTTATTGAGTAAATCATCTTCTAAGATCGCTGGTCTCATTTGGGACTTGGTCAGGAAAGCGGGACGACAGTGCAGTTGCCATTATGAGGTAATTTATCGATGACATGGGGGAAGTGAAGATGTAAATTTGTGTTTTTTCCACTCACTAAATTTACTGGTCTCCTGCGGTGCTGATGGAGCTGGGAAATGTGAACAATGTGTCTGTTTTATAGTCAGTGAATGGTATCCCAAAGCCATCTTTATTTATCGTCCAAATAAACCAGACTGCTTAGAGTCATACATTAAAAAACACTAAACATCTGAGGTCTTCTAGGCAGTTGTGGCTACAGTAAGGTTGTAGGGTTATGATCAGGTGGTTCAGATTTGGATGGAGAAGAATTGGAAGATTTGGAAGAGAGAAAAATCAGACTGAAATATTTCACTGAGATTGTAAAAGTTATTGTCAAATCCACAAGGAGCTGTATTGCTTTCTTTGATTTATAAAAAAAGACAGGCTTTTGACGTTGAGAGCAACATTCTCATGTCATAAAGAAATGAAGAATGACTTTATAATAACGGTTTAAATGTGGCATGTGTGGAAACTTCTGCAGGGCACATCATTCGTCTCATAAAAACACTGAAGAAAGCCAGGACCACCCATGCCACAGTGTGCCATATACTATATTTTCCAACTTGACAAACCCATGTCCATGCTCATACAGGCCCCAAAACCCTTCTGTGAGACTAAAAAACTGAATATCATTCATGATCAAGAAGATATCGTTAAATGGGACATTTCACAAGCCTTTTTTTAGATGTCAAATTAGTCTTTGGTGTCCCCAAAGTGCGTATTTGAAGTTTTAGCACAAATATAGATAATTTGATATACAGGACAGGAAAGTGCAAGGGGGATTTGAACTCGGGTCACGGAAAGTTCATCTGCATCCTATGTCGGAGCACTGCCCACTACACCATGTACACTCATCTAAAGGATTATTAGGAACACCTGTTCAATTTCTCATTAATGCAATTATCTAATCAACCAATCACATGGCAGTTGCTTCAATGCATTTAGGGGTGTGGTCATGGTCAAGAAAATCTCCCGAACTCCAAACTGAATGTCAGAATGGGAAAGAAAGGGGATATAAGCAATTTTAAGCTTTACATAGTTGTTGGTGGCAGACGGGCCAGTCTGAGTATTTCACAATCTGCTCAGTTACTGGAATTTTCACGCACAACCATTTCTAGGGTTTACAAAAAATGGTGTGAAAAGGTAAAAATATCCAGTATGCGGCAGTCCTGTGGGTGAAAATGTCTTGTTGATGCTAGAGGTCAGAGGAGAATGGGCCGAATGATTCAAGCTGATAGAAGGGCAACTTTGACTGAAATAACCACTCGTTTCAACCGAGGTATGCAGCAAAGCATTTGTGAAGACACAACACGCACAACCTTGAGGCGGATGGGCTACAACAGCAGAAGACCCTACCGGGTACCACTCATCTTCACTACAAAAAGGAAAAAGAGGCTACAATTTGCATGAGCTCACCAAAATTGGACTGGAAAAATGTTGCCTGGTCTGATGAGTCTCAATTTCTGTTGAGACATTCAGATGGTAGAGTCAGAATTTGGCGTAAACAGAATGAGAACATGGATCCATCATGCCTTGTTACCACTGTGCAGGCTGGTGGTGGTGGTGTAATGGTGTGGGGGATGTTTTCTTGGCACACTTTAGGCCCCTTAGTGCCAATTGGGCATCGTTTAAATGCCACGGCCTACCTGAGCATTGTCTCTGACCATGTCCATCCCTTTATGACCACCATGTACCCATCCTCTGATGACTACTTCCAGCAAGATAATGCACCATGTCACAAAGCTCGAATCATTTCAAATTGGCTTCTTGAACATGACAATGAGTTCACTGTACTAAAATGGCCCCCACAGTCACCAGATATCAACCCAATAGAGCATCTTTGGGATGTGGTGGAACGGGAGCTTTGTGCCCTGGATGTGCATCCAAATCTCCATCAATTGCAAGATGCTATCCTATCAATATGGACCAACATTTCTAAAGAATGCTTTCAGCACCTTGTTGATTCAATGCTACGTAGAATTAAGGCAGTTCTGAAGGTGAAAGGGGGTCAAACACAATATTAGTATGGTGTTCCTAATAATCCTTTAGGTGAGTGTATGTACACAATGCACCATTCTCATCTCAAATTAGATCATATGTCCCTTGTAATTTTAACAATCCACGTTTTCTGAGGTTCTTTGGAAATTTGTATAATGATGTATTTTTTGAATGACCAGCATCTCGATACAAAACAATAAGTTTAAAGTGCACGCTCTGGACGTCCATCCCTCACAGCCTTTTGTTTGGAATCAACATGGTGGCATACTGAATAAAGTGTATTAGCCATGTGTAACTGATTTGAAGTGTCTTTGCACTGTAGATCGAGGAGGACACGTGGCAAAAGTATTATCTGGAGGGAGTGGCTAATGAAATGTACACTGAGTACCTGTCCAGTGCCTTTGTGGGACTTTCATTTCCTACAGTTTGTGAGTAAGTATACTTCTGCTTCAAAGCAGCAATTTCTTACATTGATCTATATGCAAACACTTTACAAATGACCTTAAGTTTAATGTACATCAAAATAACAAGACAACCAGATTTTGTGGTGGAAGCGGCATTGGGCAAAAATGGCTGGGACAAAAGATTTCGATTTGCATTGAAGAAAACGCTTTAAATGAATAAAGATTTGACATTGGCTGGAGCAGAGCTTTAAAATCATTACATTTATGTTAAGAGTTCCTTATAAGTGTAGTACTAAGCTAGACAGATTCTGAACGCTTAATTTCTGTTGTCTCATTTCAGGCTGTGCTATGTGAAGCTGAAGTTGTTGTTGATCGCTATTGAATACAAGTCAGAGCAGAGGGAAAGCAGGTTTGTCTCCCGTTGGTCTCCATCGGTCACTGCACACCCATTCGACCAAAGAGGGGGCAATACAGTTGTGTCCCTCATTGGTCCCACAGACACGCTACAGTACTGTTCTCCTTATAAACTTGAGAAATGTTTGTAAGAAAAGGCTGACAACTAAATACAACCCCAAAACAGAAAACGTTGGGACACTGTAAGAAATTGTGAGTAAAAAAGGAATGGAATAATTTACAAATCTCATAAACTTATATTTTATTCACAGTAGAATATAGATAACATATCAAATGTTGAAAGTAAGATATTTTGAAATGTCATGCCAAATATTGGCTCATTTTGGATTTCATGAGAGCTACACATTCCAAAAAAAGTTGGGACAGGTAGCAATAAGAGGCCAGAAAAGTTAAATGTACATATAAGGAACAGCCGGAGGAGGACCAATGTTTAGGAATAGGAATGTTGTCCTATTCTTGTCTAATACAGACTTCTAGTTGCTCAACTGTCTTAGGTCTTCTTTGTCGCATCTTTCGCTTTATGATGCACCAAATCTTTTCTTTGGGTGACAGATCTGGACTGCAGGCTGGCCATTTCAGTAATCAGATCCTTATTCTATGCAGTCTTGACATTGTAATTGATGCAGTATGTGGTCTGGCATTGTCATGTTGGAAAATGCAAGGTCTTCCCTGAAAGAGACGACGTCTGAATGGGATCATATGGATCTAGAACTTGGATAAACCTTTCAGCATTGATGGTGCCTTTCCAGATGTGTAAGCTGACCATGCCACACGCACTCATGTAACCCCAAACCATCAGAGATGCAGGCTTCTGAACTGAGCACTAATAATAACTTGGGTTGTCATTGTCCTCTTTAGTCCGGATGAAATGGCATCCCAGTTTTTCAAAAAGAACTTCAAATTTTGATTCGTTGGACCACAGAACAGTTTTCCACTTTGCCAAAGTCCATTTTAAATGAGCCTTGCCCAGGGAAAACGCCTGTGCTTCTGGATCATGTTAAGATATGGCTTCTTTTTTGACCTACAGAGTTTTAGCTGGCAACAGCGAATGACAAGGTGGATTGTGTTCACTGACAATGTGTTCTGGAAGTATTCCAGAGCCCATGTTGTGATTTCCATTACAGTAGCATTCCTGTATGTGATGCAGTGCCATCTAAGAGCCCGAAGATCACAGGCATCCGGTATGGTTTTCCGGTCTTGACCCTTACGCACAGAGATTGTTCCAGATTCTCTGAATCTTTGAATGGTATTATGCACTGTAGATGATGATAACTTCAAAATCTTTGCAATTTTTCTCTGAGAAACTCAGAAAACTATTTTTCGCTGCAGCATTGGGAGAATTGGTGATTCTCTGCCCATCTTGACCTCTGAGAGACACTGCCAATCTGAGAGGCTCTTTTTATACCCAATCATGTTGCCAATTGACCTAATAAGTTGCAAATTGGTCTTTCAACTGTTCCTTATTTGTACATTTAAATTTTCTGGCCTCTTATTGCTACCTGTCCCAACTTTTTTTGGAATGTGTAGCTCTCATGAAATCCAAAATGAGCCAATATTTGGCATGACATTTCAAAATATCTCACTTTCAACATTTGATACGTTATCTATATTCTACTGTGAATAAAATATAAGTTTATGAGATTTGTAAATTATTCCATTCCTTTTTTACTCGCAATTTCTACAGTGTCCCAACTTTTTCTGTTTTGGGGTTGTAGTTCCAAATCTGTTTTTTCATTTAAATCATTGAGACAGCAGCGTGTTGTGCACCGCAGTGATAACGTCTCACTGTAGGTGGTTCAGCTCGACTCTCACAGCATCCCAGACGACAATCACTGTCTTTAAGAGTCACATGACATCTGCTCAGACTCACTGTGCTTTATTGATGAGGGCTTTGCTCTTGGAGTAAAGAGCCTTTCATCAATAGCACTCCTGTGGCATTCTGTTATGTGACCCATTAGAAATAATAACATGAAGTACTCTGTCTCAGTAACTTCGACTTTTGCCAAATCCCACCACCCCTTCCCACATTCACAACCTGTGTTCCAATGTTTCTGTATACTGTAACTCTTACTAATGCATTTAGGTACACAATAGGATAAAACATACACATGCCAAATATCAACCAGACGACTTGTTTTTGTTGTTTCCCCTTGTAATCATGGTGTATTTTTTATCAAATCCTTTTTCCTACAGTGAATTATACTGCAGATGTACAATATTTACTGTGGTAGACTACTGTATGTGAGCAGAACCCATTGCACAGAGAGAGCAGTGGATAACATAGCAGAATGCAAAAATAGAGAGTGCAGTGTGTGCCAAAGAAGTCAAGATGAAATTATTGTTAAAAGAAACGTTTTATAGTTACATTTTTATAGTTATTTGAAAGTGACTATTAAGGTGTGGTTTCCCCGATAGGGTTTATCCTAGTCTCAGACTAAAATGCATGTTTATATGCATGTTTATATGATATTAAACCCATGATTTTCTCACCCCCAAGCTGTCCGAGTTGCATATGTCCATCGTTTTTCAGACAAACACATTTTCAGATATTTTAGAAAATGTTTTAGATTTTTCAGTTGACTAAATGTTATGTTACGGGGTTCACGCGGTGTTGTTGTAGAAATATCCATATTTAAAACTTTATAAACTAAAATAACTACCTTCCGGTAGCACCGCCATCTTAGTCACGTCCGCATTCAGGATGAGAGCTTACGCAGCCTACGGAGGTTACTCTGCTGCTGCTCTGTGCCCCCGCCCCCTGAATTTGTCATACGTCACTAAGAAAAGTGCGTACACTACGCTAATACTCTCTCCTGAATGCAGAGGAGTCTAAGATGGCGGCGCTTCCGGAAGGTATTTATTTTCGTTAATAAAGTTTTAAATATGGATATTTCTACAACAACACCGCGCGGATTACCCTCAGAAGACCTTTGTTTATCATCCTGGAGCCGTTTGGATTTAATTTGTGAAGGATGGACACACTTTTTTTAGACTTGAAGGTCGTGGACCCCGTAACATTACATTTAATCAACTGAAAGATCTAAAACTTTTTGTAAAATATCCGAAAATGTGTTTGTCTGAAAAACGATGGACATATGCAACTCGGACAGCTTGGGGGTGAGTAAATCATGGGTTTAATATCATTTTTGGCCGAACTATCCCTTTAAGCTCCCTTAATTGAAAAACATTTTGCATTGACAAATCTTAACATATATCAGTGCCATTGTTTTGTCTCAAGATGCACACCAATATTGTTTTTGTAAGATATGTTTCTGTTGCAGCAAAGTTCTGAATTAATCTTAACCCTGTCCAGGAAACTGCCCCTTAGGGTTAGTCAGAATTTAGGGTCTAAAATATATGGCTTACAATATTAGTTTTATTTTTTAGTTTCTTTTTAAATAATACAGTATAATCAGTTTTTGGATTTTTGGATGCAAGACTTAACATTCATTTGATCTGAAAATCAAACCTTTTGGATTGTGTTTATTCAATTCTAAATTAAAAGATAGTCCCAGGCTGTTTACACGACAACGATGTAGTGAAAAAATTTTTTATTACAAGTACACACAACAATGTTTTCAAAAAAATCTGCGCTTACACCAGTGGCACACCCAGAAAATTTTAATAGGGGTGGCCAGAGGGGGCCATAGCAAATCATGGGGTGGCACAAACAATTTTTTTGCTATTACTCATAAAATCCTTACCTTCGAGCCAGCTGCTTTTTAAGTTTAGTCTCCACGGGTCAAGAGGAGGACGGGTTAAGATTGTATTCTACAGTGCACATCATGCAAGTTTATTACTTGTGTAGTTACTTATTCTTTATAATTTATTTTTAATATAGTATTTTGTTAATGTCCATGTAAATTTAAGAACTAAAGTTATTATTTAAAAAAACGATCCTCATTTTGGTTGAGGGGCGCCTGGCTTACACAGATCTAGCCTGGTTGAAACCAGACTATTCTCAGTAGCAACTGAGTTATGGTTTATAGACAAATCATTTCCAAAGGGGCGTCACCAACGGACGTCTCTCAAATGCCTCTGTGTCCAATTGGGTAGACCTAAAACCAATCAGAGCGATGAAGGAAATGACATATGCACAGCTATATCAGACTTTTGTCAGGCTAACACGGATCCACAAAGATGACTCAATCCGTTGTATTAGGTATGCCAAGCCAGAAGATGGCGATGTTACTTTGTAAATAAACAATACCTGTGCATATGCATTCAATACAAACAGTAAAGACGCATCGAGCAGTTTCATTTAGATGGATGATGAGGTAGATTTGGTGAACCTGGACTATAAAACGCAACATTTTTGTAAACTTTTTTACAAGTGTTAAGCATTGTTGTAGAAGCGTCCTGTAGGCTGCCATTGTTGTTTTGGTTAAATTCGCACATGTCAATAGATGGTTGCCATGATAACGTGCCTGATCCAAAGATAACTTCTGGTCTATGCTTGTTTATGGGTCTGGCTAGTGACTTAACCGACCTCTGGAACAAATACCTTGTGGGAAATAAAGATGTTTCACTTTACAAAAGACGAGGGGAGAGGGTAAGCATGGATCACCGCTGTTCGGATTTGGCAGCCAGTCAAAAATTTAAGACACAGTATACATTAATTTGACACAGTAAAGTTAGCTCAGTGTAATATGTTATAGGTTGATATGTTTTAACTATAATTTTAAAATAGGTAATTACTGGTTATTTATTTTGCTTGTTAGTAAACAAAACAAAAAATATGCGAAAATCTACCAGAAGTAAAGTTTGGTTCACAAAACTGTTTGTTTATGTTGTTTCAGCTGAAACTGTCTATATTCTGAATAACACGTGCACATGGCATCACCATTATCGCAGATTCACGATTACGTTGTTTACATGGAGACAACAGGGTGTCGTTATTAAAAACTTGCAAAAACAGCCCATTAGTGAAACAGTTTGCATTACGTCTTTTTATGACAGTAGTAAATATACGGGACATACTGTCAAAATGATTGATGACTTTGACCTTTGACCTTAGGGAGGGGTAACCTTTGACCTTTAAATGATTGATGATGCCCTTTGACCTTAGGGAGGGGTAACCTTTGACCTTTAAATGATTGATGATGACATGTGACCTTAGGGAGGGGTAACCTTTGACCTTTAAATGATTGATGATGACATGTGACCTTAGGGAGGGGTAACCTTTGACCTTAAAATGATTGATGATGACATGTGACCTTAGGGAGGGGTAACCTTTGACCTTAAAATGATTGATGATGATGTTTGCCCTTAGGGAGGGGTAACCTTTGACCTTAAAATGATTGATGATGATGTTTGCCCTTAGGGAGGGGAAACCTTTGACCTACGGGAGGAGGGACTAACCTTTTAACGCCCACGTCGTGAACTTTTGATCGGCCCAGCCCACATAGCGTTGAACTTTTGAGCCGTCCCCCACGAAGCGGTGAACTTTTAACCGGAACGGACGCATCGCGTTGACATGTTTATGACCGGTGTTAACTCCAGGGGTGCGATAAATCATAATGACCGGGGTATCTCCGGGGGAGCGATAAATCATCAATGACAGGGTTAACTCCAGGGGCACGATAATTCATCATGTCTTCCTAAGATAAAACAATAAAAACAGTGTTTAAACAGGTGGTCATCGTTAAAACCGCATTCCATGCCCCATCATAAAAGCCGGGAAAATCGTTGTTACGAAAATCACAAACATGGATACACCATGCAGCTCGCGCAGTACTCCGACGAGTGAATGGCCGATTGACTTGAATCATCTTGGTATGGCTCCGAAAAAACCACGCGGCCATATCTGTCTGACAAAGTTTCTTCATGAAAATAAGAACATCGCTGCTGACGAAATTTTGCTAGAAAGTAACATAGTCGTCGGTTACAAGTTTAACAAAGAGACTCGTACTGTAATACTCTACAACGCTGAGAAAAAAGACGAATATACACCAGGACTGGACCCATGCATAGTTTTCGGTGACAAGGACTGGACATTGTTTTACAACAATGTCTGGAAAGATCTGCATGATTGTCGCGAAGAACCATTGTACATCGCAGAATGGGATGCCATAACGCCCAAAGGCCGGTACAGAGTGGTGGGCGACCATTCTAAAAAGAGGCCGGGAGACTGCATCTACTTTTTCTTTTGCAAAGACAACACAAAGCTTCGCGAACCACTGGTGGGGGTTCTACGTGCCGAACACCACAGTCTCTATGAGATGCAATTTTTGTTCAAGTGGCGCGATCTGCGAAGCATGGAGAACATTTTTTCAACCATAAACAAAATGTTCAAGTGGTGCGACATGCATGATGGGTATTGCAGAGTTAAAGTACAGCTGTTTCACCCAGAGAAGTGCTCACGCGGCCAATACTCTCTCGGTCCGTCCCCGCCCATTAACTACGCCCATTCGTCACGACCGTTATAAAGCAGTAGGTGGGACAGTCTTCATCAACAATGTCTCAACACAGCGATTCAGATAACACGTCCGAGCCTTCTCTCTACATCGATGATGACTCTTACGACGATAACGCCAACCAACACTTACCCGACGACGACGACGAACCTACTGAAGAATTCAGACGCCCATCGGAGGAGGGGCTAAGACGCCTAAAAGAACTATACGCTAATGCTGCCGATAACGCCCTCGACAGCACAGATGGGTGCTTTACAGACATCGGATTAAAAATCATTAAAGGAGTGATCGGAGTGCTGCTAAACCACCTTGTCAACAACAAGATCAAGCAAGAGTGTCTGGGGTGCGAGATAAACCACCCTAGTCAGCGTCGACATTCCTGTCTGTATGAACCGCCCTCGTACTTTTTCGACGCACACTTTGGAGAGTTTGCAGACAAGCTGTTTCAACCCATCCTACATCCCATCGTCAACTATGCTCTACAGCGCAGTGGGCTAAAGGCTGATCCTCGGGCTATTCAAGGGGCCGCAGGAGCTATTCTCCACGAGTTAAAAGACGAACCGAACATCATCTCGAAACTAGAAGAAATCTCAGAAAACCTGCAGGGTGACGACACAGACGCCCTAATTTTTGACATCGTCGATTTCTGGAAAACGAACGCCGTTAAAGAGTAGCCATCAAAAGATGGGGAACTTCTGCAGACCGCGAATCGTCATACCCGCTATGTTTAAAGGGTATTACAAAAGGCAGCTGATGGACTTGATGCATAAGGCAATCGAGATGAAAAATGATTCGACCACGGAAAGCGCGCGTCTTACAAATTTCAAGGAAAAAATGGCTGTTGTGAGAGGACTGTCAAATTCATGGGACAATATGAGTAACTTCTGCATTAAAGACCGAGTGTCGGTCAGCGCTAGCCTCCGAAAAGTTTTGGACGTTGTGTGTAAATGTAGAGATGAGATGGGTATAACAGAAATCATGACTATGTGTACATATGTATCTGAGATCTGTCGGACCCTGATTTCAAAAGATGAGAAACACGAGATTGGTAAAATTGTAGAAACTCTGGTCGACTACATGCTCGACCGAAACATGATGTCTTGCGTACATTTTCTCGACTGGTTGGATATAATATAAAGTCGTACCAATGTTACTATCTATCCTACATGTCATCATTATCATCATGTAAACCCTTTTATATACTTATGTATTCATTTATTTTAGCATCTGTCATATGTAACCCCTTTTATATACTCATGTAACCATTTTAATTGCCTATGTAATCACTTAAATAAAGTCTGAAGCATAAAACTTCTGTCATCCATTCTTTGCGAGCGGGGGATAAGCTAACATGGCTGAGCTCATGAAGAAAGCATATTACACGCCGTCTAACCCCGGATCGTTAGGAGGTAAAAAACGTTTAAAAGACGCCGTTTTGAAGGATACGGGCGTTCGACTTACTGATCACCAGGTTTCAGAATGGCTGTCGGGGGAGGATGCCTACACGTTACATAGAACCGCTCCTATAAAATACAAACGGAATAGAGTCGTCGTTTACGGCGTGGATACGCAGTTCCAGGCGGATCTCGTCGACATGACCGCTTATTCCGCAGAGAATGATAATATAAAATTTTTACTGACTTGCATAGACGTGTTTAGTAAATACGCGTGGACGCGGGTGCTAAAGAATAAGAGCGGGCCGGAGGTTACTAGAGCCTTTGAATCTATACTCAACGAGGGGCGCGTTCCGCAGAAATTACAGACGGACCAGGGCAAGGAATTTTTTAACAAGCATTTTCAAGATCTGATGAAAAAGCACGACATTTACCATTTCGCTACCGCCACCGATTTGAAAGCGAGCGTCGTAGAGAGATTTAACAGGACACTGAAAAGCAGGATGTGGAGACTTTTAACGGCCACTAATTCACGTCGATACATTGATGTTTTACAAGACATTACGCAAGGATACAACACAGGTTATCACAGGAGTATTAAAATGCGACCGGTCGATGTAAATAAGGAAAACGAGTCCCTGGTGTTTCAAAACCTGTACGCCGGTATGAAGAACGAGACACGGTCGTTTAAATTTAAAGTAGGCGATGTCGTGAGAATTTCTAAAGTCAGAGGCACTTTCGCCAAAGGTTACGAGCAGAACTACACAGAAGAATTTTTCACCGTGGCCGCATGTGTGCCGAGACAGCCTCCGGTCTACAGACTTTCCGATTATGATGGAGAAATCATCGACGGTGTTTTTTACGAAGAAGAGCTACAAAAAATTATTGTGAGCAAAGACAAGTCGTTTAAGGTAGAAAAGATTTTAGGGGAGAAAAAACAAGGCCGAAATACGCTCGTTTTAGTCAAATGGTTAGGTTGGCCCGCTAAATTTAATAGCTACGTAGACAAAAAAACCCTGGTGGACTTGCATCCGTCTTAAAAACGCGACGATCACGAAACGCCAAGCCATTTGAACCAAAAGCTACCATGGACGACGACGACGGCTTCTACGTCACACTACCGTGCAACGCTTCTTTGTCGGTTTACCCCGACAATCGAATATCTAGCTACAGAACAAAACTAGCGACGCCTATCGACTTGAAAGGACGATGGACGGTCGGACTGTGCGAGATTGAATACCCTAGAAGCTGGTACAACTTTAACCAGGAAGACGGAGCTTTCTTGCTAAACACGCATCCCGGCCGTGAGCTAGATGTAACCCAAAATCCCGCCAGCCCTAAGGTCGATCAACTATCGAGATGGCTCGTTTCAAAGAAATTAAATATCCACCCCGGGTACTACGTTAATGTTCAGACAGTGGTTAAAGCGATCAACGCAGCGCTAACTACATCAGGGTTACTGGCTCTCGATCATATAACAAACAAAGTTTATCTGTCGGCCAAGCCTAACGTTTCATTGACCTTCTACGGAAAGCTAGCCCATATTTTAGGTTTGATACCGAATGTTCCTTTAGGACAAGAAAACTACCATAAAAAAGCTGATTTTGAAAGAGATGTCCTGACGTATGCTCCTCATCAAACTGATATCCAGGCCGGCTTTTACACAATTTACGTTTACACCGACATTATCGAATATCAGACCGTGGGAGACTCACAAGTACCCCTTTTGAGATGCGTACATATTACGGGTAAAGACAAAGAATCCGTCAGTATCAGGTACGACAAACCTCACTACGTGTCGATCAACAAGTCGCTCATCACGGACATCACCGTCGAATTAAAGGACGACCAAAATCGCGAAATACCATTTTCTTACGGAAAAGTTGTCGTAAAATTGCACTTTAAACCGGCTAAACAATCTGTGCTTTGAAAATGAGCTATTACAATCATCGTGCGATGAACGCTGACGATTACGTCGCCTATTACCGGGACCAGGCCGGTTCTGGTCTACCAGGATACGCGGGAGGTGCCGTCATGTACGGCGCCGGTCTAGGCGGTCTTTTCAGAGGATTGTTCAGAATGGCGGTGCCTCTGCTAAAAAAAGGGTTCAGCATAGCAAAGCCTCACCTAAAAACGGCTGCTAAACACATAGTTTCGGACGTCGTCTCAAACGCTCTTTCGAGCTTTCATACCGATAAACCTCAAGACGGGTCCGGCCTGATGGTTATGGCCCGCAAGCGACTGTATAAACCCCCGGGAGCGAGGAGGCGTGGTCATTCGATAAAGAAAACAAATAGCGGTCGGAAGAAGCGCTCAGTACCGCAAAGAAAGCGTAAGAGGCCTACAAAGCGAAGCGCTACGGTGAAGAGATCCCTAAAGACCATATTCTAACATGGCGTTACTGCACGACATGTCCGGAGAATGTATCAAGTCGGAGCTGGATATATTTACAGTTCCGCCGACGCAGACGTCTCTTGAGAAAAATGCTTATTTAGAGGTTCCGCCTTTATCGGCTATATCAGACTCTGCGCCTCTGGAGTTTTTTATCGCCGGCACGGGCGAAGATTATCTGGACCTAAATAACACTATGCTCTTTCTCCGGCTTAAAATCACGAGACCTAACGGCACCGACATCGCGGACCCCGCCCCTGTCGGGCTAATAAATTACGCGGGGGCTACCGTGTTCTCGCAACTGGATATAAGCCTCGGCGACCGATTGATCTCCCAGAGCTCAAGCACGTACCCTTACAGATGCATCATAGAGTGTCTCATGAACTACAGTAAAGATACTCTGGAATCTCTTTTCACGCCCGGTTTGTTTTACAAGGACACCGCGGGTCACACGGACGTCCACGACCCAGTAGGACGAAACAGGGGTCTGCTAAAGAGATCGTCCTTCACGCACGGCAGCCTGCCGGTAGATCTGCTAGTCCCCATTCACGGCGACATTTTCTTTCAGGAAAAATTACTGATAAATGGCGTTGACGTTAAAATACGCCTGATCAGGGGCAAGGATGAATTCTGTCTGATGAGGAGCGATGACGTGGCCTACAAAGTAAAAATCTTGGCGGCATCCCTATTTGTCAAGAAAGTAAGCGTGTCGCCATCTGTCAGACTGGGTCATGCGCAGGCGCTGCTCAGCACGACAGCCAAGTACCCTGTTGACAGAGTTTGTCTCAAAACCATCTCTCTACCTACAGGATCGCGCGTTTCGAATCAAGAAAATCTGTTTTTAGGAACTCTGCCGAAATCGATCGTCCTGGGGATGGTCGATAACGATGCTTTTTCCGGATCTTATGTTAAAAACCCGTTCACTTTCAATCATTACGATTTGGAGTTCCTAGCCGTCTATGTCGACGGTAAACAAATACCGTCAAAGCCGCTACAACCTGATTTGGAATCGGGTTCCGCTGTGCGCGAATATTACCAGCTGGTGATGTCCACGGGAAGACATCTGAAAAACCACGCTCTCGCGATCGATAGAGACGAATTTATGAGTGGATACTCGCTGTTTGCGTTTAATCTCACCCCCGACGAAGAGTGCGGACAGCATCTATCACTGATCAAGTCCGGGAACATCAGGCTGGAAGCGCGATTTAAAAATCCGCTACCCCGCACCATCACGATGATTATTTATGCGGTGTTTGATTCGATCATACAAATTTCAAACCGCAGACAGGTCATGGTCGATTATTATTGACCGAAATGAACACTTTACAACTCACGGCGGTCATGGACAAAATTTCATGTAACACTCATTTCCTCGGAGTGCTCCCGTGCGATCAACTTCCCGAAAGACCAATAAGGGTCTTACCCTCGATGGCTATAATCAACACTCACCCATCGGAGTTGCCGGGTGAACACTGGCTGGCCGTTTATTTCGATCGAGAGGGATCATCGTATTTTTTCGACAGCTTCGGAAATCCGCCCGAGGATGAACGTTTTCCATACAGCATCAAAAACTTTTTAGCGCTCAACAGCACAAATATATTTTATTCGGGCAGACAAGTTCAAGATCTCACGACGGATGTTTGCGGACAGCACTGTGTGTTTTTTCTTTACCATTTAATCAGAGGTCGCGACTATAACGACGTGATGAAGCTTTATAGCGATGATTATATTAAAAATGATAGAATGGTATCGCTTTTTGTGAAACGATTACGTAGAAATGAAAGATATGATAAGGACAAAATGAATATGTGTGTCCAGACTTGTAATTCTTTTGCATGCTTATTCAATTAATGAGATTATGGTGTGTTTCAATAAAGACTCAAAGACATTCTATGTTTACTGTTTTTATTATAAAATCTGTAATTGTACATCAAAATTCCATCCATGCTCTTCGGTCGATAGAAGGCGATTTAAACATTAAGTCCGAAACATCGGCTCGCGGGGTAGACGGGTGTAAACGCTTCCTATCTTTTTTAGAATGAGTTATCGAGACGGCGGTCCGCGAAGGCGTTCCTCTTAAGGAATGAATCGCTCGTCTAACATGTTGACTCGGAACTGTAGAAAAGGGTATGTTTAATTCTGCAAAGGCTTGTAGAAACTCGTTCCATCCCAACGGTCTTAGCTCATCTCTGACCTTTTGGGGGTTAGTAATGCTTTTTATCAAATCGAGCATGTGTGACCCCGGAACAGCACGTCCCTTAAACACAAACTCCCCCGACGTGTTCCACGCAGACAGATCTTTAGCTTTGGTCATTTTTTCTAATATGTACCGACTGTTTTTCACGCTTCTAGAGGGCACGTTCTTCATACCGGCGTACAGGTTTTGAAACACCAGGGACTCGTTTTCCTTATTGACATCGACCGGTCGCATTTTAATACTCCTGTGATAACCTGTGTTGTATCCTTGCGTAATGTCTTGTAAAACATCAATGTATCGACGTGAATTAGTGGCCGTTAAAAGTCTCCACATCCTGCTTTTCAGTGTCCTGTTAAATCTCTCTACGACGCTCGCTTTCAAATCGGTGGCGGTAGCGAAATGGTAAATGTCGTGCTTTTTCATCAGATCTTGAAAATGCTTGTTAAAAAATTCCTTGCCCTGGTCCGTCTGTAATTTCTGCGGAACGCGCCCCTCGTTGAGTATAGATTCAAAGGCTCTAGTAACCTCCGGCCCGCTCTTATTCTTTAGCACCCGCGTCCACGCGTATTTACTAAACACGTCTATGCAAGTCAGTAAAAATTTTATATTATCATTCTCTGCGGAATAAGCGGTCATGTCGACGAGATCCGCCTGGAACTGCGTATCCACGCCGTAAACGACGACTCTATTCCGTTTGTATTTTATAGGAGCGGTTCTATGTAACGTGTAGGCATCCTCCCCCGACAGCCATTCTGAAACCTGGTGATCAGTAAGTCGAACGCCCGTATCCTTCAAAACGGCGTCTTTTAAACGTTTTTTACCTCCTAACGATCCGGGGTTAGACGGCGTGTAATATGCTTTCTTCATGAGCTCAGCCATGTTAGCTTATCCCCCGCTCGCAAAGAATGGATGACAGAAGTTTTATGCTTCAGACTTTATTTAAGTGATTACATAGGCAATTAAAATGGTTACATGAGTATATAAAAGGGGTTACATATGACAGATGCTAAAATAAATGAATACATAAGTATATAAAAGGGTTTACATGATGATAATGATGACATGTAGGATAGATAGTAACATTGGTACGACTTTATATTATATCCAACCAGTCGAGAAAATGTACGCAAGACATCATGTTTCGGTCGAGCATGTAGTCGACCAGAGTTTCTACAATTTTACCAATCTCGTGTTTCTCATCTTTTGAAATCAGGGTCCGACAGATCTCAGATACATATGTACACATAGTCATGATTTCTGTTATACCCATCTCATCTCTACATTTACACACAACGTCCAAAACTTTTCGGAGGCTAGCGCTGACCGACACTCGGTCTTTAATGCAGAAGTTACTCATATTGTCCCATGAATTTGACAGTCCTCTCACAACAGCCATTTTTTCCTTGAAATTTGTAAGACGCGCGCTTTCCGTGGTCGAATCATTTTTCATCTCGATTGCCTTATGCATCAAGTCCATCAGCTGCCTTTTGTAATACCCTTTAAACATAGCGGGTATGACGATTCGCGGTCTGCAGAAGTTCCCCATCTTTTGATGGCTACTCTTTAACGGCGTTCGTTTTCCAGAAATCGACGATGTCAAAAATTAGGGCGTCTGTGTCGTCACCCTGCAGGTTTTCTGAGATTTCTTCTAGTTTCGAGATGATGTTCGGTTCGTCTTTTAACTCGTGGAGAATAGCTCCTGCGGCCCCTTGAATAGCCCGAGGATCAGCCTTTAGCCCACTGCGCTGTAGAGCATAGTTGACGATGGGATGTAGGATGGGTTGAAACAGCTTGTCTGCAAACTCTCCAAAGTGTGCGTCGAAAAAGTACGAGGGCGGTTCATACAGACAGGAATGTCGACGCTGACTAGGGTGGTTTATCTCGCACCCCAGACACTCTTGCTTGATCTTGTTGTTGACAAGGTGGTTTAGCAGCACTCCGATCACTCCTTTAATGATTTTTAATCCGACGTCTGTAAAGCACCCATCTGTGCTGTCGAGGGCGTTATCGGCAGCATTAGCGTATAGTTCTTTTAGGCGTCTTAGCCCCTCCTCCGATGGGCGTCTGAATTCTTCAGTAGGTTCGTCGTCGTCGTCGGGTAAGTGTTGGTTGGCGTTATCGTCGTAAGAGTCATCATCGATGTAGAGAGAAGGCTCGGACGTGTTATCTGAATCGCTGTGTTGAGACATTGTTGATGAAGACTGTCCCACCTACTGCTTTATAACGGTCGTGACGAATGGGCGTAGTTAATGGGCGGGGACGGACCGAGAGAGTATTGGCCGCGTGAGCACTTCTCTGGGTGAAACAGCTGTACTTTAACTCTGCAATACCCATCATGCATGTCGCACCACTTGAACATTTTGTTTATGGTTGAAAAAATGTTCTCCATGCTTCGCAGATCGCGCCACTTGAACAAAAATTGCATCTCATAGAGACTGTGGTGTTCGGCACGTAGAACCCCCACCAGTGGTTCGCGAAGCTTTGTGTTGTCTTTGCAAAAGAAAAAGTAGATGCAGTCTCCCGGCCTCTTTTTAGAATGGTCGCCCACCACTCTGTACCGGCCTTTGGGCGTTATGGCATCCCATTCTGCGATGTACAATGGTTCTTCGCGACAATCATGCAGATCTTTCCAGACATTGTTGTAAAACAATGTCCAGTCCTTGTCACCGAAAACTATGCATGGGTCCAGTCCTGGTGTATATTCGTCTTTTTTCTCAGCGTTGTAGAGTATTACAGTACGAGTCTCTTTGTTAAACTTGTAACCGACGACTATGTTACTTTCTAGCAAAATTTCGTCAGCAGCGATGTTCTTATTTTCATGAAGAAACTTTGTCAGACAGATATGGCCGCGTGGTTTTTTCGGAGCCATACCAAGATGATTCAAGTCAATCGGCCATTCACTCGTCGGAGTACTGCGCGAGCTGCATGGTGTATCCATGTTTGTGATTTTCGTAACAACGATTTTCCCGGCTTTTATGATGGGGCATGGAATGCGGTTTTAACGATGACCACCTGTTTAAACACTGTTTTTATTGTTTTATCTTAGGAAGACATGATGAATTATCGTGCCCCTGGAGTTAACCCTGTCATTGATGATTTATCGCTCCCCCGGAGATACCCCGGTCATTATGATTTATCGCACCCCTGGAGTTAACACCGGTCATAAACATGTCAACGCGATGCGTCCGTTCCGGTTAAAAGTTCACCGCTTCGTGGGGGACGGCTCAAAAGTTCAACGCTATGTGGGCTGGGCCGATCAAAAGTTCACGACGTGGGCGTTAAAAGGTTAGTCCCTCCTCCCGTAGGTCAAAGGTTTCCCCTCCCTAAGGGCAAACATCATCATCAATCATTTTAAGGTCAAAGGTTACCCCTCCCTAAGGGCAAACATCATCATCAATCATTTTAAGGTCAAAGGTTACCCCTCCCTAAGGTCACATGTCATCATCAATCATTTTAAGGTCAAAGGTTACCCCTCCCTAAGGTCACATGTCATCATCAATCATTTAAAGGTCAAAGGTTACCCCTCCCTAAGGTCACATGTCATCATCAATCATTTAAAGGTCAAAGGTTACCCCTCCCTAAGGTCAAAGGGCATCATCAATCATTTAAAGGTCAAAGGTTACCCCTCCCTAAGGTCAAAGGTCAAAGTCATCAATCATTTTGACAGTATGTCCCGTATATTTACTACTTATGACCAACCAAACTGCATAAAAACTTTAATGTTTAGAGTTCTTTGTCGTGTAAACGGCCACTCAATTAAATGTTCTAAACTAAATTTCAATTTGACTAAATATTTTTTATTTGTTGAGTATTTGTATTCATGGATTATTTTAAATCAGCAATTAACACATAGGGACCGTTTCCCGGCCAGTGCTTAAAAGGGATAGTTCACCCAAAAATGAAAATAATGTCATTAATGACGTTTCAAACTCGTAAGAGCTCCGTTCATTTTGGAAACACAGTTTAAGATGTTTAAGATTAAGTCCGAGAGCTTTCTGACTCTCCATTGAAAATCTATGTACGGTTTCCATGTCCAGAAAGATAATAAAAACATCATCACATTAGTCCATGTGACATCAGTGGGTCAGTTAGAATGTGTTGAAGCATCAAAAAGACATTTTTCTCCAAAACTAACAAAAATTACGACTTTATTCAGCATTGTCTTCTCTTCCTGGTCTGTTGTAAACTGCGTGCACAAGACTGCAGTGACGCTGCGGACATACGACGTTGCTGACGTGTTATATGGTGCACCCCAGCTTTTTTGTGCCCAAACTTATTTTACAGTCTGAGGGAGATGCATGCTGTAAGTTTGAAAAAAAAATCTTTGCAAACATGTCTGAGGATAACACATCAGCAGCGTCGTACATCAGCAGACGCAGAAGAGAAGACAATGCTGAATAAAGTATTGAAATTTTTTGTTATTTTTGAGCCAAAATGTATTTTCGATGCTTCAACAAATTCTAACTGACCCACTGATGTCACATGGACTACTTTGATGATGTTTTTATTACCTTTCTGGACATGGACAGTATACCGTACATAAATGTTCAATGGAGGGTCAGAAAGCTCTCTGACTAAATCTAAAACATCTTAAACTGTGTTTCCGAAGATGAACGGAGGTCTTACGAGTTTGAGGGTGAGTCATTAATGACATTATTTTTATTTTTGGGTAAACTATCCCTTTAAATCAAGCCCCAAAACTAAACTGCTTGTTTGAGATGTCCTTACTGAAAACAGTTTGCATTGACATATTGTAAAATATGTCAGTGCCATTGTCTCAATATGCACACCAGTAATGTTGTTTTGTGAAGTATGTTTGTAAAAGTCCTAGTCTTGGCTTAATCTAAACCCTGTCTGGGAAACTGTCCCATAGTTATGTAAAAATAAAAAGATTTTATATTATATATATATACTTTTATATATAATGCCATACTGTGTATGGATTGGGTCATAATGTCCCCTCTTAATGTGGATAGGAGTAGTTTATTTGTTTCTCAGATACGTCTATATTATAGACATAACATAATTTAGATTTTTTATGACTCAACTGCTAAAATAAATAATACAAAATCCAATTATTGCCCAATATCATATAAAAGCTCAACTCATGTCCCCTCTTTTCAGTGCCAACAAACGCATGGACACACACAAAGGTTATTTTTTACCCTGTGAGTCGATATGATACAGTTCATAAAATTTTATGACTTTCTAATGGATGGCTTTCAAAAATGTTTAATAACTTTGCCATACCATACATTATGACAAAAAACTTTAGAGGGCACAACATTATCCTTTAGCCTCTCAATTCGGTGTCCTGGGATGAAGCAATTTTTTTCAAATTGGGAATCACACTTTGGGATTTAGATCATAAATAAGACAGATGCAAAGAGTACCATTACTAGGAGAAATGACTGTTTTGCCCTCTACTTTCGTTATTCACGGAGATTGACGTTTTCCAAAATTTCTGATCTTAATATGCAGATACAGAAATGAGTGACGCTTCGCCTCCTTTTCAGACTGTTTTCATTTCTAATGTTTTCTTGTTGTTTGCAGAAGCAGAAAGCGGTACGCCCTCTTCATTATCTCACCCCGCTACACTTTAGATCATCAGTGGGCGAAAACCACCCCCCTCAAACATGGCCAAAATCTCTCGCTTATCTTTCGTATTGTGATCGTTGTGCTAAATGCACTAACTTCTTTGCAGGCAGAGAGAGTAGTTGATATTGTTCGATTCAGTCGTTACTTTGTCTTTACTGTTGGCATTGTCAACACAGCATTTATCCACCCCATCTGCATCACTGGGTTTATCGTGTTTTTATTTCTCCACTTTCTGTTGCGTTTTTCCCGTCTGTTTATTTTTCTGTATTCATCAGCTGTGAATCATTTCTGCTCGTGTTTTACCAGCTGTCCGTGCAAACAGTACTTCATGTTTTTCTCACTTTTGCCAAGAGCATGTTGAGAAGTGCCTGATAGGAATCTACTGTTCATTATGTAAATATTAACGTTGTCCATTCAGGACTATTGTGTCTCAATATAGCGATATTGACTCTAGAGTCTTAAACGCTTAACTTGAATGATTGGTTAATCAAGGCCACACTATTCATGGCAACCATCTGTGCCTTTTCTGTCATCACCACTTTAACAATGTGTCACTTTGTGTGTCTTTGTGTACGTCTGTCACTGTGTATGTGTGTAGGATCGAGTATCATTTGTATTTGTATTTAAACGTGAGACATTGATTTTGTCGAGTGTGAGTATGAATGATACAGGGTGTGTCTGTCGATGTTTGTCTGGAGCTACGTAACGTTCATCATGTCCTTAAATGCCTGTGTGTCTCTGAGTAGATGTTTATGAAGTGAGGTCACTTCCTGTCAGTTTGGTGTTCTATAAAACAATCCAACTGCACAGAAGTTACTGCAACAGTTTGCATCTACGTGCCGCTCTCTTTTAGATGTGCCCTTGATAACTGCATGCACTCTTGTCGCGTGACGTGTGTTGCTTGCTTTGTTTCCCATAATGTGAGGTTTGATCTGAGTTGACGCTATGCAATCAGCCCTGTTGCATAAGGCCTCTTTTAGAGGTGTGAAAATCTCAAATTTGGGGAGCAATGTGTGTGAATTTGTCAGTTAACAAGTGTTCATCTTCTAAACAGCATGCCGAATGTGATGCTTCTTACCTAGGGGGGTATTTAATCGGATGTAAAGCTTAACCATAACGAACCTCTGCACAATTCAAGCAAGCCGAACCGCTTTTGGCACTTTCATTAACTGACCAGCCAACCTTCGCTTTATGATGGATTAAATCCCCCTTTTTGGTCTTCATTTCTGATGAAATGGTTATTTGTTGAGCCCAGAGGAAAGGCTTTTTATAGACTACATAAATCAAACTATATAAAAACATTATGGATTTTTGAGATCCGGTAATGTTGGCTCTCTCCATAAATATATTGAAAATGGGTTGTTTTTGATGTAAACTATGTTTTTAACAGGTTTCCCTTTCATCTGGGCTTTCTGGCATTGGTGGTTCAGCCAAGCTGGATATTTGTCAAGCCTTACAGTTGCCACTCAATTCATTGATGATTCCTAACAACAGGCAACCATGCATTAATGGCTATGTTGTGTTGTCCTGTCTGTGTCTAATTAATGGGGAATGATACAGCGGTTCAGTGCTCCTAAATCTCTACACTTTCAAACCAACAAACACTCCAAAACATTCAGCAAAACTCAATATTGAAATCATGAACATCCACTGCCCACCAAGGGACGTCTCACTTAGTTCTGACGTAGCAGCCAAACCTCAAAGGAGTGTACACATTTATTCTGTAAGTGAGTTAAAAAAAAACTTTTATTTGAATATAAATCAATATAAAGGCATTATATTACTGTGGCAATATTTAGGCCTAAAGTCCATTTTTGCTATCCATCTGTGCAAGGTACAGTAGACTTAGGACAATTGCACAGAATGTGCTGCTGTTGTATTCCATCTGTGATCATTTTAACTTTTTCCCATGCAGAAAAAGTAAGACTGTCTCTGTATTTTAGCATCTCATTACAGTATATGACGTATGCGTCTTTTGTAACTGGCTTCTTACCATGGCCGTAGCCAGCTATGAGGTCACAGAGGTCCGGACCTCGGTAATTTTTTCATATAAAAAAATAAAATTTGAAGTTCTCTGAATGACTAATTAGTTTTTCAAAACGAATCCACATATATAATTAAGTTTGGACAGTTTACTGTATAGTTTAGTGTAAAATGACGAAGATTGGCTTAAGCTGCGACGGGGCGGGTACATAATTTGCAGTGTTGCCAGATCCCATTGTTAAAAATCCTCTTTAGACGTAGTGTTTTAGCAAATGTGACACTTTGACATTATCTATAAAGTGATTGGTAGGTGTAGGTTAGTATTAGCGATTTCTCTGATTTATTTCTGAAATACAAGGTTTGGACGAACTTTGTTTTTAAGGCCAGCTATTTTTGCTTGTTTTTCGTATTAATATCTGGCAACATGGAAACTGAAAGTTATAAAATAAGACGCATCGTTTAGCGCGAGCAGGTTATTGCTGATACTACATTCGGTAAGATAAAAGCAGTAATCATCATAATTGTGTCTGTAAAAACAATATTTTCGAAAAACAGAAAATAACTCTGGTACAAAGATGTAGAAGAATTGGGTTTAAATAAAATATGCCAAATATGTTAAAACACGTAGCATAAAACGGTAAAGCTAATCTCAACAAAAAATAAGCATTAAGAATTCTGTTATTTCATTTAATTTAGAAGTTAACCTTTAAAGGGGACAGAGAATGAAAAAACATTTTTACCTTGTCTTTGTTGAATAATGGTAGTCTACCCGCATTCACGAACATACAAAAAGTGCTAGAAATGCCTCTTTTAGAAATGTCAGCCAGAAAACGGCCCAATCTGAAAAACTGATGCTTATGACATCACAGGCATCTCACTGCCCCTCCACTTTAAAATAATTGGCTAAATTTTTTGAGTGGCAGCAAAGTCAGCCAATCAGTAATGAGATTGTAAGTTAAGCCAGTAAGGGGAGCCAAATCGGTGCAAAACCACTTGTTTAAAATCCCCCACCCTAATAGAGCTATCTGAGAGAGGTTTTTAGGAAGCTTCTAAGGCATTACAGACCCAAACAAAAAAAAGATGTCTACATGTCACATCACAGAACAAGAATAAATATCACGTTCAATCATTCTATGTCACCTTTAAGAAAGTCATGCTGAAAATAATAAGAGCACTAAACAAGTTTTTGTTTAAAATCTTGAAATTTTTTGTAATATAATATTGCTTATTAAAATGATTACAAAAATAAACATTGTTGCATGAAAAAGTAATGAATAATCCAGCAGTCCCAGTCCACCCCCCAAAACAGAGTGTGTACCCAAAGTGTAAAAAGATTAAGACAGAATATTTTAGATCCCAGGTAAAAATAAAGTATGCTTTAATGTACTTAAACCACTTAAATACTAGCACGTACATTTGTAAGTTATGTAAAGTTATGCTACAAATATACTTATCAAAAGTAAAGTTCCGCTTGAGCAGTACTTCAGTTTACCTGAAAAAGTAAGAATACCAGTACCAACTAGATTTTTATTGAAATAAATGATATACTTAGGTTTCAAATTTACTAAGTGTACTTAAAAAAGTGTATTTCATTTAAGTGTACTTTTTTCACCTGGGATAGCATTTGTTAACTCTTAACACCCCACCCTGGACCTCGGTCATTTTCAAACCCTGGCTACGGCCATGCTTCTTACTATACATGTTGCATGCTCTCAGTGCAGTAGGTGTGCATTGTCTGTGAAAGCAGTTAGGCATGCACTGAATGTGAACTTGCATACAGTACAGGACAGTACTTGTATTGCTCCAATATACGTATTCGCATATTTATGTATGATAGATTATTCATGATTAATTGCAACGTTCAAATGCATTAGTAAATTAATGTTTTTGAGGATGCACTCCCTTTAGAATTTGGCTGCCCAGTCTCAGCTAAAACTGACCACAATACTGACATAAATGCATTGCGACTAAAACCCAGTTTTACATCATTGCATATATGTCACCCTGTCTGTGAAATACAAGTTTGGTAATTTAATTATGACATAAGGAGCATCAAAGTTTGATTTCAATCATTGATTTAGATTTTTGACATGGCCTTACTCAGTCAGTATTAAAGATATCAAGGTTTTATTATTTATTGATACCACTGGCCTGTTGAATGCTTTATTCTGATTGGTTGAGAAATGTTCCACGGGTGTTGATTATTTTTCTGTAAAAGACACACCTAACATGTCAAATGTCTTAAAAAACCCAACGTCTGTGGTAACCGTTTGTGGCATTACCACTTTGGGTGTGCATTATTTTCAAAAATAATTCAATGGCCAGTCGTCAATTATTCCTTATTTATTTATGACTTTCAAAAATGTGATTAGCTGGGTTTCACAGACTAGGTGAAATATTGGCTAAGTATTGCAGCTTGTGGTTGCATCCTGAATTCTTGGTGGGCTGGTCATTCCCTTGCATTTTACTGCACTAAAGCAGGAGATACAGTAAAAACCACCTCTTGTGTAGAGATAGACCTCACATCATCTGTTTCACAAGGCCTGTTGACCATAATTCTGCGACTATTACCACTCCAATTTTAATTCTCACCAAACAGATCATGAGAAAAAGAATTAAAATTGGCATGCTGTATTTTTTGTATAAAATCAAGAGGTATTGCAGAAGCTTCCCTTTGCTAACATTGTCCCTGCGGCTTCAGTTTCAGTGGCGAAAATCACAAAGCAGTATTTACATGTTTGCTCATCCGTCTTCTCAACAAGGTCAAAAAACATGTGTACCATTCCTCTTGATTAGAGCGTTTAAATGTGCAAGATTGATTTTCTTCATGTTAATTAGAATGACCCTCTTTCTCACCAAACAGTATTCTGATCAACCCGGGAAATCACGTCAAGATGCAGGAGGGGACGCTGGGATTCTTTATCGCCAGCGATGCCAAAGAAGTGAAAAGGTAATTGTGTCCTCAATCCATCAGAATTACTTTTTGTCCTCTTGAGTTTGTCTGCACGCTTCTTTTTGTTTACTTTTCCCCCTTAAATACAAATGAAAGCTGTGAAATGTGAAGGACGCGCTTGAAGGGGAATTTTAAATTCTTGTCTCTCTTCAGAGCTTTTTTCTACTGCAAGGCTTGTCACGATGACATCACAGATCCAAAAAGGATAAAAAAGTGTGGCTGCAAGAGAAGTAAGTAAAGCCGTCCACTGCCATGAGCCTAGGTTGAATAGAAACTGTCTGCCTACTTTTTTCATTTTGCGGGAAATTGTTGTGTTACCTTTCTTAGCTTGTCAAATATCGGTTTTTCATTTGCTTTTTAAAGCGATCTGAACATTTTTTGCATTTTATTTCATTTAATGAGACAGTATGATGAAAGCAGATGTAAGTTTAAACATTTTGGTTCCATTTCATAAAGAAAATGAATGCTGATGTCTCTCTCTTTTAACAAAGAACAAATGCATTGCATTTACAAAAGGAAAGAACAATGCTTGCATATTAACAAGGGAAGTGTTTAACACTAAGCTAAGCTTTTAGGCTTTGTTGCTCTTTAAATTAAATGCTATATCAATCACTTTGCATATATCAGCTTCTTGTGAATTGTAGTGACTAGTACTTTATGTGAAGTAAAGATGGCAATTTGGTAAATATATGCAAACTGGTAACAGTTATCACATTTATACAGATGGATTAAGCGATTAAAACCAATTAAAATGAATACACTCTGTGTCATGTACTATGAGAGTACGTACTGAATTAGATGAAGTACCTACTGCTTTATCAGTAAAACAGTACTTTCTATATAGTATGAGTATAGGTCTATATACTGTAGTATAGGTCAAAGGTCATAGCTTCTCAATGTAAACATGGTGGATGCAGTGTATCTAAAATGTATTCATACTGCACCCACATTTTATTTGTCATGTGACCCGTATGTCCTTTGACCTATGACCTAATCAGAACAAATTTTTGTAGCAAATTTTATACTGCCATAGCTGTTCATTCTATTAGTGGGATTATACATCTATAATATTTCATATCTTTAGGAATAAAGTTAGTAAAGTAAAAATCAAAGATTCACATCTGATACTCAAACTACAAAAAAAAAAAAAATGATTTGTTCAATTTACTCAATTTTTTTAAGGTAAGTGGTTGCAATCAATTTATTTAAGTTACATTTAAACAAAAGTTTATTTTAAATTATTTTTTCTAATTTTGTTGTTTAAATGTAGCTTAAATAAATTGATTGCAACCACTTACCTAAAAAAGTTGAGTAAATTGAATGAATAATTTTTTTTTTCTTGTACAATACAAAGTTTTTATATCTCGATATGTTTAGAGGTTTGGCCTGAATTAATTGCCGAAGTTTAATATCAAAGGTTAGAGCTTTAGAAGAAAAAAAAATCAATGTTGGAAGAATAACAATACATCATTGTAAAAAGACAAACAAAAATGTTGTGTTTTTGCGGTATGAAAAAAGAGGACTGTAATAAACAGCACAACCTGCTTCCTTAAAACCACACTAGCTTCAAAATGGAGGCCTAGGAGAGGAAAATGACAAGGTGAAAAGAGGATGACTCTAGAGGAAAGCCAGTCATCGGCTAATGGTGGAGAGAGATAGAGATGTAAAGAGAGAATGACGTGATTAGCAGGGATGAAGAGAGAGACTGTCAGCTCGAGCCGGTGTCAGTGTGAGACGGGTGATACTAAAAACATCAGTCAGGTGGAAAAACAAAAGACAAGAGCAGCCTGGCCCGCCCTCGCCAGACGTACCGCAAACACTCCTGGCCCAGGATCATTTTACCAATCATATCCACCCTGTTTACCCAGCGCTAGTGCTGTTCGGACGCACCGCTGTCATGTTCTGCTGCCTCGGCCAGCCACAAACCTTTTATGACAGGAAGTCACTGAAGTAGAAGAGAGATTAATAGCTAAGAGTGTCTGAGCTATCAGAGCACCACAAATCGGAGATTTAGATTTTGATCAAAAATAATTTCTGCTGAATTTAGTATAAATGCATTTAAAACACATTAAATTTAACTTTAAAACATTTTTTGTTAATTGCTAATGTTGGCCGAATAGAACAAAGCAATATTTCTGTAAAGTTTTAAGCACATTAACATTAATGTTAGAATGATGCATTGTTATTACATGACCTATATAAGCATTTGTCCAAACCAGTTAGCCACAGGATGAATAATTCAGCCTTATTCCCAATGACCTTTTACTGCAGTTTTAACTAAAGGCCCTTTTTCACAATCAGTTTATGAATAATTGTTCAATTATTTAATGAAATAAGTCAGCCAGTTTGATAAAAGTTAAAGTCCCCATGTAGTCGATAATTGTATCACTTAAAGGGACACTCCACTTTTTTTTAAATATGCTCATTTTCCAGCTCCCCTAGAGTTGAACATTTGATTTGTACCATTTTGGAATCCATTCAGCTGATCTCCAGGTCTGGCTGTACCACTTTTAGCATAGCTTAGCATAATCCATTGAATCTGATTAGACCATTAGCATCGCACTCAAAAATAAACAAAACTTGACTCTTCTGTAGTTACATTGTGTACTAAGACCGAAGGAAAATTAAAAGTTGCGATTTACTAGGCAGATATGGCTAGGAACTATACTATACTAATTTTGGCGTAATAATCAAGGACATATAACGTAGTGCCCGAAAATAGTCCTCTGCTATTGAAAGATACTAAAGGGACTATTTTCGGCTGCTGCGTAATATCATTGCGCCTCCTTTAATATATGCGGATCTATGAATATGCTAATTAGTCTCCATCTATACTTAATCGCACAGCTCAAACCGTAGATATATATGTAAATAGATGCTATATTCACCAGTTTCAAACAATTTTAAACCAAACTTTAATTTTATGGAGAAAATACTCAGCAGTGGTGTTGAATAATGAAATTTGCATATTTGCAATATGAATTTGAATGTGTTAAAGCATATTAAAACCACCACAGACAACAATAAACAACAACAATAAAAACTTGACTTTTACCACAGGGGGACTTTATCTTTTACTAGTATAAGGAAACATGTTTCCTTATACTTCAGTCCCCCAGTCATATCTTTTTTGATGATGCTAAACTGTTTTTCAGCTTAAAAGAGGTTGATAGCCTTACAGTAAGGAATATAAGGTTTGCTTTGATGTTATGGTAGATTGTGTTTCTTTTTTACTCCCTTTATGATCATTGACATACTTTTCGATGTATTTCCTTCCTTGCTGCCTTGGAATACCACCTCTTTATTTAAACCACTCACTGGTAGTGACATATTGTGAGTAAAAACGGGTTTCATGTGGCCCAGAGTACAGTTTGACTGTCTCACTCTTCCAATAGTTATATATATCTATATATCTATGTTGCATGTATCAGTCTAGCTGCTGCATCCTCTCATCTCCACTGTCAACAGCCCAAAACAATAAAACAGCATAATAAAGCTTCCTTCCAAACCAAAGGGGTCACTTGATCGGTAACAGAAAAAAATAAGATTTTCAACCACTAGTGCATAATTCTCCCGAGTATTTATTGACATCCTAAATTTTTAAACGTTTTGTGACCCTCCTGAAACCAAAGGAACTAAACCAAAATGACTGTCAAGACAATCACAAATATATAAAACAAGCAAATTGATATTGCTACTTAATCATGGATTTGGTAAGTCCCAAGTGGGGGAAGGTTGAATAGGACCTCTAAACGTCATGGCAATTTCGCATGCTGCTGTATTTTCAGAGAGCGTAACGAGTGTTGTGGGAAGTTCTTCAAAATCAAAGACTTAAACGAGCATCGTATCCAAAACACAATCAAAACAATCTGAGCCCCTCTTGCCTACAGCCTCCCCTTTGTCTGCACCGCCGCCCAGACTCCGCCCAGCTTCTCTACACAACACTAAAACCATCCACAGAATTGAAATGTTCCACTTCTGCATTTCAATTCTCTTCTGTAGTCGGGCCCTTTTTTACTCACTGCCCTCACTGATAGGTGCATCTCTTAACATCTGAGTCATGGTGGTATTGATCTAGATGCTGTACAGAATGTGGCCACTAGATGCCACGGTAGCTCTAGAAATGAGAACGGAACAGAATGGGAACACTGAGGTCCTCTTAAACCTATTTAGCAAGATTGCTGTCAGTGAATGTGAGTGGAGGAGTCTTCTCAATTGTCACATAGTTATATGTAGGTTTTACAATGAGTGTGTTTTCTTTATATTGGTTTACTGTATGGATGTGTATGGCTGTTATTGTATCCTAGGTCTTGTTTAACCAATTTGGTTTTATATGTGACTCTTGTTTTAATTTTTTTTATGTATTCTTAAGCACCCTAGTATCTGAAAGGTTGGTTATCTCTAAACACACAAGTTACTTTTAGATTACAAGACATGGCATTACAATGCTTTGGAAGCCTGTCTGAATTCTCTGAAACCAGTTTCTTTACCAGCTGCTAGGTTTTGGAAACAGCCAGTGCAGTATAATTTTCTAGCCTTAAATGTTTAAGTTGTATCAAATTGGCTTTACAAGTTATTTCAATCAACTGTTTTAACTGTTTTGACTTCCACTTTATACATTTCTTTGTTTTGCTGAACACAAAGGAAGATATTTGTAATGATGCAGGGGCACCATTGACTTCCATAGTAGGAAAATAATGCTATGGAAGTCAATGGTGCTCAAAAATGTTTGGTTACAAACATTGCTCACAGTATCTTCCTTTGTGTTCAGCAGGACAAAGAAATGTATACAGGTTTGGAACAATTTGAGGGAGAGTACTGTAAATAATCCCAATTTTTGGGAACCTATCCATTAAAGGTGCAGTGTGTAACTTTTAGAAGAATATTTTGACAGAAATATATTATCATGTATAAAAACTTATAAAATGAATTGTATTGTTTTTATTACCTTAGAATGAGCCAGTTTTAACTAGATGCATCGCAGTCGCCATTTCGCACCGCCATGTTTCTACGGTAGCCCTAAACGGACAAACTGCTGTATATAGAGGGCATTTTTTCCACTCCATAGTCTCAGACGACTACATGTTTGTCCTGTGGTGGCTACCGTAGCTTCTCTATGCATTTCGAAATGGAGGAGTGAGTTATGGACTGAGCCATTGGTTGCAATTCATAATCCCACCCCTAGATATCGCAAAAACTCTACACAGTGGACTTTTAATTACCGTATTTTCCGGACTATAAGTCACACTTTTTTCATAGTTTGGTGGGTCCTTATATATAGTCAGGTGCGACTTATACGTCAAAATTATTTCATATGAACCAAGAGAAACCATTACCGTCTACACCCGCGATTTTTGTAATTCAATGGATTCAATGATGCGGAATGACTTTGGGACATTTTTGAACTAGATTTGGCTTGTCGTGTTAATTTAGCCTATTCAGCCTCCCAGGTATGTTCGATATGCTATTGTCTTGTTCGGTGAATAAATGCTAATGTTACGTTAACATGTACATACACCTATTTAGCCTGCTGTTCTGTGTTCCATTGTTTAGTTGAATAACTTGCCTTTCCAGATTAAAGGACTGTTCTTTGGCATTTTCTAAATAAACGCAACATATAGTCCAGTGCGATTTATGTGTTTTCCTCTTCAAAATGCGACTTATACTCTGGAGCGTCTTTATAGTCTGGAAAATACAGTAAGCATTTTCAACCTGTTTTTATGAGTTATAGCAACTCATTACAAGTCGAAATTTAAACTACTAAGTTGAAATAACTTGTAAAGCCGATTTGATTAAAATGAATGCAGTGTAATTGTACAGTAAGATGAGAAAAGACCCTGAGAGCATTCTTGCTAAATCCGGTTGTTCTGTTAAAGAGGCTTCAGTAATTAGGCTCTCTGTTTAGTCGTGTTCAGCCACTCACATCATCATGTTGTCTTGTGTCTACTCCGCCCTCCATGTCTCACAGACTAACATAACCACATACTATGTGCTCAAATGAATGTCAGCCCTTAAACTCTGAAGCGACAGATTTCAGCATGAAATTAAGTCTAAGCCCCGCCGCTGCATGTTTTTGCATCGCCTTAATCTGTTTCAGCCCTGTAAACAGTTGACCAGGCTCCCATTAAATAGATACGACCACGGTTGCCCCTCTCTGCATGCCTGCTCTCCTTAATTTCAGCTATTATGCATGGTTCTATAAGAATAACAGTCCCTGAGGTTATGGCTCTAAAGGCCAAATCATTTAGCATATAATCTCTCCAGCATACAACCGAAATCGGCCTCTTAATTCAGGCTCATAACCTCAGTTGGAAGTCAAAAGCAGGCTTTTCCCTGTGGATTGTTTGCACTTTTAAGGGTGCCAGACTCGATTACGGTCCGTTAGCAAGGTGGCACCGGGAGAATGCGTACCACGGACTGTTTTTAGTCCAGTTCACAGCAATCAAATGTTGCTATAGTCTCCTACCACAGCTCCCAAGGGAAATAACATGCATACGTTTCCATACACAGATTTACACACATCTGAGTACGAAGCATGTGTTCAAGCATACAAATCTTCTTATTGGGAGTTATAACCATGTTATGAATTGGCATGTTAAATGAAATCTCCCATCTAATATGTGATTGAGTCTTGTAGTGACCAAAGTAAGGGGTCGTTTGCACCGGACTTGCCTAGAAGCAACAAAGTGGACCATTGAGAAATGCAGTCGATCACAGACGTCCATTTATGGCATGCTTGCATAGGATAAAGGTTATTAAGACTTAAGTGTGTGTCTTGTGCAAACAACCTCTTAAAGTTTGACTGAACGAATCGAATGCTCAGGTTAGAGCCTGTAGCACGATGTGATGCCGATCACCTGCTGCTGCATGATGGGATACAGGTACGTGATCCTCTCCTGTAGACACAGAGGATGTTATCCAAACAGGTTTTGCTGCTGAACACATTCACCCATTATTTTTTGCCTGAATAACCCTTGCCTCCCCACCACCTGATCATTTTGTCACATCTGACCTTAAGACCTTTTAATGACATGATCAGCCTTAGAGCATGGCTTGGCCCCTATGAGATGACTGCTTCCTATCAAAACAGACACCATTTAAGATAAAAACATTTTTGACAAATTTGGATCGCACTCCACCATCGCAGTGTAAACCGAATCGGCCTACTTCGAATCATTAAACGGGAACGCAGTGCTCCTTCTGTGGGTCAAGTCATGTCACAGCTCGCTGCTAAGGCTTTGCACTTTTAATCCTGTTTGAAAAAGTTACCTTCAAGCTTCCCTGTTCGGAAAAGCTCTTTTGATCCTTGCCATTAACCTGCTGCTTTCCTTTCCTCTCATCCAACACATGACTGTAGCCAAGATGTCCGTCTACAAGCGAATGAAACTGGCATGTTGTTTTGATTGCGGGCGCTCTGAGCGCGACTGCTCGTGCATGTCAGGCAGTGTACATAGTAACATGGACAGTCTTCAGAGGGCGTTCCCACTTTCTTCTGTCTCTGTTCATGATTTCTCAACCAGTTTACGTGCCTGTAAGTTTCGATCGCCAACCACATGCCGTTCGATGTCCGTGTGTGTGTGTGTGTGTGTGTGTCTGTAAGTCTGTGATGTGTTTCATGTGCTGTTTCGTTCCTCCATTATTTCCGTAACTGTGGCTTATTGGTTGCTGTGTTGGTAGTATTAGTAAATATTATTTTATCTGTTTGGTGAATTGGTGGTAGTTAAGTGACGTGGCTTCTTTGTGCTGCAATAGGTGCAGTAGGAGTGTGTTGGCGCATGCTTTCGTGCAGTGCTGGTGACTTTTTTACAGTCACTGTTTTGGTGTACTGTATATTGTTTAAATTCAAACACCTGTGGGATATTAATGATGATGTTTTGACATGACAATGTTTTCTTTTAATGTGAAAGGGTCTTGCTTTTGAACGGCTAACTTATTTTTCCCCCAAAATTACAGGTTTAAACACACTGGATACCATCATTCCTATGGTCTTAGACAACGCAGGGTGAAATGCCTTTTTTGGGCAAAAGAAGGACTGATTGGACAAGACAGCCCGTAGTCGTAAATGTGCTCCGTTTAGAAATGCAACAATAGGGGGCTGTTTACGCTTGGTATTAAGATGTGTTTTCATCGATCGGATCACAAGTTGACGAGAGAGACACATTACGTTTACACCTGGTATTTAAATCTGTCTCTTTTGTCCACTTTCGACCACTTCTGTCCTGAATACTGTGAGAGGACGGTCCATGAGACGGTGGGCGAGTCTCTCTGCTGTCATTCAAACGCGAGCGGGACTAATTATGAGTTTATATGGACGCAAACTAATATTATGTCAGAGTACACTGCTTGTTTAGCAAGTATACATGCTGCACAGTGTTTTGTATGTGTGTATGTTAGAGCTTTCTCTGAATTTTCAGCGCAATTGATGAAATAGGATCGCGCAACTTTCACGCTTTCAAAATGAAACTACGGAGAAGTAGTTTTATCAATGAAAGGCTAAAAATAGCGCTGTTCAACGTATGTTCACGCCAGAAGTCAAAAAAGACGTAAAATTTGTGTTTAATACCTCAGATTAGATAAATGGGCGGAGAGAAGGCGGTCGCGTGTGGCTGTTCGAAAACATTCAACCACATTGCGTTCCGCAGCTCCAAAGCGATCTGATCGAAAGTGGTTTCGACTACCTCTGAATGTGGTTGAAAGTGGTCGAAAGTGGACGCGTTCAAAACGTTTTGAACACCGTTTACACCTGGCATTAACGTCGTCCACTTGTGATCCGATCGACGAAAACGCATGTTAATGCCAAGTGTAAACAGCCTCTAGGATGTAACTCAAATGTCCATCTCACTGATCAAGATCCCTTTTGACTTTGATTCTTCATTTTGAAACAGACAGGTATTGGATATCAGTAAATTGATAACTGCAAATGTTTTACGTCTGTTACTTTTACAGTCATATAAATGTGTATACCACATGCTTGATTTTGATTGAAAGGGATCTTTAGTGAGATGATCTGTTTATAAAGAGTAAGTATATATATATATATTGGAAATGTCTGTTCAGCTGTTCTTGGACAATCATGTTTTACAACCACAAGCCATTAATGCCTCAACCATTTCCACTCGCCGAAGTAAAACGTCTTCCTCTATTTACTGAGGTACACCGGCAATTGCAGGAACACATCAAACTCTCCCCCTTTCCACAGGATCTGATCCTCCTCGATGATTTTCTCTTAGCCAGCAATCAGGGTAGAAAAAGTCAATGTGCTTTATTTAATGCCTTGTATACCACAGTGGGACTATCAGGCTCAATGGTGAAGTTAAGAAGAGATCTCCTGACAGAAACTCAATTGAGATGCTGGTGACTCAGACTATTGGATGAGGTCAGATGACTGGAGCAGTTAGTTGTGTAAAGGACAGCGCTGAACAGGGGTCTTCTCATTAAGCCATAGCAGATGTGAAACGCTAAAGCGTCTGCCAATTAGAAATGGCAGCAGTGCGACCTACTATAAAAGCAGCGGGTCAGTTCAGCCGATCGCATTTCCTCTACAAATGCCTTCTGAGCGCTCGCTACATCGGCTTACATTAGCATCAATCCTTGTGATGAGGTTAACTTTGTGTCTTGTGTTTTGGTCTGTAGTGATATCCCTTGGATACCAGTTACTGGTCTTTACATAGTTACTGATCTCTTCTCCTAACGTCTTTCTACTTGGGTTTCATTGCTGGCTTTTTCTTACCCCGAGTTTGTACGTTTGGAGTTCTGACAGTTAATTTCAGCGGTGAATTGGTTTTGACTCCATCAGTGTAGTCTTACTGTAGATCTAACTTTATGATAAAAAAATTTTCAGAGTTTCTCCACCTGACTTTAATTTCTCTCTGTCAATAATGATTTTCAGATGAAAATTTTCTGTTCTGACTGATGTCATCACATGATGGACCAAGTTCCTTATGATGTGAATATAACCTTGACCTTGACACCACAGTGTCTGTACTTTTAATAGGTGTGTGTAGACATTGGCCAATAATAAAAATGATTAAGCACAAGAAAGCTTTAACAATAACAGCTTGCATTCTTCTAGCATAACGCTGCATAATAAAATTTGCTCCTGTGTTGGGGAAAGTTACTTTTAAAAGTAATGCATTACAATATTAAGTCACTCCCAAAAAACAACTAATTGCGTTACTTAGTTACTTTTCATGGAAATGCTTACGTTATTTGTTATTTACTTTTGCTTTACTTTTTCTTGGCTGAGGCTTGATCTCTTTCAGGCCTTGCAGGTGTTTTTTATGACTGAAAAGTTCAGAAATTGCATATTTCATCACAAAAATGTCGAGCTCTGGCCTGCCATCTCAGTTTCTGACTCAAACTGTTCCCACACAGACGTGTACACATCAGGGTTTCCCACATCATATTTCAGTTAAGGCAGCCCGCCTTAGCTTGGAAACCCTACCGCCTTAACTAGCTCGTCCAAAAAAGAATTTCTACATTCTACAACATCTGGTTTTTAGTTTGTATATATTAACCCTTTAGTTTCACTTCATCACGGAGCTATTCCCAGTAGAGGTAAAACATTTAATTCATTGATAATCTAGTATATGTTCATTTTTTGTCATAGTTTCTTCAAAATTAAGTTTTATTTAAGTGTTTAAAAAATAAATATTTTATGTATTTATTTTATTAAAATATTTTAATTTTAATCATGACGCATACGCCCCGCCCCTTTGATTGCCACGCCCTTGGCCCCGCCCACCCACCCAACCCTATCACCTTAACTAACAAATTTTCTGCGGGAAACCCTGCACATAGAGTGCATAGTGTGACTACGTTTAGTTTAATTCAGTACATAATTTTTTTAAATCTAGTTAATTAAACTAAAAAGTAACTTGCATTATTTTTTTTTAAAAGTAACTCAAATATTCATTTGTACATTTAAAAAGTAATGCGTTACTTTAGAAAAGTAATATTATTTCGTAATGCATGTTACTTGTAATGCGTTACCCCCAACACTGGACATTTCAGTTGATCTTACAGGTGATTATTTGGGTTCAAGTTTGAGCTTTATGTGCTCAAGTTCTTCTACACTGTAACCCAATAATAATGATAATACCTTTTTCTTTATGTATACAAAAAGAAGCTGCGTTTCCATTACCTTTCAAATTGCGTCAATTGATCTTGCGCATAAAAGAAAAATTACGCTCACATGAGGTGGTTTTTATGCTAATTCAGAAATAATTTATTTCGCCAAACTGCAATGGAAACAGTTTATTCACACCTGATACAAGTAAGTCGCATAATAATTATTTGAAGATGATGCAGTATTTACTAAAACCTTCCAGAAACATCTCAATATGTGTCTGCTGTATAAGAGGCTTTCCTTGCCAATAATGTTTGGATAACACTCCTTCATCTCTTTTAATTTAAAATAATGTACTATTACTTCTATGAAACATCCATACGTTGCTGCTCCTAAGTATAAGGGACTTTCCTTGGCATTAATTTTTGGATAATACTCTTACGTCTCCTTCGTTTGCGATGACTTATCGTGAAGGAAAAACTGCATTTCAGTCACATATCATCGGTTAATGGAAACTCCTTAATTTTGCAATAGTCATTTAGAAAACAACGCTAAAGTTTTCCGCAAATCTGTAATAGAAATGCAGCTAGTGTCTAGAGGCATTGTCTTTGTGTGGTCACACAGTTAGATGTCATTGTATGCTGTAGCATTAAAGCTAAGTACACACCAAGTCGACGGTAGGCCATCGGGCGTCGTCTGACTTTTTACGTTGTGTATTCTGCACTGTTAACTAAATTAAGTCACCTTCGCCTTTTTTGGCAGCATGTTCAGCATGTTGAGTCAGATCATTCTGATTGGCTGTTCAGCATGGCAGACCAGTGCACCAGAAGAAAAGCAGAAGATACGCAGACGGCGAACTTATGAGGAAACAAACAGAACAATCGTCTAATTTTTTATAAAACGCAAACATTTTGAAAATATTTCACACAGGCGCATGACGGACATGCTACTTGGATGCAGTTCGTTTGGTGTTTCAGGGCAACTTTGGACCCAGACGCAGCCAGCACGCATGCAATGTGTCACTACCCTATTATGTATTCCACTAACCAAACTTGTTTTTTATAAGTGGGTGTCCACATACTGTCGTCCATGTGGTGTATTTTTCTAAGCAACATTTATACAAGAAATTCTCTGAAGCTTGTCCACTTAAATTAAATGCCCTCTGCACCTGTTTAAATAATAAGAGCAACAACACTACTGTACAGTATACTGCTGAGAGCATGTTTCAACCTCTCTGCACCCACATGAGTCTGAAATCATATAAATACATCACAGTATCCCTGCACTTAGCATGATGCGGTGGAGCTCAGTTATTGGTGAAATAAATACTATTCCCCTGAATGCAATAATTCTGCTGAATGCATGAAACGTGTGGCTGTAAACACGGCCTGTCTCACACAAGTAATGTTCCCCGATCGGCGCTTTCTCAAACAGCCCTTGTGTACTTTTTGTTCTGATTTGGTGCGTGCATCAACCGGATGCTAATGCTGCTCGCCGCCGAAGCCAGACAAAGAATTATTAGTATGAAAATGAGATGCGTGAGAAGCAGACACCATGTCTCTTGCTTTTGGCAACAGTCGGAGCCCAAGAGCAGTTGACAAGAAGTAGGGAGCCATGCAGCACTCATTATATCTCTGCTACACTGCACACTATTAAGAAGAGTTTGTTATCTCTGCAAGCGCAGACTTTAGGGAGCAAATATCCTGAACGAGTTAGCTGCCTCCGCTCTAAGTTACAATGACAATAACAGTCCCTTTGCTCCTCCGGCCGAGACTTATCCCCCTCATTACACAGGCCTTAAAGACTCTCTAGGTGCTCAACCTCGCAAAGGGTATTAATTCCTGTTTTGAACTTATGAGCCTTCACAAGGAAGCTTCCAGTAGGGCAATCCCAGACATTGCTGTTTTGTAAACAACAATCGTCCGTAGTACTCGGAGCAGAGAAGAGAGGGGTCGTGGCTTTTTCCGAGTCTTCGGGGCATATATTTCTTCTTTATTCCCCTTCTCCTGCCTGCTCGGATTGGTTTAAGAGTTAGCCGAGGATGTGATGAGCGCGGTGGGGTGAGGCGTCGCATCCCAGAGAGTGGATCTTGTCCACTCCTGGCACGGTGGAAATCAGCTCTGTCGGCTCTTATGCAGCCTGACGTGAAAATTATGTTTGCATTTTCATTTCCCCAGCTCAGCTGGTGTGTCATGAAACTGAAGCTGACAGTTCCTTACCACCAGGCAGAAGAAGGGCCGGTCGTCCCCTCCGCCGCGTAGGACAGATGCTAGCCAAAGAGTCGGCCGACTCTTCATGCGCCCGTAGATTGCAAGCGACATATGCCAGGACCGGCACGGGGGCCTCGCTTGAGCGTTTGTGTCATTGCCTCGCCCTGGGCCTTCGCTCTGACCTTTATGGCATCAGATACAGTACTAATGAAAGATGAGACTCTGCTGCAATGGGAAATGCAGTTCACAGCAAGCTACATGCATTTAAACACATCCCAGATTCAGACCATCTGAGTTAATAGCTGGCTGAATGTGAAATTTACGCTCGGGTAGTAGGGATTATTGCTCAGTTGTTTGTTTTGTTGCATGTATCAATTATGATTTTTCCAGGATCCCATGCATGAGTTTGCTAATTCATCTTTGCTAAGCTCCACCCCCTTGGTTACTGATTTACAAATTTACAAAAAGACTAAAGGGTCGTTCACATTATAACTATAACGTTAACTATAACGATAACTATATTAGCGTCCACATCACTGGACGTAACAATACATTTATGCTAATATGCCCACGTGTGCGGCACTCACGCAGATCACTTGCCTTTACTGGCATTAACTAATATTAGATATTTCTTGTAATAAAAACTTTTCAATTGTTTACATGTCACTGAATTTGTAAATATGCTGTTCTTGATGCATTTACACAGCGTGTAACCAGCAGATGTCCTCAACGCATAACTTTTTATGTTATACCTCAGCAATGAGCATCTCCACTGTCATTTCAAGAGTGCGTGCACTTGAAGTTCAAATAGATTTGATTAGCTGTCAATGGTTTACCGTTTATCAGGGCAGAAAAATTGCTCAGAAAGTGATCCCAAAGATATTGTATATTGTATCTTTATCGTTATAGTTTTGGTGTGAACTCTAACCCTATTCTCTTTAATATAAAAGATTTTTAAAATGTTTTATAGTTATAGTTATCATTATAATGTAAACGGCCCTTAATAGAACATTAATGAAGAATTTTTCTGTGAGTAAAATGTGCTCATGAAGTTATAAACTAATGTACTAGCCTTACATGAGCTAGAATGAAGTGTGAGGCATTTTATGCCTTTTGTTTTCAAACAAAAAGTGACACAGTATACTTTATATTACAGTCCTGTTCTGCATATAGTATATAAACTTGATATAAAGTACAGTTACTCTGTAACTGTGTAATTAATTGGTTCCAAACCTAAAGCTATCCCATAATAAAGGGATGGTTCACCCAAAAATTCTGTTACTCACTCTCAAGTTGTTTCAAAATTGTACAAACGTCTTTGTTCTGCCCAACACAAACGTTTATTATTTTGAAATATATTCGTAACCATGCAGATCTGCAACATTGACTCCCAGAGTATTATTTTTCCTATTATAAGTCAATAGTGCCCCAGATCTGTTTGGTTACAAACATTTATTTTTAAATATCTTCATTTGTGAAGATGAACAAATAAATTGATTTACAGGTTTACAAACAACATGAGGGTGACAGAAATATTTTTGGGTGAACCATCCCTTTAAGTACATGTAGTTACCAGTATTTTGTTGTGTAAGTTCACTGTAAGTGCAAACTGTAGTATAAAGTGCAAGTCGAGTAGTTCAATTACAGTGAAATTACTGTACAGTAAACGCAGACTGATCTCACGGAAAGTCGTGTTATAGTCATGCAAAGTTTGATTAATTTATTTGTGTTCATGGCTAGCCTGGCTAACACCAGACCAGTCTCATAGAGAATGAGACGTGGTAACCCTGTGCTCATTTTCTCGTATTTGAGGCGTGGTTTACGAATGCCCAGAGCAGTTTATTGGGCCATACGAATGTCTATCAAATGTGTCTGTACGTAGCTCATAGCTAATCGTTTCAATTATACCAGATGACGTATGTAGAGCGACATAAATTCAAACGTAAACAACTTTTATCGGATATGTGTGCACACAGCTGAAAGCTATGCAACTAAACCGGCAGCTGTATATTGATATTGAAAAGCAACACAACTTAGTGGCACTGTGACAACCACAGTACAGGCATAATGACAATATGATATTAATTAATACCACTTACCATTTATAAGTTAATTGTACTCCGTTGACAACAATGGCTAGCAGGTTGGTCCTACAAAACTTTGTGGCTATCATGTCTTGCCATATACAAACATCCTTCTTGGATATGAAATTGTTTAACGCCAAAAGTTGCTCTTTTTTTTTGATTAAACTTGCGTTCAAAAGTACTTAGAACACTATCTAAGGCTGCATTGAAAAGTAACTTTGCGTCTGTTGCCGTGTTATAACAAATAACAAAACTGCTTCGGTGTGTCGCATAGACGCCGTCATCTTCTTGCTGCCCCCTCCCCGTTCTGTGATTGGTTCCCTATTTCAGGGGCAAAAAAGTCCATAGTTTCCATGCTAGACTTGCAGCATTAATAAATTTGCGAGCAAGGCAGCATGGGGAAACCCAGGCTAGCTCATGGCATGAAATTCTGCATTTTGTGCCTTGAGCACGAATGTATTTTTCGTGTCACTCGCACAAATTTCTATTAATAGTTTTTCGTGTCTGTTGCACAACTTTCTTTTTCATTTCATTTTATGTATTGTTTTCTCATTGTTTTTTCCTATTTTCTTACCATTGTCGCTTGGGCTTGGGGTTAGAATCACTTTCTGTTACATTTTTAGACATCTTAACCCAAACCCCAATTCCAGGCAAGAATAGTTTTAAAAGCAGAAGAAAAGAAACCAATACATAAAAGTACATCCTTACCCAAATCTAACTCCAACCCCAAGCAACAATGAGAATGAGAAAAACAATACATAAAAAGACACGAAAAAGAAATTTGTGCCATGCACACGAAAAACTATTTGTAGAAATTGGTGCGGGTGACACGAAAAAGACATTCGTGCTAAAGGCACGAAAAAAGCTGAATTTTGTGCCATGGACACAAATAAAAAAAAGTGACTATAACATGACTTTTTGTGAGATCATGTTGAACCACAGTCAAATAATGCAAACATTAATGTCATCTATTGTGCAAGTATATTTTCTGATAATTTCTATTAAATGTTCTATTCTTAACACACAGGACTTTTATAGACTTATATAAATCAAACGCTTTTCTGGTAATATGTTGGATGACAACAGTTGCTTAATTCGGATTGGTCAGTATGCAGTAAGGCAGGGCTCTGCAAAGGATCTACTGACAAGATTTTTACTAATCAAAAATGATCAGTCAGCAGCGTTATGTTTTGCAGAAGCAATTATGTGATGGGAAACATCTGTCATTTATTGTTAACTATTCGCCTAAGCCTCAAAGATTGTTCACATCTGGCTTCACTGATTTTGATCACATTGAGTTTCATCGTGGATCAAATAATTACTTATCAAAGCGTTCTCCCCATCCTGACTCCAAATACCATAATGATCCTTGTTAGGTTCATCACAGGGCACGAGATGAGAATCCAACATTTGACTCTCAAAATGGATCAGTGCTGTGGAAACACTGAACAGGCAGCTTGACTTTCATTGCTTCATTTACGTCCAGCATCTCCACCAATCATCTGCTTTGTACCGTAGCCTCTCTCCGTCATTTAATTCTTTCATCATCTCACAGCACTCTTTGCTTCAAGTGCTGTTAACTGTATTTGATTTGTCTTCCTCCCTGTCCTCATTTGTTGAGTTTGATGTACTGTCTCTCTGTCTCACCCTCGTTCTCTCTCTCTTCCTCTTTGTAACCTCCCATCGGTCTCTGCATTCTCCTCAGCCAAATATAAATTTAACGGATATATCAGATCACGTAAGTGTACTTTTCTGTTTTCCTCATTCTGCCTCGTGTAACCTGCCTGCTTTGGCTTTTTGCTTTTGATATCACCCCCACTAGTATTAAAGCACAAAAGCTGCCATCCTCAGCTGTCTGTAGATTACCAAGGATTGATGGGGTGGGGAGGGGCTGTGATGACAGTTTCTCAGCACTGGATTCTGGTCGAATGCATCAGAGAGTCTGCTCTGCTTTCAAACATGTGCATGAGAAAGGTCAGGTGCCGAATAAAGGGATATCCAGATGAAATCCAGATGTAGCATAAAGAGCCCCGTGTCCTTGGGGGAGATGATTGAAGAGCTAGAAATGCTATGAAGTATTGCACACATGTTTAGAGTTTTAGAGATGTTTTTTTGTGTGTTGTGACGCCTTTAACAGCAGATGGCGCTACAACTCCAGGAAAAATGGGATCGGAGAGGCAGTCTGGGGTTCGGTTCAAAGCTGAATGCGCTTTAGGTAAATCTGTCGCCGACTAATCCTGAGAGAGCTTTTATTTATTATTGCTTTTAAGTTTCATTTCAAATGTAACCACGGATATTTGCATGGTTAATAGATTACAGTTTAAGCATTCTTAAATGTTCTGGGGTAATAAAATCATTTACGGAGTCCAAAACCCCCCAACAATAATAATAATAAAAAACATACTAGAACTACAAAATCAGATGAACTAAACTATTACTATAATTTAAGGTAAGTCATATTTTTGTACTATGTATGTCATATTTATTTATGTAGCACCGGCTTAAAATGATATCGCCTTTTTCTAAAAGCATTTTTTATAATTTAACAACGGCCTCGATAAGAATGCACAATTGTGGCTCGTCACAAGATTTGCATTTCATAAAGGGACAGTTGCCGTCTGGATTACTGTAAATCCACAGTGAAAGTGCCACAGCGCATGTTCTCTGTATAATGCTACTCGTGTTTGACAGGGGCCAGATGAATCCAGGAGTTATCTGTGGCGGTCTTTAAATCTATGCGGCAGCTGACGGCAGAAATAACCATCTATTTATTGCTCCCAGCAAGGTTTGGGGAGCGGGCGGAAACTGCTTTTCCACTTATACCAGATATTGGTTAACCTCTTGCCTTTATGTAGATAGCATTAGGACTCGGTGGCAGACGGTGGGCTTGATAACTCCCGGTCTGAAGCATTTCGGGTCGCTTGTGCGCATGGCATACTCCTCCTGTGCTCATCTGGATTTTTGTCATTTGGTTATGTTGGAGTGTTGACATACACCACACATTTTGATTATGCTGTTTTAATGCCTCATTGTGATGTTAAAGAGAAATGTAAAGAGACATTTTCTCTATCTGCTACGTGGTTTGCGACTTGATTCGATGTGACTGTTATTAGGAAAAGTGTGTTCCTGCTTTGTTCTGTCGTGTTGCGGAGCGGGCGGAGAAGAAAGTGCTTCTAATTAATTCATGTTTATTAGCGATGGAAAAGCAAATGTCATATGAAACATTTCACCTAAAGAGCCTGCCAACTGGGTAAGTAGCATTTAATAAAACTAAAGGGTCATCGTGAATTATTCAAATGTGAAGCGGTGGTACGCTGATTTGTGGATCTGTCTGTAAATAGCAATCGAAGAGGGAAATGTATTGCCTCAACAATGAACTTAAATATTTGTCATTTGATTCTCGTGCAGTTCCGTAATAAATTATGAATGTTGCAATGTTTTAATCATTATATATTTAGGTTAGATGTGCACTAATGGCATCTGCTTTCAAAAACAGGAATGTCCACATTCATATTGAATCCTGAATCTAATACCTAGCTAATATCAGGTGCAGATGAAGAAAAGCTATTGAGTTTAAAGTTGTTGTTTTTTTGAGAGCACGTCAACTCAACAAATCCTTCTTCTTGTCTTCCACTGTTTGACAGTAAAGGAGGAAGTTAGATCTCCTTTTCAAAACCCCTCGATCAAACAGGCCAACCATGTGGCTGTTCCCAACACCCTGCCATTTGTGCTGACGGTTGTGGATTGCTCCACGACTGCCGTACCTCTCGTTAATAACCGCAAAGGAAGTCTACTCTCTCCGGCCCCGCCCTCGCAGTCGCACCTCAGCTTGGACAATCACAACCGTGCCCGCAGCCTGCCCGGACGATACCGCCCTGGCACCATGCCCTTCATGCTGGCCCCCAACCACTGTAGGTGGTGCCTTTGGATGCATTAGTGCTACCACAAACCCCCTTCCTCCTGCATGGGTCCCTGCAGTCGCTGCTGCATGCAATGTACAATATTATCTGCCCACTAGCACTAAATGTCTGTGCATGTGTGTAACAATAACTGTTATAGGTAGATAGATAGAGCAGTACCTTTTAAAATATGTATTTAGGTCCAAATATGTATACATCTGGTACCAATATTTCAACTCAGTATCACGAAATTACGTACCTATAGACGGTTTCAGCAGTAAGAACATAAACACGCGGCTTTCGTGGTCATCGCGTAACTTCTGGTAAACTCTGCGAAGAATAAATAACAACAAAGTCCTTTAAAGTAGTTTATTTATATAACAAGCAAAATAAACAACACGTAGATTCCATAGGAACCCAAAACATTTGTTTTTTTCGACGAGGTATTTGTTTAAGAGTTCCGTTTCAGCAACTAGTCAGACCAATAAACAAACAGAAACCGGAAGTAAAGTTCGGACCAGACCTGCAATCATGTCACCGCACGTGCGCCTGATTAAAATGTCTATAGTCACGTAAATTTGTGAGTCTTTTCCGTGACACTGACATGTTTTTCCCCCTTTTTGCGTGAACATGTCACGTATTTCTGTTTATGTGTCATTGTCACGTATTTGTTACTCAACTGTTTTGTCCTATTTTTTTTACCATTGTTGCTTCGAATTAGGGTTAGATTTAAATAAAATGACATTCTTGCCCAAACCCAACTCTTACCATAATGCCAGAAGACAATGGTTTAAAAATCATAAAATATAAAAAAATAAATCATGAAAATAAGGTATAAAGTAAACCAATACTTAAAGTGACATCCTAACGCAAACACCAAATCTGAGTAACAGTTGAGTAACAAATACGTGACAATGACACGTAAACAAAAATACGTGACATGTTTACGCAAAAAGGCGGAAAAACGTGTCAGTGTCATGGAAAACACTATAATTTATGTGACTATAACTATCTTCTTCATCTTTTTTATTTTTTATATTATTATACATATATATTATATATTATTATCATTATTATTATCATTACTTATTAATATTAATATTAATAATAATATTATTAGTAGCATTGTTCTTATTAATATTAATACTTATATTGTTATTATTATTATTATTATCATCATCATCATCATTGTGCTTTTATTAGAAATTTAAGCATTTACTCGAGAGAGTAAAATTTGCCTTTGTCCTAAAAATAATGAATCATCCTAAATATTTATTTAGCTTGTTTAAAAATGATCAAAAATACAACAATGTATTGTTTTTCAGGTTTAAATTTAGATGGTCTCAGAATGTAAGCTTGGTATCATGTTTAGTAGGAAGTAGGAAACCAAGGGCAGTATAGTAAAGAAAAGAAACCAATCTATTGTTTCTGCCTCCTATCTCTGTTGCAAGGTAAAGCTGGCATCATCCCGTTGTCTGTCTGAAACAGAGGAGACAGATGTCTAGCTCAATGGTTCTGATCAGCGATACAACGGCTATTGCTGCCCTGTGGTATGGAACAGCAATCACACTTTGGTGGGCTGATCCTATTTTGATTGAGGTTGTAAAAGTGCGGTAATGTAATTTGGAACAAGCAGAGACTTGCTGAAATGGCCGTGCTGCAGGTGGAGTTATTTCATTGTTAAGCCTCTTACTGAAGGGCATCGCTGTAGCTCGTAAATCTCCACCACCTAATTTGGAGGAGCAAGGGCAGAGGAGAGCGGTTCGGCCCAGCCAGGCCACTCGCTCAGCAACCATAACACGGAACAAAAGGCCGCCGCTCCGCTGTCTTATCAGTACAGTGATATTTTTAAAGTTGATTACTGCCTTACATTGCTCCCTCTACAGTGTAATTGTAAATGTCAAACACTGGCATTTGGTAAAGACGCAGGCAGGGTCTTTTTTAATTTTTCTTTTTTCATTAGCACAATTAGATGACAAAAGAAAATCAGAGTGGTACACGTACGTGTGTTTTGTACGAGCTTGCAGTATTTTTCTCTAATATTCTGCTGTGCTGGTGAATTTCTAACAGAGCCTACTAGTTTCTCCTGTTTTGAGTTTGAGTTTGATGTTACTTGTTTGTTTGTAATACAGTCAGACCTTTACAAAGTTATATTGTCAGGATCTGGCATCACACACATTTGTGTGAAATATGTAATAGCATAATAATGTGAATATAGCATGTTATGCGCAGGATGTAAATAGATTAATTTTCAATTAGCAAAACATACCGTGGTATACTACTGTAAAAATTCCTTTTTGCACTTACATTTTTAGGTTTGATCAGTTTGAAATTACAATTAATTTATAAAAAATAAAGTTGAAATAACTTAAGCTATTTACTTAATTTTATAATTAAGTGAATTATAAAAATTAAGTTGAACTAACTTAAAGCTATTTACTTAATTTTATAAATTAAGTGAATTATAAAAAATAAAGTTGAAATAACTTAAGCTATTTACTTAATTGTATAATTAAGTGAATTATAAAAAATAAAGTTGAAATAACTTAAGCTATTAACTTAATTTTATCAATTAAGTGAATTATAAAAAATAAAGTTGAAATAACTTAAGCTATTTACTTAATTTTATCAATTAAGTGAATTATAAAAAATAAAGTTGAAATAACTTAAGCTACTTAATTGTATAATTTATAACACAGGGTTCCCACGGGTCCTTGAAATGTAAGGTCCTGTAAGTTTGAAAATATAGATATATAGATACAGGTCATTGAAAGTGCTTGAATCTATTTTATGCAAGAAGTTTTTGAAAAAAAAAAATCCATATTATTCCCTATGTAGTGTAGGATAATATCATAAAATTCTAGACTTTTTAAGCACACGTGCTAAACTGTTCACTTTAAATGCTTATACAGGTATCTTCTGTATGTGAATGTTGATTCATACCAAAATGCTTTTTTGCATAGTTGTGTTTGACACAAAAAAACGTCTCAGGTTACGTATGTTACTGTTGTTCCCTGCGGAGGGAACAAGACGCTGCGTCTCCCTTGCCATACTTCTTGCATCCCTGTAACGCCGTCTTTGGCAGTATTTCAGATAGCGATTTACTTCCTGGCTTCTATGTCACCCTGTCTTTGTCGTTAAGCCTCACCATCGGTTGAATTTGATATACACATTCAGACGCACTTACCCCTGGAGGCGTCCCCAAAGTGTCACCGCAGTGACGCACCGCGAGTTCCCTCGAAAGGGACTTGTAAAAATGTATCTTAAAAGGTAACACGATGTAACCTTACTCTCACTTGAAATGTGCCCCGCATTTAGTCCTTGAATTTGAGGGTATTGGACCTGGAAAGTCCTTGAAAGGTCCTTAAATTTGAAGTATAACTATGTTGTGGGTACCCTAATAACAACTTCTCACGAAAGTTGAAATTAAAAAGTTGAAACTTGTGCAACAAGGATTTTATTACAATGTTAAACCATTATGGACTGAGAAGACATCACGTAACAACCTTTGTCAGGACTACATTTTCTACTCATCTTAATATTTTAAAGGGGCAGTTTACCCAAAATCGATATTTCTGTTATTTTGTCTACATGTTATGCCTATATATATAAAGTTGATGGTATTTTATGATACAATTTGAGTTTTTAGGTGAATTATTATTTCAAGAGTAGCTCCAGTTCTCGCCCAGCTTAATTTCTATGATTACTTTCATGACATCTACAGAGCTCTTCTTGACTTTCAGGCATGTGCACATGATGTGTTTGTGAAAAGGAGTGCTTGTGATCTGTAATTTCCTCTTGAGAGGTGTTTCAATATGAGAAGTCTCAGTTATAGGGTACTTGTTCAGCGCTGAGAGTGCTTGTGGTACGGGGGACAGACTCACGGTGAAACCATCACTCACTGCTCTCAGCTCTGAGTGATGCACATTGACTTTGCCATGCAGTCATCCATTAAAATACAGACAGCAAATTGCTCTTCCATTTCCCTCTCTGTCATCGTTCATGCACTCCAAATAATGACAGAGAGATAAAAGTTGATCATATTGATACAAACACATACGTTCACAAGAACCAAACTTTTGAGAACAATGAGAACTTAATGGTTGTCCTTCAGGTCTGTACTTTCCTTCTTTAAGTGTACTTTTGTCCATACTAACACTTTCTATTTTTGGAGGTCTTCGCAGATTTTCTTCTTTGCAATGATTGATTGAGTGTTGGCTTTTGTGTTCTTTTAATATGTCATCTCCAGCACACTTTACAATCCCAGCTGTCCACAGTCTGACACTCTTTGCATGTGTTTGCAGTCGAAGATGAGCATCCATCAACACTGTCACCCAAAAAGAAGCAGCGCAACGGAGGCATGCGAAATTCACCAAACTGCTCACCCAAAATGATGAGGTAAGACATTGATTTCAAGACGCTCCCTCCTGTCTTCAAAAGGAAAGGGTGGGGGAGGCAGGACGGAGAGTGGTGGGATGGTGGAAGTCGGAGAAAGAGAGTGAGCGAATGAGAAAGAGAGAAAGAGAAAGAGAGAGAGGGCCTTTTTAGGCCGAGGCGTTTGAGCTGTCAGCCTGTCAGCGGTTAATGATAGAGCTGAAATATTTCTGTCATGAAAGCGGCTATGAAAAATACTCTTGCTTTAAAGTCTCAGCTGTCATCTCCCCCCAGTCCCGTCCACATGTAGTTCTTAAACAGCGGTGGCACTAATGACAGTGCCAACCAATCAGAGACGCCAGCATGGTTACTTAGCCTCGGGGCTCTTCATCTATTGTGGGAACCCCTGTGAGGAGTGTTTAAGGCCATATGTGAGATGTATCATCGCAATCAAAAATGAATTCAAATATTACCTTCCTTTTATCCTGTCCGGCGGAATTATAATGCCGCTAATTGATTTTGACTGATAAAAGGACTTGCTTTCTGCCCATGTGGCCGGGAGACGTTTATGCAGAGGGCTCGAAAAATGTAGAGACAATGCCTTCCTTTCTCAGTCACAAGTGAAAGTCTTACTGAAGGTTCGAGAGAAGTTGCTTTCTGCAAAGTGAGAACTAACATGCTTGCTGTTGAAAAACATAATAAAACATGATTACAGTTTTTGTATCTATTGCAATGCCATGACTTACAATTGAATGATAGCATTTAAAACTGGGGTTGAATTTTTTATTTGTTAAATATGTAAACCACACGCACATGTAGTGAAATTCAACCTGATCTCACGAATTTCCATGGTATAGTCACGGAATATTTTGCTCATTTATCCGTGTCATTGTCACAGATCTCCTCATTTTTCTATGGCCGTACCACGGACTTTCTTTTCCATGTCATCGTCACGGATTGGTTACTCAAATGTTTTCTTACTATCGTTGCTTCGGTTTAGGGTTAGATTTACATAAAATGACATCCTTGCCAAAAACCCAACGGCAGGCGACAATGGTTTAAAAATCTGATAATACAAAGTAATGAATCAGAAAAAAATAGCATAAGCCAATAATCATAGTGATATCCTAACGCAAACACCAAATCTAAACCGAAGCAACGATGGTTTGAAAATAGGAAAAAGCAGTTGAGTAACCAATCCGTGACAATGACACAGATAAGAAAGTCCGTGGTACGGCCACAGAAAAAGATACGTGACAATGACACGGATAATGAAGCAAAATATTCTGTGACTATACCATGGAACTTTGTGAGATCATGTTAAGTGAATCATAAGTTATCCAGAGAAAGTGAGATAATGTTTTGTGTGTGTTGCGTGCTCGTGTCTCGCCCCGTCTGCGGTACGCCTCCAGGAGCTCGGGTTTATTCGGAAAGTATCAGTACAGTTGATCTGTCTTTTATGAATCTGAAAAACTAAAGACTTTTCGGAGATATGAAGGATGTAATACTACTCTATTGGTACTCAAGATTACCACAAGAGATTAGCAGAAACAGTGGGTGTTATGGGAGCTTTAACTTAACTCTTTCCCCGCCAGCATTTTTCATGATTTTCAAGTTTAATGCCTCCCAGAAAATGCTCTTCTTTAAATATATAAACATTAGGGCCGGGACTTTAACGCGTTAATTAAGATTAATTAATTACACAAAAATAACGCGTTAAAATTTTTTAACGCATTTTAATCGCACTTATTTTTGCACCGCGGAACATTTCTCATGAGTTTCGGCGGACCGATTATACTGGAGCACCAACTAGCGTTCATGACTTCACAACAAACCACAGTGAACATGAACCAAGAGGCTGATGAGATCGCTTTGGTTGGCCCCGTGGATGGGAATTTTTTTATAAAAAACGAACGGATGTAAGCGTCGATAAAAGCATGGTTGTGTGTAAGCTATGCAACAAGGAATTCACATATCACCGCAGCACATCGAGCATCTCAATGCAAAACATATAGCAGCTAGCGTGGACATTAGCCCGACTCCGGGCACAACGACTTATTCGGACGGGATTAGTTTTACATAGGGATGTGGGGTAAAGCAAGTTTTTATCAGAGCTTCTCGGTGATTTTAGTCCAGTCCGAATGCTCCATGTCAGTAATCATTACGGACAATGTCAGTAAAGATTACGGCGTCTTTTACCTTCTGTAAAAAGGTCCGGAGAAATTACCTCAGGTAATACAAATCCAGTGCGAATAGACCAGCTGTAAATATACACGTAAATCGCGTCATTTCCTTTTAATTTGCGGGTTTCTTTTAAATATAAAAGCGCTTAAAGAAGCATTTACTTGCGTTCTAGACGGAGAAACAAGTCAGTTACAAGTCAGTTTCTGAATAAAACACGACACAAACTTTAAAAAAAAAGTCAAATTTACTTCTCAGAGGCATGGAACTGTTTATGAAACTGACGTTCTCCCCAAACTGAAATTAAACACAGTGTTTCGCGTTTTCCTTGTCTGTGTCATGTTGTTTGCACATCTGATATCTGGAAGCAAGGTAACGTGCACGTGAAGACGAGAGGTGACGCGCTGCGCCAACGAGTTACCCCTCCCACTTCTGAATGTTTTACAGAGATTTCTAATCCCGTCCGAATTGACCATTAATATTACCGACGTCCTGTGGTAAAATTACATTACGCCATCTACCCCTGTAAAACCAATCCTGTCCGAATAGGGCTCAATAAACAATATTTTGTTGCTTAAGCTTATGTATTCAGTCATTATTCATGGTACACTCTAAGAACGAATGTGTTAAAAACAACACATTAGTGTTGATTCTGGGACAACACACTAACTGCGTCGTCCTGGAATCCACCCATCTCTGTGTTATTATTGAAACAACACATTTTGTGTTACTTTTAACACAACATGTGTTATACTTGAACACAAAATCAAGACAAAGTGACTCATAATGTGTTAAAATTACACATAATGTGTTAAAAGCTTACAGCACAATGATGTGTATAAAATTAACACATCCTTTCTAAGAGTGTATACTAAAATCCATGTAAAAAATTACTTCTTAATGTTCTCAGGTCAAATATTTATATGCGATTAAAATGCGATTAATTTAGATTAATTAATTACAAAGCCTCTAATTAATTAGATTAATTTTTTTAATCGAGTCCCGGCCCTAATAAACATACAATATATAAAAATGAAAGAACAGACCCTCTGCTTTCAAACAAACAAATAAACAAAAAAAGTTTCATCCTACCTTCATTAGTTCTCTTTTTACCTCTCAATAATGGTTAGGTTTCTTCAAAAACACAAAATTTTGAACATAAAGCTGATATATTTCCATTTTTGTAAAGGACTTTTGATAGAGATCAGATGCAGAGTGATCTTCAAACTTAGACGGGCAAACAGCGGTTTGCCTTATGGCGATACTTCCGGGTTTTATAAGTTGCAGAAGTATCCACCTGCTGGATAATAGTGGTATTGCTGATTGACGAGATAACTCGTCAATGTATTAAATGAGATAACTCGTCAATGACGGGGAAAGCGTTAATTATATTTACATTTTGTTGTTCAGTATTGTTTTTGGTTCGGTCTGGTTGTCCTCCATGTAGCAGTAAAGTTCAATAAGTACTCCAGACAGATTTCCAACTCACATTTCCCCCCCAAAAAGCAATTACGCCAAATTTTACATACAGCAAACTGTCAGCCCTGCAGAGAATTTTGCCCTTTAGTTTGCTTTTCAATTGTATTTTGCCTTTAAGTTGATTGTGGGTCTCAAACAATAAAACAGAAAGATAAAGGAATGAAAAAGAAAATAAATAGCTTTCAGCGACTGCTTAGAAGAATCATTCTATTTTATTGCTAAACTTAACAGTGCAAAACAGTTTTTCTGAGCAGATTTGAAAGTCCCCGCTTGCCATGTAATGTATGCATCGACTCTTTGATCTACAAGTGATAATAATTCTTGGGAGATATTTACCCTGTTTTGAAACGCTTCAAAGCGGTGTCAAAGTTTTCTGTGCTTTAGGGTGCCTCTGTGTTCGCGTGGCTCTTGGGTACTGGATGACAGATCCTCTGTTCTAGGTGTAAGCTTTTCAAGCCCGAGCCCTGGAGCGAAACATCAGAATTACCAAAGACAGACCTGTGGTATCCCTCGACCCGTGCCCTCCCTGCCAATATATTACAACATACATTAAATACCTCGCCGTTACGACCTGCGTTTTATGCACAATGAAAAGCGATTGTTTGAGGGAGCCTTAGGGATACTTTATTCAACAAGCAGGAAAGGGAAAAACATCGAGCGTATACCATATCAAGTATGGTTTTTACAGGCTTCTGTGCCTCCAGGCCGTCGTAAATAAATAATGATCAACAGATTGGCTGTGGGTTTTTGAAAAGCATGCCTTTGTCAGTTTGCATGATAGGGAAAATTTCAAAGCGAGGAGCTGCTTTCATAGGCTGCCGGAGAGGGATTCGGGGAGCCAGTGACTGTCGAGTGATGTGCTGGAATTGCTGAACGCTGTTTGAAAAGCAGCTCGCCCGGCTCTGAGGGCAACTTCTGTTCTCTCTCTCTCTCTCTTTCTCTCTCTCCCTCTCTCTCCTCAAATGCACATCTAGGACACTGCTCCGGACATACCAATTAAATGGAGAACTTTCTGTCTCAGTTAGGGTACCTGGTACACTTCCTGCAAAGTACCCAAAACACACATTTGTCGTCAGATTTGAAGAGTATTAATCATGGTTTTAAATGTGTTGGTCTAGACTCTAAACCAATGTAAGTGGTATTTGGGAAGAAAGTCTAAATATGAGGCAAAACTAATTAAGTCACAATGCATTTGTGCCGCAGTAACTGCACTGTGAGCAAAGTCACGTGAGTGACGCCGGATCGTGCTTATGACTGGCAGGTGGCGCTGACAGCGGGTGAGAGATAGCTATCTTGGCAGAGGTGCACTGCACCAGTCAGCACGTCAAGTTCAGATTAAAATGACAGCAAGTCCGTAGAGCGTGTGGTAAAGCACGCGGCACATAATGAAATATTCAGGCGGGGTGTAAAAGCTTTAAATGATTTCACTGTTATTAGCACCTGCACACAGCCTGATATCATCTCACGCATGCATGTTAATTGACACGTTTCTGATGTGATGCTTCGGCTATCAAACATGGTTGAAACGGCGTATGACGGAGGCAGAGTGTGCCGCTGAATTACCTGCTTGGGAAAGTCAGAGAAAGTATAGTCATTATTTTAGTAAGGTTTGTGCTGTTTCTGATTTTCTTACCACATACACATCACTTACAGTAATTCTTTCATTGTAAGATTTTGAGTTTTGTTATTTGTGCTCCGGATAATGGTGCATTTATTCAAGGTGTAAATTAATTTTCCAGACTATTATCTGACGTTATGCAAATCTGGAAGGTGAGGCAGAGGTCCCATCATTCATTATTAGAATGATTAACAAGGAGCTAATGCAATTTACAAACCTCATTTGGTGCGGTGTTAATTACAGCGTGTTACAGAACCAAGCATCTCAGGCACTGTATTATTATGTCAGTTGAATTACATCACATGCATAAAATGGAAGAATGCACAGTGATGTTAATGAATAAACAGCTATTCATTGCAATGATAAACCCTGTAATTTATCCAACGCCTTCTATTTTAAGCTTCAGCTAGAAAAGAATATCCATTAAAACAAGTGTTGTAGATGTCATAATCCACCATTTGCCAGACTAGGAGATTGTAAGGAATTCTTTATATATTCTCAACTAAGTGGTTTACTGTCATTAGGACCAGTTTAAAATAAAACTTTGGTCAGGGGTTGTTAATACAGTATAGTGCTGTGGATAATATCAACAGGGCAGACACTAAGAGAACATGTTTCCCTGCAGCCACATCTCTGAGATGGGGCTTTGTTGTCTGCCCCCAGGCAATTTCCTCAAAGGCAGTCTTTCTGGCCCATCTCAGGCCCGGTAATGGTTGCATGGTGGGTTTTAGTTGACAGTTTTATGCATTTACAAGTGTTCTGTGGTTTCACAACCCTCATAGTATCAACCGCAGAGTAACTAAGGGACAAAAATGATGGCATATTTGTACTAAAATATATATCTATATCAGAAATGGCTAATGCACCGGTTCACCTGTGTGGCTGTGTATTATTTATAAATTATTCAATCTTTATTTTTGGGAAAAGTAAGTTTTCCCATATGCCGGTACTGTGCTAATGCCTATTGGAACATTCACAACAATTTTGCTGTACCTTTATCTTTGTATAGCAATACTACTACTACTACTACTACTAATAATAATAATAAAAGTTGTATTTGTATAATACATTTACATAATTAAAATGATAATTATACTAATACAAGAATATACTTGATTGCAATTGATTTAAATACATTTTTCACAGTAAATTTAATGTTTATAACATGAATAATTATATTTAAAGAACTATATAAATGTTTTATTAATATGGTTTAATTAATAATTTACCAATTGTAATATTTGCACTATCATGGATTTGTTTTTATATGCAAAACACATTGAAAACAGTGCTAAATTTGTGCTAAAAAGTATTCAGATATTTCTTAACAGATTTTTATCTGCAATAAAAATTAAAACAGCGCTGAATTTATGCTAAAATGTTTTCTGTAAAGCTTCTAAAAAGCACAATAAAAAGAAATATAATTTAATTTAGTTGAAATATTTATGCAAATAGCAATTTCTAATTGCAATTTCAATTTCTTTATTTTTAGGAATGTTTTAAAACATAAAATCATTTTACATAAAAAAAATAAAATACAATTTTCAGTTTTAGTGCTTTAAAAAATATCCAGGCAGCAACATTTTAAAGTAACGAGAAATGATAGAAATGACCGCTTTTGTTCACTATTTGATAGGAATTGTTTAACATTATATGTTTGGAAATATATAACGTCACACATATGGCCATGTTGGATACCAGGCAGAAATTTAAAGTCTTTTTGGCAGATAATACAACCAGAACAAGCCCAAAACAGCATTCCACTATGTGTTGAATTTCTATTCACAGCAAACATACCCAGATCAAGTATCAAATGAACAGGCAGCACATTCAGTTGATAAATTCTGCTTTTCATTTGTATAGTTTATCTACTGAGCTATTTGGAAAGTATTCAAGGGCTCAGCGAACACTTCTCTAAATAAATGCAAGTTGTTCACAGGCGCTAGCACAGAGCTAAGACCTCCTTCACGGTCAACATTCCCCCAGATCAGCTTCAGCAGGACGTGCTGATATAGGTTAGCCTGTTTAGACGTGACACTCCTCTAAAACATTAATGGCCTTCAGTTTGGGGGAGCAAAATGTGATTGGGCAAATTCCTGAAATATTTAAAGTGCGGCTCTGTTAAAGCTTTTACCGTTGGATGGATCGCGTCAGGAGCGATGCCGAGTAAAAGCCGGTAATTGGCGTTCCATTCTGGTGCCACTCAGTGAGTGAAGTGCTCGGGCTCCATCTCTCCACTCCAGCGCTGTCACCGGGGCGGACGCTTTGATGACTCCGCATTCCTGGCAGCCCAGAGAGAGCTGCAGTTATGATGGAGTCCAATGCACAAATTCAATCTGACAATGACAAGCCGTGTCAGCACAGACCTGTTTACTGCTTATTTATTGTTGATAGACTTCTGTTTGGATGCGCTGAAAGTTTGTCCTTTGACAAATGTCACAATTAAACCCAGAGGATAAATTCTTACTGTTGGGTTTTTACGAACCCGCATTTGCAAAATGAGGTGTTGGCGGGCAAATAAGGTCAAGCTTATGCGTTTTGTTCTCTGATTTTACAGACACGACCCTCTGCTTGTTCCGGGAAACGAGCAGGTTGAAAACATGGATGCTAGTGTGAAGAGATACGACTCCACTGGAATGTTTCACTGGTGTCCATCCAAAGAAATTGAGAAGGTCATTCTGGTAGGTAGCACTGGAACTGGTCCAGTTAATGGCACTTAATTTGTAGTATAAATATGTATGCAAAACATATTTATGCCTTCAAGTGTCTGATTTTTCTTCTTGGAGATGCATTCACTGCCCATAATGAAACTGTTACGGTTTTATTTCCGTTTCATAAATGTAACAAAAGTAAAAAAAATGTCCTGAAGCAACTTGAAGTGCAGGTTTTGTGAGATGAAAACTTAGTTTTATATTTAGACATAAAAATATTATAGTGTAATGATGAAGCACGTCATACCCTGAAATCAATAGAAATAGAAATTAATAGAAAATTACAAGTAGCTTTGCACATGGAGTCATTTGAAATTTTGCATGTTAAAAAATAAATAAATAACAAAAATAAATACAGATTGAAGAACAGATAAAACAGATCTGACCCCTTAATTTAACCCATCCCACTTGAGTAGTAAACACATCTGGAGCAGTGCACAGCTATCACTGCACCTGGGAAGCAATTGGGAATAAGGTGCCTTGCTCAGGGGCACCTCATTCTCAACCTGCCGGTTGTGACACTGAACCACTGACCTTTGGGTACCAAAAATGATACAGTTTTGTGCTCAAGTTAAGTAAGCAATAGACTGTTGCTAATGCCATTTGTCCATTTGTAGTCTCAGGTAACTAGCTGATTTTTAACATGGTTTCTTAATAGAAGATGGAGGCATTTTGATAAAAGGACTGAAAGTAACAGGACTGAGTTTTTAGCATAGATTTAGCAAATACATGAAATATAGCTGAAGTAAATATGTGCTAATAGCATAAAGACACTTAGCAAATTCTAATGATTTACCAAAATGTTTCATTTTAAAACAATTTGATAACATCAAATAAATTATATATGTAACAGGACTGAACATTAAGATTGACATTCACAGTCATAGCATCAATATCATAAAATATACAGAAAAGAAAATGAGTGACTTTTGATCTTCAAATGACCTTCAGAAGATCCAGATTATGTCACTCCTCTTGAAAATGTGATTGCGGGATATTCCAAAATTTTTAGAGGGGGGAACGTGTAGGGTAACAGGACTGAGTCAAATCCTGTGGACATAACTAAAATAAAGCCATAAGCCCCAAGAAGCAGTGGGTTACCAGTGCATTTTATAACAGACAGTCCGTTTCGCGTTGTGCCTAACGCCCCTTAGCTGTATAAAATGCACTGTAACATCACTGCTTCGTGGAGCTTATTGCTTTTATAAAATGGATACTTTACATGCATAGCAAGATTTTATAAAATAAAACACAAATAAGCTGTAATTATATTAGTACAAATATTACTCTTCCGCCTAACAAAATAGTTCCTCAGAATCAAGTGTGGCTGCAACAGAGCAAAGTTTCCAAACAAGAAAGCAAAGACACAATGAAAATATGATTAAGGACTGTCCTGTTTATTTTCATAAATTAACATTCATCTAATTTATACATAAACATTTATATCGTGCAAATGTTGAAGTGTGGATCAAATATACTTGGAAGCTTGCTTAAATTTCCCTGTCAGTGTCTTTAAAAAAGTTGCCAGTTTTAGTTTAACCCATGTTTAGTTTAACGTTAATGCCTTCCAGAAAAATAAATAAACATAAAATATATCAAATGAAAAAACAGACCCTACACTTTCAAACAGACAAACCTTCATGTGTTCTCTTATCACCTCTCAAAATTTTAGCAAAAAGCTGAGATAATTTCATTTTTGGGAAGGACTTTTGTTAGAGATCAGATTCAGAACTTACACTTTTTTAGTGTTGAGTGAATGCTTCAGTGTTTAAGTTGGGTAAGATCGCCACCTAGTGGATAATAGCGGAAATATGAATTGGGGAAAAAAAAATTTCAGGGAAGCGTTTTCTCTTAATCGACAAGATAACTCAAGAATGTTTATTGACATTTATCTGGATATCGCCATTAATTGTGCAATTTAATTTTTTTTAAAAATATGATTAAAGACTGGTGTTTATTTTCATAAATCAGTACGCAGCAACAATGGCACAGTGATACTTAAGCTATATAATGTGGTCTGAACTGTGGGGTTACCAGGGTATTTTATCACAGCTTTTATCACGCATTTCAACCAATCATAATGAAGGACCAGAACTATCCTTTTATTATGTGCATTTTATCTAAAATATTATTACTTTTCCATGGTAAAAAATATTTAAGGCAAAGATGGAATATGGACCCACACAAAAATGCAAATAATTAAAGATATCTAAAGAATTGTTTGCTTTATATTTAGAGGTAAAGTATAGCGATAGAGAGCAGGGACAAATAAAAAAATGCTATTTTTCAGTGTTCTGTGTAGTTTTTATTAATGTTTTAAAATATTTAGTTTAAATTTGGTGTAAGATTAACATGCAGGACACTTTGCTTAATAATAAAATGCATTTTGGAGTTACTTTTCATACATTTTTAAACTTTTCATTAATATCCTGGAGACAGAAATGTTAATCATTCAGTGGAATGACCCATGAAGACTATTTTGTATTGTTTTGCAGATTTGTTGCAACCGATGAATTATTACACATTGAAGTGTGCAAGGTTTTTTCTACTAAAAATGCATATGAAAATTTCGAACTACGGTGTACAAAGATTTTAAGACCATTTCCCCCACATATTTAAAGACACACTATGCAGTTATTTTACCTTAATATAACAGCTTCAAAGTCATTTCGATGGTAAACGAAGTCATAGTATGGCGAATCATCCCCCTGTTGAAGCTCGGGAAGGACGCCGCTACCAAAACCAGCAATGCAAGCTTGAGAGAACCGCCCCTGACAAATCTCGCGAGAATCACGACTTGCTTTACGGCAACGACGTCACACACGTTAGGCTTGTTCAACTTCGTGCAGCGCTGCAAGAACCGGCAGTCGGATGACGTAAAAGTACCGCGAGAATGATCCGAGACGGCACTTTGACGTCATCCGGCTGTTGGTTCCTGCAGCGCTGCACGAAGTCAAACAAGCCTGTAACAACAAGCCTGTAACAACAACTGCACGCGCGCATTTGAGACGTGATGCTCGATGAGGGAAACAGCTAAGAAAATCCGTTCGGAAGAGAGTAGAAAGCGAAAAAGAGAATCTGACCGAGTTAGGAACCGGACAAGAGTCCCACGCGGTCAGGTTTTTACTCGTTGGCGTGGGCTAATAGACAGCCCTGGATGCAAAAGGGATGCTGATCTGGCGATCTTGTTGATGGAGAAGTAAGTTAATCTTTTATTTGTAAATTTGTTTGCGGTCTATGTTGTATGTGGTTGCGCTTGCTTGTAGTGTGTATTTTTTTACTAAGCTGTTCATTCATCCAGTGTTGATAATTAGACCAGTAAAATAACTTCAACAAGGGTCTAGCTAGCTTACGATCATAAGAGCATTTAGCAGACTTGCTAACAAACACTCGTTTCTCTTACATGTTTTTTTTGGCCATCTAAACTCAAGTGTTGTGTTGTGATGTGTACGTAGTCATTTGTCTAATTTCGATTGCTTATGGCCAACGAATAACGGCCAATGTTATGAAATAATGCAACGTATACAATTAACTTTGTCAATACATTTTGTAATGTTTACATTACAATTAAAAAACAAATGAAATTATACAGTAGACATAACGTTAGACTATAGACTGTTTACTTGTGATTAAGCTGCAATCTTGTAAAAACGTAATAAGCCAGCAAACGCGGTAGGCTACTTTTATTATTATATGCCTACTCTACACTTGGCATAAACTTCATATTATCCTATTACCATCATCTGTAGTTTAGTAGACATGCAGTAGCCTAATATTTGTATGAAACTGTGAAACATTCCCTGGTCATTATCTTCGAAGTCCATCTCACGCCCAACACTATCCTAACAGGTACATACAGAGTGGGCGTGCGAAATTACGACAGTTGCAAGTTTTCCCCAGTGACTCTAGGGGTCGCTGTTTGACAAAAACATCAAACTGCATGGAATGCCTTTAATTAATCAAGAAATAAGACTTAAATTTAGTATTAAAGGTCTAGTATTTGTTTCTTAAAGTACTATTTTTTTTGTTACTATAGTTTTCTGAAATGTATTCATAAAAATACGACATGCTTTTTATACAATGAAATCATTAATTGAATCAGATATTTATTGTTTATAGTCATCATTTTAAACACAACCTCTTGCTGTAGAAATTAGACAGTCTTTGAATGACATTGTAACTTGTTTGTTTCTGGCTTATTTATTGCAGACACGCAGCGAGGCCTCCATGACAGTTTTAAGTGGACATGTAGTAGTCTGTATATTTGGAGATGTCACGTCAGCGTTAGTGGGGCTGCGAAACCTGGTGATGCCTTTAAGAGCGAGCAACTTCCATTACCACGAGCTAAAACCCATCGTGTTTGTGGGGTCATTAGACTATCTGAGAAGAGAGTGGGAAACCCTTCACAACTTCCCCAAAGTCTCCATTTTACCTGTGAGTACACACATTCAGCACCTGCAGGAAAAAATTATACATGCAATCCAAGACTTTATTTTGAAGTATATGATTTCCCATGTTTCAGTTTTTGCATTTATTAGTGCAAGCACAGATGTGCTGGCACAACGTTCCTGTTAGCTGTGTGAAAATCTGGCTTTGTTTCCTGCTTTAGTGCTTGTTAGCACCGACTTGACTGAGTATTCAAAACGTTGCCGTCAGCAAAGCCTAGCATTTAGATTAGACTGCATCTCTTCTTCTCCCAGCACATAGTTAGATCAGCTGAATGTCACTGCCTTTAGAAAAGTAAATACTTGTTAACTAATTTCCCCGAGCCCCTGTGCTCCGTATTTAATTTGTTTTTCTCTTTCGTTTCCTCACTCACTCTCTCTCTCTCTCCGCTGAAGGGTACGCCATTAAGTCGAGCTGATTTAAGGGCCGTCAACATCAACCTCTGCGACATGTGCGTTATCCTGTCAGCCAATCAGAACAATATCGACGATGCTTCACTGCAGGACAAAGAATGCATCTTGGCGTCTCTTAACATCAAATCTATGCAGTTTGATGACAGCATCGGAGTATTACAGGCTAATTCGCAAGGTAAGAAATGGCCGAGGATAGTACAGTGAGCTGCCACATTGAGAAGTGCCCTCAGGAGCAGTAGACTCTTATAATGTAAAACCAGCACCAGTGTGCTTTTAAAGGCAGCAAGGTGCAAATGTATTTCCAAAAAATAATCTGCCATCATTTACACACCGTTGTGTCAAGCCAAACCTGTGCGACATTTTATATATTTAGTTTTTTTACTATATGGTGAAATTAAATGGGTATACAGGGGACAACAGTGGTTACTATTCACTATAATGTAATTAAAGAATCTAGGAATTTTGCTAGATTTTGTATTGTCTGTTCCATGCAAAAAGGAAAGTCATACAGATTTTGTTTATTTATTTATTTAGAGGAAACTGTAGCTTTAATATAGAAAATATGGTATATACTGTATTACTAGAACTTGCTCCAAGCAAGCCATTGATTTACTAAAACAGACATGAATTTATAAAGAAAAGGAGAATTGTAATTTCACAGGTTTGCACATACAGTACAGAAACACAATAAATTAGCCATTTAGGCACTGTATTCAAACATAAAAAATGTACATATTTGCATTTCATGCATATGTATGTTTTTATAAGATGGCATATGCAATCTCAAGCAAGTGTATTATATATTTCCCTGTAATCAAAGCTCTCAAAAACATCCCAAACATTTCTGTCCAGATTGCGTATTATTTGCCTCCGGTTGCTGGACCGCGGCAGATTTGTTTGGCGACAAATTGACTCGAACAGATTGTTTATGCATTCAGATAAACATGTAACCCTCTTGCGCCCATCAGGATTCATCATCATTAAACAGACAGTACAAATCAGCAGCTTCATATTCTCAGCTGCTCTTCATTACGCAAATTACACACCCCGCACAAGCTGGCCCACAACAATTAACAATTCAACCATTATCCAGCATCCTCTTTTTGCACAGAAAGATGGATTTAAAGCTCTAGAACGACAGCTTTTGAATGAAACGTGTCTGAAACACTTCTGGTTGAATGGTGGTGGCGGGTTTGGGAAGAGAAGGTCCCTCTGGTGCAGATGATAATAGATGGTGATCATACTGTTCATGCAGGAGAAAACCATACGTCATTACTGCTTCCTCAATTAATTGAACCCAACATCTGGCGCGATCAGCAGCAGAGAAACAGTGTGTAATAAAGATTTATTTCATTAACACTTCGAATATTAGACCTTGTTTGAACCACCAAGTAAACTTTTGCAGCTATGGCAATATATTTTGCAGTGCATTGTTTGCTTGCATTTCCAGCTCATCAAGATTTAATTTTCTTTCAAGAATAAACAGTAAAAGGTTAAAAACCGATGCTATTGAAATCTGTATGAGATACAGGTGTAACAAATTACATCATACCGCATCATCTTAAGAAATATTCTTGCTCTCAGCATCTTACTGTTTCAGTGCAGGTTGTTAAACTTGCACAAAAGGTGCTATTGAATAAATCAGGGAGACTTTTACCAGGGGAAGAGACAACATAGTGCATTGCATTAAGTGCTTAGGGGTCTTTGAATAAAGTACAGTAAGTCAAGCTTATGTGGTGCAGTAACTTTGAAAAATAAACATGAGCAAAGTTTATAAAGCGACTTAACGAGATTATATTGGCTCAGTATATGGTTATGGGCTCTTTTAGTTTACGTTACATAATACAAGAATACTTATACCTGGACTGTTCATATTTTTTTTAAATGTAAAATATTTGTACACTTGACCCACTTAATGAAACTAATTCATTGTGAATAAAACAAACCAGCTGCTATTCTTATTAGATGAAAAATAACCTTTTAGGGAACAGGAACTTAGGTGTAGCTTTTTATAGCTGACTTTGTAAATGTGCATCTGATGTCTTCCCACTTTCATTTGCACATTTAAGAAAAAGCCGTAGTCTTTTTGTGTTGTGTACTCTTTGCTTCATAGTCTATTAAACTTCGTAGTTGTAAAGCAAGACAGCATCTTTATAGCATCCTGCAGACCTTTTAAAACTTTGTGACCTGAATCTTTTCCCCGCATTATGTCTGTCACTGTAAAAACGTTACGCTTGCATTTTTCTGTGGTTGATGGATGTCAAAACAGGGCAGATGCATTATGCATATAGCATTACTGATTTAAAGTGTTTACTTGTCAGCTTGGGCAAATGCAAAAGTGTCAAATCGTGTGAATTCATACTCTTGTCACTGTTGCTTGTATTTCATGGCATTTCACATAAAAGGTTTTCAGGATCCACTTCACCAGTTTTATGGTAACAAAATGAACAGCATATAAAATTTATACCTGGCGGTTGATGGAAGGCAGCAAATGTTAAATATGCTTGAGCTGACCCTTAAAAGCCGAATATATATATTTCACACTTTACGCTAGTGTCACCATCCACTTATCTGCTGTCGCCACCCGAAACTCTACAATATCTTCATTTCGCTTAGCATTTTAAAAAACAGACAAAAGCTTTTATTGTTATGATGTGAAGATCACAATCATCTTACAATTTTTTTCATAACGTTCCCTTTCTCCTTTGTCTTCCAGGTTTCACACCTCCCGGTATGGACAGGTCATCTCCAGAAAACAGTCCTGTGCATGGCTTAGTGAGGCAGGCGTCCGTCACCACCGGATCAAACATCCCCATCATAACCGAACTCGGTGAGACACGACAGCAAGCGCTCGCTAACATGTCAAAGTCAAGTGTGATTAGAATCTAAACGTATATATCGAGTCTTTAACGTAAAACGTGTTTCTGTGATGTGCGTAACGGCACGGTTGAATATTTCACTGACTGGGTCAAAGTCCCGTTCTCATCAATTGCACCTTTAATGCACTAAAGAGGACCTAGACTTGTAGGGACAGAAAAAAGCATGCAGTTGCAAAATGGATCCATTTATAAATAACAATGAGGGTGGCACTATTCCCATGGTAGGGGGCTCATGAAAGTTTTAGATCTCAGAGGGCACTAAAGCACCAGAGACCGGTCGCTCCAACTCTCCACTGACCCAATTACAGTGTGTTACACACTGTAGAAGTAGAAAAGGCTCACAAACTCTATAAACATACACAAACACACATATGCTTGGTTCCTCAAGATCCAGATTCCCGTGGGATTACAGTATATACTCTACTAGCGAAACACTGAAGGCCTGGTTTGCTACAAGTTTGCTGGCATATTGACATTGGTAGGGAAACTAATGTTCATCAGTGATTAAATATTTTAAAGTGGTATTTCAGTTTTTTATCTTTAAAACCATTTAAATGTGAATTAGATATCCTTAAGTTAATTTGTAAGTTTAGCCTGATATCCAAGCTATACATATCATCTGTCATCAATAACCCTTACACTTAACTGACTAATCTACACTTGTCAAGAGACTGAAAATTACCTAGGGCCTCATTTATAAAATGCTGCGTACACTTGATCTTACGATCATTTATCAAAAATGCGTTCGTGTAATTCATAAAACGATCGTACGCGTAGAAAACACATTTACCCCTTTCTTTCAGGTATGAAATCTATAAATCGCAAATGATGTTGAACTTGTGCACAGCTGAGCCATTTTAAATCTCCGCCTTTAAACTTTGTCTAATTAATGTCACTGACATATAAAACGGTGCTTGTCAATGTTTAAACCATTTTCGCGCACCAGGAATGGCTTATATTTCAAAATCCTGCAGCAATTTGACAAAAAAAAGTGCGTATTTCTGCTAAGACCCTGACGTGGCGCTAAGAACTTTTCCACATCAACTTTGGGATGGATTTTTGCACAAACACATTTTACGATCAAATCTGTGCGTACGCACGCTTTATAAATGAGACCCCAGGTGCTCTTCTATAACTGATATAATATAATGTATAATTTTTTTGGGAGGGGCACTTGAAATTTGGTCACCCTGGGGCACTTCACTGTGTTAATCCTTGCCTGGTTCAAGATATTCTGTTCGCGTTACGGCATTCGTAATCGTGTTCCGCTCGCTTTCCCATCGGTTGTGAATGTCTTTTTTTAACGGGGGTGGGATGTTCCCATTCTTCTGTACGGAAAAGGGCACTTTGGGCCTCAAAAAGGGCCTATTGGACAAAGGGGCAGAGGCTCATGCACCCTCAACCCCTCCCTGCACTTGCCTGTTTAGCAGTGTAGAACATAGTAAAATGAAATGATTACATAGCAAAATGTTTCTTCAGGACCATGGTGCTACATACACTGAACTACAAAAAAATAACACGGAGCCAGGGACTAAAATGTAGTTTAACCTAGCCACATAAAGTGCTTGTGTGCAAACTAGTGCAAACAGTGCCAGACAAAAAAAGAATACAGTGCAAAAACAATACAATACACAAGACAGGTGCATAAAAATAAAAACAAATAAAAATAGCACAGACCAGTGTACAGTCTATGGTTCTGAGTACAACAAAGAGTGCTTGAAGACATCCGAACACTTATGATAGCAGCAGTTGGTAGCAGCATAAAAATGTGTAATGTGCAACAGACAGCATTTACGTGTGAAAAGAAATGCATAAAACAGCACTGGAGTCTATAAAAACAGGGGTAAAACGGCATTGGATATGCACACAAACACACACACACACAAAATAAATAAATAAAGGGAAACAAGAGAACACATTTTAATTGGAGAAGAGTGGCTTATATCGTGAACTGCAACCATTTTCATTTCTGCGTCACTTTACTGATATCCCAAAGTTGCAATATTAGCATCCCTAACCTTTTTCTTTATGCATCATAGTTTGATACCTTCAGTGACACTTAAAGTTTTGTTTGTAAAACTATACATTTCTTATTGCACTAAAAAGATTTAGCCTAAAGGTAGAAGGAGTCTACTTTTCTGAACATCATCTTTATCAGTAGATGGTACACATTTCAGTGATCCACACAAACAATCGTCATAGGCGCTTTTAAATCAGACCTGCAATGTCAGTGATATGAGAACATCTGAGAATATACAAGAAACACAAGAAAAATATGCATTGTTCAAAGCAGGTCTTTGTTTTTTCTTTTTAACGCTTCATAGTAATCTTTTCCCCACATTTGCATTACAGTAGATACTTTACCAAAGCCTAAAATATATCCAGTTATCACGAACAAACAATGTTGAACTGTGGAGTTCCCAGAGAAGCGCTTGATTCTGACACTGTACCTTTAGATTTCTAATCCCACTCTTGACATGATGCTCTCATTTATGTTTTCTCTCTCTCTCTCTCTATGGCTTTGAACTTGTTTCAATAACTGTCTCCCCTCAACGCTGTTTTATCATCATTAGCTAAGCCTGGCAAACTACTGCCTTTGGTTTCATTCAATCAGGAAAAAAACACTGGAACCAACATACAAATGATAACAGAACTGGGTAAGCTGTGCCTTTGTCCTCCGCTGCTCTGATACACCGCCTCATCGGCTTGTCTTGATTTCTCTCGCTGCAGCTGGGGCCTGCTCCCATGGCATCACTTTGAACACATTTTTATCCTTAGTTCTGGTTGAAATTGACTGTCTTGTTTTTTGGCCTTTTTTCATTTTTTCTTAAAGCATCACTGGGTCTTTGATCATATGACTGTGTCCTTGTGGCTGTTTCCATAGCATCTCCCTGCAGTTCAGTTTCTTTGGCCCGGGCTCTTTTTCATCAGTGGCCTGTCTGAAAGACTGACATTTCTGTTCCTCATAGGAAGTGTGGGAAGAAATCAAATTATAAAACGAAAAATACCTTCAGATCCAAGCTCGCTTTAAGCTGTTAATATTTATTTATATATTTATTTTGATGTTGGGCCTAATCTCTGAAGCCCAGATTTTTGAAAGAGAGTGAAACAAAGATTTGTGTTAGGTCGTGTTCAGACAAAGTGGGATTTTAGGGCACTGTCTCGATATGCTGGCCGCTGAGATAATACAGAGAATAGCCTCAAAGCGGTCAGTTTTTTCATGTTGTCCAAACAAAGATACTGATGTTTAAAAGCTTGTTATTCTTTATAAGCGGACATATTTGCTGGTATTCTTGTCTGATGTAGTACTTACTTTGTTACTTCGACTTTCTGTTTTGTAAGTGTTTTATTGTACATTATATTATTGTATATAGGGGCTGTCATTTGAATTTGAATATGATTTAGTATGATTAAAATAAATGCCCCATGCCCTTTGAGAAATTGTAGGCAAGAGGTGTCACATAAAAATGTGTTGCTTTTGCCAAGATGCAACACAATTGTACAATTATAAATGTGCACTTAGGCTGGGTTTACACTGCAAATCTTGATGCCCAATTCCAATTTTTTGCCTTTATCCGATTTTTTTGACAAACCGCTTAGATAATTTTTTAAGTCGATTGTATCCGCAGTGTTGGGGAAGTTACTTTGAAACTGTAGTTAGATAAGATACAAGCTACTTATCATTAAAAGTAGTTAAACTACAGCCAAGCTACCCATCTGAAAAAGTAGTTAGCTGCACTACAAGTTATGCAAAGTAGCTAGCTACATTAAAACCACATAGATTTTTTTACAATGACATTATATTACAAATAACTAAATATATTTGTTGATGTAGAATTTTTAAAGAAAATGATTGGGGGTTTAAAACAATGTAATGTATTACAATTATGATTTCAGTATTGTTTGAGTTTGTGAACTACACAATACACAAATATTTATCTAAATCTAAAAGTCTGCAAAATTGCCAATGAATAGACATAAAAAATAGAGAGCAGAAAAACATTTTAAATTACTTTTATTTCAGCTCTTTATAATAATAATAATAATAATAATAATAATGGTGAATCATTGTTAATAATTAATACAAACAAACTAAGGTATAATTAATTAATGTGGTTTGATAAACGTATAATATATGGATTTCTTTTCTGTTTGATTGACAGATCCTAAAGCAGTGGCGCAAACACAACATTAGTGTTTTTGTAGGTTTGTTACAAAACTGTGGCAGGACAGATTGGATTTTGTAATAATGGGAAAAAAGGATTCATCACTGCACTTAAAATAGAAATTTGATATAAAAGCAATAAAGCAGGAGGATTAATTCTTAAAATGGCTATTACTCACTTATATGTGCTTAGAGTTTTCAATGCAGACAGACAAATCTTTAATTTGTACAAAAGAATAAGTAAGCTTTACAGTTTGTTACTTTAAGAGACATGAACTTAAGATTCTGCCATCATGCCTTGCTCCATCACGGACATTATAATACGAGTTTGTCGGCGTTACTCTTGCACGTTTGGAACGTAAGCATCTGACAATTGGATCTGCAAAGATGTGTGACAGAACAGTAGATGGCAGTAATGAATTTGAGTTTGTGATCTAAGAAGAGAAGAAGACGCTCCTGCGCTCAGCGCTGCTCTTTGCTAAAAGGCATTACAAAGCAACAACGTTATGTAGCGTCTTGTTGCGCTACATCGCTACTTGCTGGAAAAAGTATTTAACTACTGTTAAAGGAAAACACCACCGTTTTCCAATATTTTACTATGTTCTTACCTCAACTTAGACAAATTAATATATACCTATATGTTTTCAATGTGTGCACTTTTAATTTTTTTACAGCACCTTGTGAATGTGTTAGCATTTAGCCTAGCCCCTTTCATTCCTACAGGATGACTCCAAACAAGGATGAATTTAGAAGCTACCAAACACTTCCATGTTTTCCCTATTTACACGAGTATGTATGGTGGCCCAAAATAAAACTTTTGTTTGGAGCCATAGGAATGAATGGGGCTAAATGATAACGCATTTACGAAGCGCTGTACAAAATTAAAGTTATCTTTAGGTTCGCTGATAAAATGCCAGTGTGAACGCATAATAAATTGGTTTCTTTTTTGGTCCGGACCAAAAGAACCGAAAGAACCGAACTACAACACGCCCTGGGTTATTCAGAAACTAATTTATGTAGATTAAAGCGTAACTAAACCCCTGGTCAGAGCCTGACTCCACCCACTGGCAATATTTGAAAAATGCAAGAAAAGTGGGCAGATCCCAAGGAGATAGAGGGGACGAACTAAGTGTGTGGTGAGATCTAACAAGGGTGTGGTGATCTTGAACCTGCTTACGTCACGAGTCATTTTTTGGACCCAACATCCAATAGGAAAATTCAACTGCAGTAGCCACCGTTCAACCTGAAGAGGGCAGCACTCAGACGTTTTTACACCATATATTGTGGTATTGGAACACTTTACATCCAAATGTCAAAAAACTTACTAAAATCAATGAACAGCACTAATAAAGCATCATTCTTACAGATCATTAACTAAAAAAAGTTGGCTTAGGGTTTAGTTACTCTTTAAATCATTTTTTATGGGTCAATATTTAAATCTCTATTATTTTCTGCATGCAGGCTCACTGAGGTGCATGCAGTTTTTTATTATTGTTATTTCATCCTATTGTTTATTTGACATCTGTTTTCCGACGTGTAGTGAGAAACTCTCTCACTTATCCACCCTTAATCTCCTGTCCTGACTGTTATAGGACTTCGACAGATTCTTCTTTTGACAGTTTTCTAATTTTTCTCTCTGTACTGCAGTGAATGACTCCAACGTTCAGTTTTTGGACCAAGACGATGATGATGACCCAGATACGGAGCTGTATCTGACCCAGCCGTTCGCCTGCGGTACAGCGTTTGCAATCAGCGTACTGGACTCCCTGATGAGTGCGGTGAGTTAGCATCCATCTAGCCGTCTAAACAGCTGCCACGTTCATAAATTTTTCTAGTCTAAATTCCTTTAAACAGATTAGCAGACCTTTAAAGATATTATCACTGATGAATACATCAATTCAGCATGGCCGCCCTAAGCCTTTAAGGGGACTGAATTTATTGAGGGCCCCTCGGTGCCCTATGATTGACTGTTGTCAACGCTTGATTATTTACACTCTATAAATCTAACAAACCCAATATCAATGTTATTAGGTGTACTCAGACATTGCCTTTCAAGCGATTTTGGCAGTATGATAACCTTAAAGGAATATTCAATTTTCATAAAAATCTTGATAATTTACACATCCCCATATCATTCAATATGCTTGTCTTTCTTTGTTTAGTTGAGAGGAAATCAAGTTTTTTTAGGAAAACATTCCAGGATTTTTCTTAAATTTAGTAGACTTTATTGGACATCAACTGTTCACAGTTTCAATGCAGCTAAAAATGGCAGTTTAATGCAGTTTCAAAGGGCTCTAAACGATCCCAAACGAGTCATAAGGGTCTAATTTAGCAACACCATTGTCATTTTTGTCAAGAAAAATAAAAAAATAAGCACTTTTAAACCACAACGTCTTGTCTTGCACTAGCCATCAAATATGTGAAACACACATTTACGGACCATTTTCAACAATAAACTAACACAAAGACATTCATTAGTATCATTCCACATACAACAACGTCTGAACTGTCCTCTTTGCCCACACTTGTAAACACTGGGGCGGTAGTTTTGCATACGTCATGCATGACCCTTCGACGTGTTTACGCAATATGTAGCTCGCGCTGGTGGGTCACACGGCTGGTGCAAGACAAGAAGTTGTGGTTTAAAAGTGCATATTTTTTTATTTTTCTTGCTAATAATGACAATCAATTTGATAGATAAGACCCTTATGCCTCGTTTGGGATCAAAGCCCTTTGAAGCGGCGTTGAGACTGTAATTTTAAACTTGCATTGAAACTGTAAACTGTTGAGGTCCAAAAAAGTCTAATACGGCCATTCCCAAACTGTGGTCCACGGACCACTAGTGGTCCGTAATGGTACTGCAGGTGGTCCGTGTAAAGGCAAAATAAAATATAAAAGAATATATTTTATTAAGAAAAATATCTTTTTTAAGAATATGTTTTAAGAATCTGATGTACTTATGTTATGACCAGTTATAGTTTTAGTGCTAGTAAGCCTATTTAGAAGTGCAGATAAATTCAGGACTTTGTGTAGACATATTTTATTATGAGTATTATGAGGTGGTACGCGAAAATTCTTGATTAGTGGTCCACACACACAAAAAGTTTGAAAACCCCTGGTCTAATACATTGAGAAAATCCTGGAATGTTTTCCTAAAAAAACTTAATTTCTTCTCGACTGAACAAAGAAAGACAACAACATTTTGGATGACATGGGGGTAAATTATCAAGATTTTTTTGGAGTAAGTGGAGTAATCCTTTCAGCCAAAATACCATGCTTTCACGCTGTTGCCGTATTGCAACACTAAAATGTGTTATTTTCAAACTTTTCAATTGAGCACAATATATTTTATTTTTAAGCAACATACAGCAGGTACACCAGGTAAAAATAAAATTTTAGTTATAATATCTTTTAAAAATATATATTTGTAATATACTGTATATTAAAGGTCCCGTTTTTACTGTGTTTTTGAAGCTATGATTGTGTTTATGGTGAGCAATTAAACATGTCTTCATGTTTCATCTTTACAAAACGCGGTACTTTTCACACAATTTTAGCGCTGTTTTCACTGTCCTCAAAACAGGCGGATGTCTGTCTTGTTCTATGAACGAGTTCTGATTGTGTAGTTTGTTTAGTGTGTTGTGATTTAAAAGCATCTTAGATTAGCAGAGCCGTTTGAGCTTAGCTGGTGACTGATGTATTCCTGTGGGTGGAGTTTAGTCAGAAACTCTTATTTTGACATCATTCAACCAGGAAGTAGAGGGCTGTAGTCCAAACCATCCGTTCGCTGTAGGCTTTGAAAGGGGACTTCTGTTAAAGAAAATATATCGCTTGGCATTAAACTTTGAGCTTTATCATTTTGCAGGGATTATTTATGCTCTAACAGCAACATTACACACTAACTAAAGTTTGAAAAATGGGATGAGGAAAAATGGGACCTTTAAATGTAAATATCAAATCAATTAGATGACTTAATGATTTAATTAATTTTGTGTAAATACAGCTTATACCTTGGAAATGGTATCGCAGAATGTCTGAAAAAAACTTGCATTACAAGTATATTGCGATTTAATAAGATAATTTCAGGACTTTCAATTTTAGATGAACAGCTTGAACTGAAAATCTTCTGGGGGTTCCATGGTGGCCAAAGGCCCCTAAGCAGCCACTTAGTTCACTTGAATTGAGATTTTTTTCATTGTGTTACCACTATTCAGACAATCATTTCTCTCTCCTATCATAAAATGTCATATAGAATAACATAAAAGCTTGTCTGAGATTTCTGCAGTAATGTATAAGAAGGAGAGATCCTGCGGCTGCTTTAGATGTAGGGCTCAGGCGTTACCAGTAGGCAGAGGTTTGTAAATGAAATGGCACATTGATCAGACAGCACTGTCAGCTGCGGTGACATCAAAAGGAAAGTTGTTGCCAAGACTCCTCACATAATGTGTCATGAAATGAACTTTCAAGAGTCTTATTAGATCTTTTAACAAGGTAAGTGCTCAAGTTTTCTTTAATGGCGTACCTTGACACGCAAGGTGGGCTGCTACGGGGTCCAAAAGCTCTAATCTCCTAACAGTGTCATTTCGGGTAGAATGGGAAAGATACGTTTTTTCCCCTTTCACTTTCGTTTTTTCTCCTCTCCACCTACGACCGCTGCTATCTCCCCTATCCGTATGATGGCTTAATTCCAGTACCTTTCACTTTGAGTGAAGTTAGAACAAAGCAGCCTTCAAGTGCATTTCACTCTGGACAAAGGTGAAGCTTGCTAATAGACAGCTCTCATCCATCATTCGGCTGAATGCTGCTGTCAGGGGCCCGGAGAGGTGTCACTCTAGCACGGGCCCTCGGTGACACGGCGCTCTGGTGCTCACACAAAGCACCTTATGAGCTTTTATTTTTCTACCTAATTATTTGACAGCTTTATCAGCAATCTGCTGTATCGGCAAACGGTGAAGAAGCCGGTTGACATCATACAAAATCTGTTTTTTTTTTCTTCTTAAATTTGTAACATGATTGTGAAATTTAATAATGAAAATATATGTACATATTAATTTGAGGAAATGCAAAACAGAACCATTCTCGCTAAATCTGAATGAAAAATCTCCCCCCTCATTCTGTTATGAGATCTAAAAACAATTAGTTACAATAATGATAATTAAAATGGCCTCGTGTGCAAAATGCGCCGCTGTTAAGCACGACTGGTGATACCAAAATGGATGGCGTGGGGAGGAGACAGCAACAACAGCTGGCGTAATTGCATTCCTGTGTCTCTTCCCTTCCCAGGGAGTGAAATGAGACGAGACAGATCAGGGTCTAGATAACAGCACTCAGGACAGCTCCAAAATCCGGACTGTCTTGAGTTGTGACTCTAATGGTGCTCACGTCCGGATCTTCTCCCTTATCTTGGCAGACATACTTCAATGATAATATCCTCACCCTGATCCGGACGTTGGTCACGGGAGGCGCCACTCCGGAGCTGGAGGCCCTGTTGGCAGAGGAGAACGCTCTGAGAGGTGGCTACAGCACGCCACAGACGCTGGCTAACAGGGACAGGTGTCGGGTCGCCCAGCTAGCATTGTACGACGGGCCCTTCGCAGACTTGGGGGTAAGTGGATGGTTAAGAGGAGCTGACGCATTTTGCCACTTCACCCAACAGTGGCCGTTCCCGCGTCCAGTGCAGTCCCTGACCGCTAATGCAAAGTGAAGGAGCTGAACATGCAAAGATCTGAAGAAATGTTTTTGTATCTGTGTATGCAGAGAATATTGTTGGTTGAAGTACCGTTGTTGGCTTTGTGAAACCTGACATGCATTGTATTTGAATATTATAAATTATTAATAGACTATAAATGATTAAAGAACTGTGGTTGTGTTTTTTCAGGACGGTGGCTGCTACGGAGACTTATTTTGTAAAGCATTAAAAACGTACAACATGCTGTGCTTCGGCATCTATAGATTACGAGATGCACACTTAGGTGCGCCAAGCCAGTGTATGAAAAGGTGAGCTTTTCATTTTTCCCATTTCATTTGAATGGGCTTTCAGTCCATTACATTACTGTCACAGGCGTATACAGAAGCTCAACTGGGATAATAAGGCCTATGTCTCAATTACTAGCACTGTTGAGTGCACTAACTAGAAAACTGGATAACTTATGATTCACTACATGTTCGAGCCATTTACATTTATGCACTTGCGTGCCGATTTCCAACATAACACAGAAGTCTTACTTACTGCATGCAACTCATGACCCAGTTGGGACTTTTCAACCAGTCCTTCCAGAAAAATGTTGAGGTTTTTTTTGTGATTGTTGCGGGCAAAAACCTGTGATCTTGTGGCATGTTTTCTTAAAAAATGCGATGGAATATGTGGGATATTTATGCAATGAATTTCCGGGAACTTACAAAAACTGTGGGAACTTGCAGCTTTTTAATGATGTTCATGGCACGTAACTACGTTATTTCATAACATTCCCATGGCAACAGGGGACATGGCTGCGCTTGTGTGAAGTAAATGCAAATTTTTTTAACTTTCTGCTAAAGATATATGTGACTTTTTGCTACGAAAATACGGGGATTATGAAATCATGCATCCCCTGCATATTTTGCGCGTGGAAATCTGCAATATATGCAGCGAAAGTGCAGCGTATTTGAAAAATCGCATAATTACGTTTTTCTGGAGGGGCTGTTCAACGAAATCCAGCGTTGAACAAACACACGCGCAAAACTCAGGTGCTACCCCGGATAAACAAACTATATCCATTGTTGCCATAATGCTGGCTTTCTTATCCTTGCATCCAAAAACACAGTTTTTCTTTTGTGCCATTGTTGAGTTTTGATATACAAAACAAAGCTGGCGCGTGAAGTGATGCCTGTGACTTCTAGCGTCCTCGGCTCTCGCTCTCCCAATGATTGATACGTGGGTGTGGTTTTCTAGGGAAAGTGCCCATAAAAATAAATGCTACGTAAGGTCTACCCATGATATGTAAGCTGTAAAAACTTTCCGAAACTTGTACGAACCCTGGCGAAATGCATTCGCACATAAATACTCTGTAACACGTCCAACTGCTTTTTTGACACTTTGCCTATGTTTAGTAAAAGGAAACAGTCTTAATAAGTTAGAATGCTTGAAATACCGTTGACCCCGCAAATGTCTAATAAAGCACATATTTTAATATTAAATTATAGATATTTTAATAAATAGAAACAGACTATGTGTGTGCAGGCCATTGTGTCCTATTTCAACAATTACACTGTCAAAAAATGGTCCCTAGCTGTCATTGGGTCAATGCTCCTAATATTTACAACTTATGTACCAATATGTACCTTTAAAGGAACAGTATGTAAGATTGTGGCCAAAACTGGTATTGCAATCACAAATCTTGTGGCTAAAACTGGTGCTGCAATAACACGACTGGTCGCCAATACACAACATGACAACATAAACATCAGTTGAGGGCTGCAACTCCACTTTTTAAATGACAATATCCTGGCCAGACCACTGTTGTCAGTGATATAAGTATTTAAAATGAAAAAGATTTCTTAATGTCTAGTGACATATCAGGGCCATTTTATGATTGATTGATATACATTTCTTACATACTGTTCCTTTAAGGCACTAATATGCACACTTTGGTACCAATATGTACCTCTGAAGTACTGTGATGTATTTTTTTTAAAAGGTACTGCCCATGTGACTGTTTTTCTGACAGTGTAGACTTTTCTGTATGAGACTAATTGAATGTGTGTGTCTTTACTTCATGTGCACAGATATGTCATCACAAACCCGCCTTACGAGTTCGAGCTGGTGCCCACGGATCTGATCTTCTGTCTGATGCAGTTCGACCACAACGCTGGCCAGTCCAGAGCGAGTCTGTCCCACTCTTCCCATTCCTCCCATTCATCCAGCAAGAAGAGCTCATCGGTCCACTCCATCCCCCCCACAAACCGGCAAAACCGCAGCAGCAAAGCACGCGAAGCACGTGACAAACAGAAGTAAGATGCTCAACCTCTTGGCCTTCATTTACTGTATTATTTTAACCTAGTTGAGCGACTGTATGCGTAAGTCTGTAAATGTTTGTGGTTTTAGAAGACTTACATGAACTATAATTGTGTGTGTGTGTGTGTGTGTGTGTGTGTGTGTGTGTGTGTGTGTGTGTGTGTGTGTGTGTGTGTGTGTGTGTGTGTGTGTGTGTGTGTGTTTGCTCCATTATTGTTATGTGCATGTGGCCCTTGCCTTGACCACATACTGAACTCTATGACCATAAGATCATTGCCTCATTTCAACTGCACCTTAACCCAGGATCATACTAGCATCAGTCTGCACAACGCTGCTGCATTTTTACTACAACCACGTTACAGCTATATACTGAGGTTTGTAGGTTTTATAGATGAACTAGAGGTCTGCCCGCAGGATCTGTTTCGATTGTTTGATGCAAGGCATCCTTTCTGTTTTGAAAGGGGGTTGTTGCGGTAGTGGTCAGTCCTAGAGAACAGTTATTTTGTTGTCTTGTTAAAAATAAAACATGAGAAGCAAACTTCAGTTCTCAATAATGTTGAAAATTCTGCAATATTTTGTCCACAGTTATTTCAAATATTTTAGTTGCTCTGTTTAAAGTTTTACTTAACAATTATTTTACATCATCATGCAGAAATGATAATAAAAGTCTGCGCTCCAAATTGAAAGAGAGTTTAGCATTAATAGTCAGATTTTTTAAGTTTTAAAGGGATAGTTTACACAAAAATGAAAATCACCCTCATGTTGTTACAAAACCATAGACTGTAAAAAAAGATGGACGACCCGATGTCGCTTTCTTCCATTGTAATGAATTTAAGCCAAAAATGTCCGACCATGGGCATTGCCATGTTACGTAAAAATGTCAGTTTGGAGCCAGGGTATGTGCAGAAAAAAGCGTCCGTGGAGCCAGAGGCGGAGCCGCGATATCCAACTCCCACCGAAACGCTCGCATGCTCAATTCAATCACGCCAATCATGTGGACACGTCTTGTTTTTATAGCATCAAATTACTTGCTAAAATTAAACTTATCACAAAAATGAACAATTGAAAATATATCAGCGTGATGACAACTACCTTAAAGTACCAAAACCATCTTTCGGAAAATTTTATTGGAAATGTATTGTTTTTTATTTAGAGCCGAGTCCTCTTTGTTTGAATGGAGAGGGCGGGGTTTATGACTTGTACTGCAGCCAGCCACCAGGGGGCATCCAAAGAGCCAGCGGCTTTACTTTTCAAGATGTATGAGGCACACCAATACAAAACCTGTATAAATTTCATTGTTCTCCTGAACACAAAGGAAGATTTTTATAATGACGCAGGAAACGGAAGCACCATTGACTTACATAGTAGAAAAACATACTACTGTACTATAGAAGTCAGTGGTGCTCAAAAATGGTTTGGTTACAAACATTGCTAAAAATATCTAATACAACATGTGGGTGATGAGTAAATGATGACAGAATTATCATTTTTGGGTGAACTATCCCTTCATAATCTCTAAAACAATTTTTCTATGGTTGTTTAAATAGTTTAGTATTCCAGCAAGAATGCTTTCATTTTACTTTCCTATTTTTTAACCATATTTTTTTACCAATCTCAGCTGATGAATTTACACGAGACACATTATTGTGCTTAGTGACAATAAAAATAGCCAATAATCCCTATTTCCCCATTTCAACATTATTGAGAAGACGTACAATAACAGATCTGTGCAGACCTCTAGAAAGAACCGTTTAGTGAGTATTAAGTTTTATAAAGAATAAATGTACAATTGTGTCTTCGTACCAGAATTTGTGTATAGAGAGCGTAGATAATTTGTCATCATACATAAACGCAAACAATAACTGCAAGGAAACTCATTGGTTGCCTTCCTTCCTGTTTGTCCAATCATTGTTTGTTTGCATCATGTTATAGTCCGTCTTAGTGGCCTATTTTTAGTTTTGCTTCAGTGATTTTAAATTTTTTCACGCAATGTTTCTAGACATTGTCGTCATAGCAGAAATGGTTTTACACGTCCTTGAATGCCTTGCAGGGGCAGGAGCCCTTATGGTGTATATTTTACTAAACAATCCTGCCTTGAATTAACAGATTAGTGGGTAGGTAATTGAAATCTTTGAAAATGTTTATTCTTCACATTCTCCATGATGTTATTGTATGAGATCTCTACTGGAGAGCGAAGAGTTGCTGCAAGGTATCATGGGAAGTTGTAAAACCCTAAAAAGTTTAATTTCGAAACGTTTAGCATTTCCCCCTTAGTTAGATATAAAAGTAGATTTATACTAGTTTTATAGAATAGTTTTGGTTTTATTTGCCTTAGCAAATGTTTCATATCTGAGAAGTGCATTAAAGAGTGTGCATATTGTACAGTGCTTGATCAATTAATAATCCTTGCATTCTTTAATAGTAGCTTAGTACTAGATATAGTTCTTAGTAAAAATTATTTGCTTTGCATCGCTCTTTAATAATAAATGATTAAATGCATTTTAGTTAAGTTGGCAAGACTTAAAATGTAGACCAAATATGATGATTCTGTTTGAGTCCTGTTAATTCAACTGTAAAACTTACATAGACCACTTTTTTTTCTAAAGTGCAACAAGGATGAATAGAATGGGCCCAGGTATGCAAGTTAATAATTCTGCATGATACAGCACCTGTTGTGGGATCTTTTAATCATAACTCTGTCCTTGTGGAGCACTGTTATGAGAGGGATTTGATTTTACTTTCTAAGGAAATCATGCCTTACTTTTCAGCTTTGCTTTCTTTGAAAAAGCAAATGGCTGCTGCTGCTACAGTAACTTCTGTCATGCTTAGGATCATCCCAGCATTGCATGTGGTTGACTTTCATCCCCTGTCTCTCTCTCTGCTCATCTGATAGACTCAGTGATCTCTCTCAGTAGTCCCCTCCACTTCAGTTTCTTTGTTCATATATCTCCTATTAGGTTTTCTTTAGTTGTTTCAAGAATGTGTGTGAGGTCTGTGTGTCTGTACATTGTTGCTACATGTAGCTCTATCGAATTTTTTTGTCACCAAAAAAGTACAATATTGACCTTAAAATAATTAATTGATAAAATATACACCAAGTTGTATAACAGCACATTTAAAGCGGACATTTCACCAGACTTTTTAAGATGTAAAATAAATCTTTGGTGTCTCCAGAGTACATATGTGACGTTTTAGCTCAAAATATCATATAGATAATTTATTATAACATGTTAAAATTGCCCCTTTGTAGGTGTGAGCAAAATTATGCCATTTTGGGTGTGTCCTTTAAATGCAAATGAGCTGATCTCTGCACTAAATGGCAGTGTCGTGGTTGGACAGTGCAGATTAAAGGGCGGTATTATCCCCTTCTGACATCACAGGGGGAGCCCAATTTCAATGACCTTTTTCACATGCTTGCAGTTAGTGCTGGGCAATAATTCGATAATTATATCGATATAAAATCTGGCGATAAAGCGGTACTGACCGTTCAAAAAGTGAACGGTAATGTTTATGCACAAGCACTTTCGGATGCCGCACGCAGTATTTGTTTACAATCACAGTGTCAGTTAGACTTGAAGGAGTGGAGTAAGATGAGGCAAGTTATTAATTTAGGGCCCTATGATTTCCGTAATGCGGATAACGCGGACAGAGTCACGGAATCAAAATGCGCGGAAACATTTTTCTTTTGTGTAATGTTGGACGGGCAAACAGGTTTTGTCAAAGCTCGGAACACGGCAGACAAAATAGTTACAGTATACTGTATTTCTTACAGCGTCCGCCTTGTGCGCGCACAGGTCCGCACAGCTTTAAAAGTATATTTACAGGACATTCAAAAATTAAGGGAAGCTGAGGAAAAACAGCCGATCCTCCATTGAAATGAATATACTGTTAAGTGTGCGACTGTGCGTTCCCACAGCAACGTGACACTCTTGACATCTATTTATCAGCGTGTATACCTCGTATAACACACGCGTGATCACTGAACTAAGTTTTCTTTCTTGTTTAAGTGAACATAGACAGCTGGATGTTTATCAGTATATTTAAACTTAAAGCAGTCTGTCTTGGGTCTTAAAGTGACAGTAACCTGCTGCTTTCTGTGTCAGAAATGTTCATTTCATAACAAATATATTTACATTTAATAATACAGATGCCTGAAGAGTAAAACAAGATTTTAGTATTCGTATTTGTCATGTTCTGAATTAAAAGTGGTTTAAAACTATAATTATACAGTATATAAACTATAATCTGGTTTTTACAACTTTCATTGTGCAGCAAAAATCTGCCTTTAAATTTGACATGAATAAAGATGTGTCATTTATTATGATAATTATCACTATAGACCGATATGGAAAACATTTTCGTGATAATTTTTTTGGCCATATCGCCCAGCCCTACTCGCAGTGAATGCTTTACCAAAACTAGGTTACTGGGTTGATCTTTTTCACATTTGATAGAAGCAATGGGGACCCAATTATAGCACTAAAAACGTGGAAAATGTCTCTTGATATGTCCGCTTAAAAATTGTTGCTATGTGAAGATTTAAGTGGCATCTCGGGGTGAGATTGTGAATTGCAACCAACGGCTCAGTCCACCGCTCAGCCCTCCCTTTATGAGAAATTACGGTAGCTGCCACAGGCAACGTCTGAGACAACGTAGTAACAAAACTGGCTTTGTACAGCAGGTTTAGGGCTACTGTAGAAACATTGCTCCGAATAAAATGGCAACCTGCATGTAAGGGGACCGCGGTTTAAGTAGATAAGAACGGGTCATTCTAAGGTAAAAAAAAACCATAATAGTTCATTATGCAAAGTCTTTATACTTTATAATAGTGTTTTACTTGGTGTTAAGTAGTATCTAACGCTACTTAGTGTAAATAGTCGCTGCCAATTATAAATACTTAATTACTTGTAGCAGTGATGTAATTTCTAATACCAGTTACCGATACTGATATCCATCCAATGCTGACATATCAGCATATTACTACCAATTACAGTTTTCTGGTGTCTTTTTTTATTTTTTGCCACCATCGCACAACCTTGAAAAGTCAGACAAGTGTTCCGCTCTCAGCTCAAATTCCCCTCAAATATCCGCGCGAGAGAGGGAACCATGATGAGAGTCCCAGTGCTGAAATTGGCTCTTTTAACCCTTATGGAGCCAGAGGATGTCTCGGGGCGATGTAAGTGCCACCATCAGTAGTAAACTCAGGGGAAGGGAGCGAGGTGGCTGACTCCTTGCACCTCCTCAGGCACAGCTCCACTCACATCAAACGACTGCACCGTGACACTTTCCCCCCGCGGCTCGTCGCAGCCTGACACTCCAAGGTGTGCAGTACATTTCAAGCTAGAGGTATAGTCGAAAATGTTGGAGTGCTGGAAAATGACACGGTGCCTAGGAAATTGTGAATGTGATGAGGAGAGACGCCGGCCCTACGTGTGGCTTAAATCTGATGCTTTGACCCTGAACATTCATAGGAAATATGATTTCGGTGCGCTTATGAAACTTGATTTTGGGATTCATTCAGACACACAGCAGCCAGCTTACGCCCTACATCTAATCGAACATTTTATAACAGTCAATAGTAAAAAAAAGTTTTCAATTGACTAGTTTGGTTTGTGGTGTCATTAGTTTGGTCAGTGGGAAACTTAATTGATAATTAAAAGTAATTGACAATACATTGAAACATTTTTTATTATCAAAATATTGTGGAGTATTACACAATTTTTAATTAGTGCTTTTACAAACCATACATTTTGCTGCCTCATAAAATTAGTAATAAATCTAGTTTGTGAGTGTGTGTGTGTGTTTGTGTGTGTTTTCTCTCTGTCATCTTGAATGTCAATTACGATTCCTGTATAGTGAGAGTGGAGATCTACTACATGTTTAATTCTGAAAACGACACGTATTAATGCTATTTCCGTCTTCTGCTTCTCTCCCGCCCTGGTGTCCTGCAGAAAAGAGATGGTTTACAGATGAAGCAGAAAACGCGTACCCGAGGAACATTCAAATCAAGCCCATGAGCACTCACATGGCCAACCAAATCAATCAGTACAAATCCACTAGCAGTCTGATTCCACCCATTCGAGAAGTCGAAGACGAATGCTGAACCAATCCCCAGCCTTTAACATCACGGAGGGAGTCGGGTCATCCTGCTGTAAAAGAGACGAACGCAAACCGTGACGTGACCGCGCTGACGTGCCCTTGTGTGACTCGAGGGTACGACGCGATCGTAGAACCGGAACTGTGTATACCTTTAATGTCACTTCCATACTTTTATATGTAATATGTATACATAGTGATGTACATAATGACAATCAAGTAAGGATTGTACAGCCCCTAGCACTTTTTAAATTATGTTAACAGGCAAAAAAAAGAGAGAGAGAAAAACTACTTCCTGTGATTCTTTGCAATATGTCACCACCACCCTGACCTGACTCCATGCACTCCGGGTGCGTGTCATGGAGTATGAGGGTCACGTCATTCATTTCATCCAAACGCTCTCCAAAGATCCTCTTCTGAAGCATCGCATCAGCCGCACCGATCGAGACACACATCCTTTGTTTCTTTTTGCACTACAACTTTACACATAATAAAGACTCGGGAGTAAAAGCGTATCCTCGATTCCCGAGGATGGGATCGGTTTTCCAGGCTAAGGCTGTTAAAGGAATGGCTTCGTTCAGGGGTGTGCTTTACAGATGTTTGCGTGACAGATTATGCCGTTGCCGTACACCCGCACACTGTATGTGTGTACCGAATTTTTGCCTGAAGTAACCTAAATGCACTGTATGGCATCAGGAAAGTTTCCATCCATATACTGTAGACTGTTCAAGCACATATGTATTTGAAAATGTGTTTGCTGTACTTGTAATTCTTGCGAAAGGTTGTCCCCCAACGTAGCTTTCCAATTTGGCAATACATTGAGGATATGCACTACTTCTGTTAATGTCTTTCCATCACCCATGACTGCTGGTGTGACGTTTCTTTGAGAAATCTGCTGTTATTAATACACTACCATCATCTTCTGATAGTTTAACAATGATTGAGCTGAAACATCTCTAACGTGACACTGTTAAATAGCCACACATTGCAAAAGTGGGCATGATTGGTTTCTCCTTTGGGTGTAGCCACTGCCTGGCACAGGGTTGACACAGAGGCAAAAAAGTGCTTGGATGTTCTCTGTGACCAACCGTGATGCGATTTGTTTAAAACAAATGTGTAAGCTCAATCATATTGTTGAATTATCAGCCTCGATTCTCGCTATGGACTAAATGGATGGAACGTCACTCATTTAATATCAACTGTGTTGTACCTTTAAGTACAGTAGTTCGTAAACCGATGCTTCACAGACTTTGCTTCAAGTGCTCAGATTTATACATAAGTACATACTTATTTTTTAATCCATGAGTGTAATCATTTTGTACTTATTTTTATACATACCAGAGAACTTTATTTCGAAATGTATCTTAAATATATATCGTAATAGCTACACCGGTCCGCTTTCTGGTCCCCGACTACAGAACATACGGTATCACGCAACCTAAAATAGGAAAAGTAAAACCTCTTTCGAGTACAATTTCAGGCTTCTTTGAAAGGACCTCTGTAGCTAAACCATTAAAAATCATTTTCAGATGAAAACAAATGATGTGACACTTTTCTGTAATTCCAAGTTAAAGCGATGTTGATCCTCAGACAGATAGATTTAGAGATGATGATGATGATGATGAGGAGGAGGAGGAGGAGGAGAGGTTTCTCGTTCTGTTCTGACGGTAGATTTATCGATGTTTGACCTAAATTAGGTCTCGGTTAAAAGAGGAACGTGCTCGAGTGCTTTCATGTGTAATTTGATCAAAATGCATTTAAATGTGTGCAATGAGAAGAACGTATGTCTTCAATCAGCAGTAGATGAAAAACAACTTCCATCCACCGAGTCGATGATTGAAACCGAGCTGTGTCAAAATATGTTGTATAAAATTCTGCCCGTTCTAGTCCACTTTTGGTTGCTGAAGTAAAATGATCTCAGCTTTACTGTTTGTCTGGACAATTAGGCTTTGTCCTGAAGTGATTTTCTGAATTGTGATTACATTGGTGTTACACTTTGTAGCAAGTAGATTTCTTAATAAATACAAAACATAATAATGTGAGTCAAATGTATATATATCGCCTAATTGGATTGTCAATAACATACTTGCTAGCCTGAAAACAAAAAAGATTAAGAGTCATTCATTGAAGTAAATGTACATTATTTCCTATATAAAGTCCTTTTCCTGTAATGAAACGATGGGTGAATTACACAGAAAGGCCATTGGGACGGTAAGGCCAGCAGGTTGCATTTGAAGAGTTATTTCTGATAAGGGTTTTACATTCCATTTTGTCATCAGCATTTTTAGTTTGAATCAGTTTTGCTTATAGGCTTTTTCTCAGGTAGAAATCCTGATGACAAAACTACAAAATAAAGCTGGCGTTTTTTTATTTATTCTTTTTTTTCCCTACTTGAGAGAATAAGGTACGAGGTGATGCTTGTATTTTTATCTCCACTGCAACAAATGTACAATGTTCAATTATCATGCAATTTATTTGTACATCATGCAATCAGATCATATCAGTGCCATTAAATGTGTCTGTCTACTAGCATCAGTCAGTCAGTTGTTGGTATGAATTATGGCATCTAATACTGGCATGGAGAACATCCAAGCCATCTTTGCCTCCATGTCAGCATGGTGCCAGGCAGTGTATAAACACCAAAGGAGGAACGCTATAAGACCCACTAGAGCGAAAAGTGGCATTTTGACGGGCACATGCCTATGCAACATGTGCTTAAGTCCTGTTACCTTAAAAATGGAGAAAACATATCAAATAAAAATAAAAAACATCAGACCAATGACTGACAGATGCTTGCTAGAACTACCGGATCATCTGTCAATGTATTTAAGTGTGTTTTAATGAACTATTTTTAAGTAACATATAAACCTTACTGATGTAATACACAAGTGTCATATTTTGGCTATTTTATTCTACTGTAAAGGACAAGTTTTAAAAGCTGTATAAAGAAAATGGATGACTGTAACAGAATAAATACTCGGAGGGAACTAAGTCTTAACATGCTGAACTTGAGTATGGATTATTGTTTTGTTTTTGTCTTTCTTTTCCACTTCAATAAATAATCATATACATGTAATTATTGACATATTCATCATTACAGGATAAAGGGACGTTAAAATGGACGTGAAGATGCTGGTGCTGAGCTGATCTACCTGACTCTGTCAAATATAACCTGCTGATAAACATACTGTCTTGTACAAAAAGTCTGTACATAAATTGTACATGGTTTCATTTTGTATTTTCTCAAATTAAAATGGATGTATTTGTGTTCTACAGGTGACTGGTATGTTACTTGAGTCATTAATTGAATTGATTTACACTTGAGATATTTGCGCTAGGGATAATGAGATCACAATTGTGAACTTTATTGACCAATGGGTATTGTTAAGGCCAAGTACACGTCTCAGAGATGAATTTGTTGCATCCAATCATAAATCACAATTTTAGTCAACTGGATGCAGGGGAAACATCTTTCTCGAACATCTGCTAATATTTAGTGTGTAGTTACTGTATAATAAATATTAACCTTGCAAATTTGCAAAGATCTTCAGCCTGTAATGCAGGGGTCACCAAACTTTTTTCTCTGGGGGCCACATTATCGTTCCTGACTGTGATGGGGGGCTGGGTCAGCTATATAGAATTGTATGACCCAGACCAATTGTATGACCACCAGCAGTAGAGATTACTGGCCTGGCACAGTCAAAGTCCCCATCAGTAAACGGCTTTCCATGGGTAGCTAGTACAGTAGGTGACCTACCTTATAGCTAGTTCGACAGCAGCCTGGTTTACCTGAGTTTGGTGAAGGAATACATTCTTTTGTGCGGCCAGTACGCCTTTCATCCTCCGAATCCTGTCTTACCCTCGCTAGCTAGCATACTCTTTGTGGCGGGTTTCATGATGACGACACATATTATATTCTTTGAAATGGCTACACTTTCTTTACATATAATGCACGGTCCATACACTGAACAAAAAAATAATCGTTGGTCCACTGTTCTTTGAAAACCCTCTTATCAACTTTTCGTTTAACGGTAGCTATTTTGCCGTCCTGAACACTTCCAGTTCTGTGATAGTTATCTGCACGTGTGTTGGCTGTCACCGCTTGATCACGAGCATATAGTTAATTTTATAACTAAATATCATTTTATAACTTAAAAAAATCGACAAAATAACAGATGCGAACATGTTATTACTTTCCAAAAAACAATTACAAAAATAAAATTGCCTCATAGGGCCGGTTCAAGTAGTGAGGGGCAGAGGGGCTGGGGGGCGGTCAAAGGGGGGTGGCGGGCCTGATTCGGCCCGTGGGCTTTAGTTTGGTGACCCATGCTGTAATGCATAGAGTACATAAGAAGGTTTTCACCTTTTTTTCATATGTAGAAAAGTCATTTTAGTCATGCTTTTTTAAAACAAAACATTTAAAGGTGCCAAAGAATGCATTAAAAAATATGTTAAAATCTTCTTTGATATCTACATAGAATGTATGTGGCTTTATTAAAGGCCTGGTGCATTATTTATAAAGCGTGCGTACACACAGATTTGATCATAAAATGTGGGTACACTGAAAAAATTATTCATTCAATTTACTCAATTTTTTTAAGGTAAGTGGTTGCAATCAATTTATTTAAACTACCGGTACATTTAAACAAAACAATTAGTAAAATAAAATTAAATAAAAAACTTTTGTTTAAATTTAGCTTAAATAAATTGATTGCAACCACTTACCTTAAAAAATTGTGTAAATTGAATGAATAATTTTTTTCAGTACGCAAAAATCCATGGGAAAGTCCATATTTAAAAAAAAACTGTCTTTGACGTGGAAAAGAGCTTAGCAGCATGTCAGGGTCTGGGCAGACCTACACACTTTTGTTTGTCTGATTGCTGCAGGTTTTTGGAAATACAAGACGTTATTACTGTTCAAAATTGTGTTTAAACATTGACAAGCTCTTTTATATGTCTATGACATTAATAAGGCATCACTTAAAGGCGTTGTTCTGAAACTGCTCAGCTGCGCACAGGTTCAATTCAATTCAATTTTATTTATATAGTGCTTTTCACAATTGTTAATTGTTGCAAAGCAGCTTTACATGAGTAGATGTAAAGTAGAACACTGAAAATCAATAGATAGTATAAGAAGTAGAATATAGCGGCTAAGGATAAACCGTGTAAGTGAGCGTATTACTAATGTAACGTATACAGTACAGTGCTAAGTTAAGCCAAAGTTGGCTGACTCTCCCTGGGACTAAAAAAACCCCTAGGAGAAAACCCAATGGGAAAAAATCCTAGAAGGACAAAAAACCCTTGGGAGAAACTAATATTTATATATATATATAGACACGGTAGGGATAGAAAGCGGGTAAGCGGATTAAACTGGTTCAGCCGGTGGTCGTTGGTCGCGCATGGGCTGGGCATCACTTTTAAGGTTTAAGATTCACATCTGAAAGAAAAGGGGTATGCACGTTTTTGCACGTACGTTTAGTATATGAATCACATGTATGCATTTGTGATAAATGATCATAAGATCAAATGTAGGATGGTTTCTACGAAGCATTTTATAAATGAGGCCCCAGGTGCATGACACCTGCAAAACACAAATGTCGGGCCGAGTACCAAAACACACTTGTAGCCAATCAGCAGTAAGGGGGGTGTTTACTAACCAACATCGTTGCCTCGGTTGCCTATGTGTGGGGCGGGTATATAATAATGTTAAGCTCTGCACTGATTGGCTGTTTCTCAGAGCAGCTTTTTAGCAGCTCTTTGTGTGTGTAAACAGACTTTATGTTTCAGCCTGTATCAGACGAAGATACAGAATTTGAGGAATAATCAATTGTTTGGAGATCAGACTGATCTCACAGAAAGTAGTGTTCTAGTCACAAAAACATTTATTGATTACTTTATTTGTGTCCATGGCAAGAAATTCAGCTTATTTTTGTGCCTTGAGCATGGATGTCTTTTTTGTGTCTGTAGCACGGCTTTCTTTTTCGTTTCATTTTATGTATTGTTTTCTCTTAGTTTTTTCCTATTTTTTCAACATTGTCATTTGGGGTTAGAATCACTTTTTGTTACATTTTTAGTAGGGATGCCGATACGATTTTTTTGGGGCCGATACCGATTTTAAACACTTTTATACAATACTATACAGTTGGTCTATTAGCTAGTTTATTTCTGCATCAAATTATTTTTACTGAACATGGATTGGATCTAATTAACATTCAACTGACCAACATAATAAGAGAGGCACAAATTAAGCTAAAACAAATATAAGACGACAGCATGACAACCTTCAAAGGTGGTTTTTGCTACAGCATTTATTTTATTAAAAACAATAACTCATTTTTTACATATAATGGATTTCTTTATGCAGTTAATTTATTAAACAATCGGTATCGGCCTTTCTCATGCTATTGCTGATATGCCGATGGTTTCAAATTCATCAAAAATCGGCCGATAAATATCGGCGGCCGATACATCGGTGCATCACTAATTTTTAGACATCCTATCTTGAACCCCAACTTCAGGCAAGAATAGTTTTAAAAGCGGAAGAAAAACATTTAGAAACCAAAAGTACATCCTAACCCAAAACCCAAAACCTAACCTCAAGCAACAATGATTTAAAAATAGGAAAAAAACAGAGAACAATACTGTAATGAAGTATGTATTTGTAGAGGAAGAAGGTGGAAACCGGAACACATTTAACACTTTAATATACAAAATAAACACAACAACAAAACAAAAGTAAATGCTGGCAGCCCCTCACAGACGACTGCCGGTCACAAACAAAAACATCAAACACATTTTAAAACAATATCCAGGCCTCTAGTCCTCTCTCATCCTCCATCGTCGTCGTTCCTTCATTTAAACTTCCTGACTCCTCCGTACGTGGGATACGAGTGTGCTTCACAGGTGATGCTCATTAGCAATCGCATCACCGTTCTCGCGCTGCTCCCACAGCTCTCGCCCATCCTGCTCACCACAAATACATGAAATAAAACAAAAAAGAAAGTCATGCCACAGACATGAAAAACTATTTCTAGAAATTCTTGCAAGTGACACAAACAAAACCATTCGTACTCAAGGCACGAGATAAGGCTGTGTTTCATGCCATGGACATGAATAAATTAATAAAACATGTTGTGACTATAACACGACTTTCCATGAGATCATGTTGTTGGAGTCGTAAGTTTGTGTTTTTTTTTTTCAGTATGGACCTGCAAAATGTAACTGTAACGTCAATAGTAGAACTTCAGCCTAAACGCTATATAGCATTTACTAGCATATAGCGCTAACTCAGTCACAACTGTTTAGCATTGTAACAACATTGTAATTCATTTAATCTGTAATTTGATGTTAGGGGCGTAAATCTTGACTGTAACGTCACACTTGGTGTTATGTTTAGATTGGCCTGTTTTCCAGCAGTTTTTTCCCTGCACAATGTTTACATAAGAAGAAAGAAACAATTGTGTTAGATTTTCACCATACTGTATGCCATTACCATGTACAGAACACTTATTAGTCATCTATGCTTAGGTAAATACAGTTTGTCATTCTACGACACCTTTACCTTTTAGTGCCTCGACCAAATCTTATGATTACAACATTACTCGGTTTTAGTCTTAAACTAATAGAGAGCGATTAGATCTTTTTGTCTAAAAAAGACATTGTCTTGGCTGTTTTTTGAGAAGTTCATGACATGAATTCTGTACACTGATCCGAGCTCAACCCACCAGGCTGAAATAAAGCGCAGGAAGTAGAGCAGATGTTGGCTGTGCTTCTGATTTGTAGGCTGATAAGTGTGGCACCCCGTAGGTTTAAATGTATGGCTTGTTAGTAAGGACCGGCCCCCTTGTGAGATGTTTTCAAAATGATTGATTTACAATAAAGTGGCTCCCTGTGTGTGCACGCAGGCTGAACTGATTCAGATCGATTCAAGTGAAATTGATTGATCAGCCATTTAACTTGGCAGTATGTTTACTGAAAGAACCCATGCAAGACCTATACGCCTAGTCTCTCGCAATAAAACTGAAACGAGCAACAAAGCCCACACAAAACAACTACCATCAACAAAATAGTCATATATTACAGTGCTTTAAAAACAAAAATGCATCATTTACTTAACATCAAAGACTTGCTGTTGTGAGAAACAAACGAGATTAAGCTGAATAACAGCTTTTGTTACCATTCACTTTTATTGTAAGAAAGACTAGCAGTATTTTTCTGTCAAATTTAATTGGGAAATAGAGGAAGTCAAATAGGTTTGGAACAACATGAGTAAATGACAAAAAAATTAAATTTACATAAACATTTAAATGGGCTTATCCTAGTTACAGAATAAAGTGCACGATTGAGCTGCCCTAATTTAAAAACACATTGTACTGACATAATCATAATCATCAGTGCCATTATTTTGTCTCAAAATGCACACCGGCATTAATTTTGTAAGGTTTGTTTGTAATAACTACTTAAATGTCCTAATATAACTAAGGCCTGTCTGGGAAACCGCCCCAGAATGACTCTTATTTTATAGTTGACACAAATAAAAATAAAACTATTATTGATAAATGTACTATAAGCTAACCACAACTTGGCTTTCAAGATAAATTTATTTGCAAAATAAATGGCATCTAGTTTAACTTGGACACGATTGGCTACTGGTTACCCACTTCTAGCCAAATTAAACTTGAATTTGGTTACATGTCTTTTTTGCCAAAATAACTTGTGAGATGTACGATATTTCAGTCAACAGTGAGTGCGTTTACATGCACAGAATAAGCGGATAACTATTAAAAATCTGCTTATTATAGAAAACTGTTTTCATGCGTTTACATGCAAATCAATAAGCCGGCTATGCAGTCAACTGCGTTTACATGGGACTTGGAGAATTATCAGTTTTCTCGCAGGCAATGACGTCACCACCTATAGTACATAATAGTCGATCAAAAAGTCAACGACATATCTGTCTAAAGCTGTACTGTTGTATCTCTCCTCGTGTCTGCAGAACCTGTAAATGTAACATGAGCTTTTATTTTCACAGTTTCTCTGCCAACTGCTTTAGTCGAGCGGAGACTTTTATGCGTTACCTTGCGCTTACTTCCGCGTGTGACGTTTATCTTTCATACGTGGAGACATGCGCACATGGACAAAACCGTGAGAAAGCGGGTTAAGGTTTTTACATGCCACGCGAAATCGGCGTAATGAGCAAAAAACTACCTGTGCCGATCGGTTAAATGTTGCGTTTGATGACATCGTTTATTTCATTATGTAAGTTTATATGTGATGTTCAAAACGAAATTGTTAGTCATATTGATATTACAGTATTTGTCCAAATTCGATGGTAATCACAGCACAGAATTAAGTTTTCAACTTACAATCTACAATGATTTTTGACATAATGTATTGACAGTACAAATTTCATTGTGAAGTGTCTTATATTGCTGTACAATACCTTTGATGTGCATATCGTCCGCGGGAAGACGCGCTGATTACAATCTACACACTAATGTTGTGATCAATATAATAGCATACGTTTTTTGAAGGGTTACGAATCAAAACAACTCACCCATCGCGTAAAACACAAGCAGGATCAGAATCTCGGTCTAGTTAAATGTTGTCGTGAAGCTCTCTCCATCCAGATAATGCAACAACAAATTGATCCTCCCTCGTTTTGTTCCAAACTCTTCTTGGGTCGTTTGGTTGGCCCGTACGCTTACAGGAGCTGACACAACCAGCGGCAGACGGTACAGAGATATCCATAAGTTTATAAGCAAGCGCGAAGCCCGACAGGCGCTATCGCATAGTTCCGCATTTGTCCACAACACTGGCTCGCTGCGTCCGAAAACTCAAGGCAGTGAGGACTTGTTGCCTCGCTGCCTCTTGAGGAAATGACTTCGGACTCGGAGGCCGCTCAGAGAAAGGCTTTCCGACGCACTTCAAAGGCAGCGTGTTTGAAATATAAACAGAGAGAGCCTTTGTGATAACTAATCACATATTTGAAAACTACAATACTAATTTCTCGCTAGAAATGCAATTAAAATGCTTAAAAAGTGAAAATATACGTTTATTTTCACTAAATTTGTGCTCCAGCCGCTTCCTTGGCCGCCATTTTATTTTTTCGAGCTCGACCAATGTTGTCATGTGGTTTACGTCAGTAAAGGCGGTGACAAAGGGTCACATGGATATTAACGTCATTGATAAGAGACTGCACTGCCCCGTGTCAATGTTTTGAATGGAAATGTTCTCATGATTTACAAGTAGTTGAAAACATTACAGATATTGATAGTAATCAGCTGGACAAAATATATAACACTGGCCTAGTGGTTTTTGGAGATTTTACTGCAAATATCTTACAAATTGCACCTTAAATTACACAGAATTCATGATAAATTAATGTATTTTATAAAATTTCATAAAACTGTCATCTCACGGCCCCCAGTTTGATGTCTGGGCTGTGTTTGGACAGCTATTACACGTCTTTTAAACGCAAAATTGAATGCTGGGTGCGTTCTTTTTATCAGACAGTACAGTATGTTATAGCATTGTTTATAAACTTAAACATGGCCTCTACCTGACTAAAATCTTTCTTTTCTGATTATCTAAAAGATATTAAAGGGGATATTTCAGAAGACTTTCTTTCAGATGTCAAATAAATCTTTGGTGTCCCCAGAGTACATATTTGAAGTTTTATCTCAAAATACCATATAGATAATTTATTATAACATGTTAAACTTGCCACTTTGTAGGTGCGGTGCGCAAAAATGTGTCGTTTTTGTGTGTGTCCTTTTAAATGCAAATGAGTTGATCTCTGCACTAAATGGCAGTGCCGTGGTTGGATAGTGCAGATTAAGCGGCAGTATTATCCCCTTCTGACATCACAAGGGGAGCCAAATTTCAATGACCTATTTTTTCACATGCTTGCAGAGAATGGTTTACCAAAACTAAGTTACTGGGTTGATCTTTTTGACATTTTCTAGGTTGATAGAAGCACTGGGGAGCCAATTATAGCACATAGTTTAATAGTCAGATTTCCATTTTAATACTTTCGACTTAACATTCGACTGGCTGTACATTATCCTGCTTATTACACAGCTTATTTAACTTACAAGTAAGGTTAATTATTGATTTGAAATATTTTATTTGCTCATTTTTAACGAATGCAGACCTTCCCCGAGGAAAACCGTTTATGTTCATTTTAGAGATAAGACATTCAGATCAGGTCACGAACACACTATTTGGTTTAATTTATTGTAAATATAATGTCATATGCTATTAAAAGACATATTTATATAAAATACCTGTCAAAATTATTTGCAGCGTCCAGGTTACAGTGTTTTATTAGTTTTGACCAGTCGTTTATCTGGGAATAACAAACCTCCAAATGTCACGACTGGCCAATCGGAATCAAGCAGAGCGCTGTGTAATCAATAAAAATAACTGCACTGGAATGCTTCATGATGATATTTTGGTATACTAGCATTCTGCCTCGTATGCGATTTAGTCTTAAAACGTTGTAAAGACCAATATTTGTAACACAGCTCATTCTCTGTTGTTTGACCTCTCTTTCTTTCTCCCAACTTCTCATCTCTTCATCGAGACAAAGCATTCTTGTTCTCAGCCCACAAATCATTCTGCCGTGGACACTTCATGCTGTCCTTTGGATAATTGTGGATGAAAACAGCCCCCTACATTCTCACCTTGGGATGTAGTGGCCCCATCATGCAGCTTATTAACGATTTTACACAGTGAGTCACGGCTCGGGGCCTGTCAGTACACCAGTAATATTTACTGTCTGACACATGGGCTGTGGGGGGAGATTACACCCATCCACCTGACAGCGTCCTCATCCCCGGATCCTTCCGCAAATACGCTCGCAACAATGTCTTGTTTAAAGACACGTCTGCTGCCGTAAATAGACTGCTTATTATGAATTTTGACACGAACACACAGCTAGATGCCGATATTGTAACGTAACAATAGAACGATATCTGTTATCGTCCACGTTGAAACTTTGACAATTGAGGTGCGTGTGCAGTGGACAGTGCATGAGTATTTTGCCACATGAATAGAGAGCACATTTGAGAGGCTATTATGGGCCATTTAGCAAATCAATAAGGCTTTAAAATCAAAAACAATTTTCTGGGTGGATTGTCGGTCGAGTAAATGAAACCGAGAAATTTCTAACGATCGATGCGTCACACACTCGATGCGATTTGTTTTCAACATAACAATTTGCTGGTGTCCTAGCAAAAACCTTGGAGCTATTATTCAAATCAAAGTCGGTCCTCTGAATCATTAGCTGACACCAATATTGACTTCCCGTATCAAAACCGCAGTCTCGCCAGAACTGCTTTGCATGTGTTGGACAGACAGCCGTCAGTGGAGAAGTAGCTATCGCCGTGGCAACGATACAAAGACCCCGTCCACATCGACCCCCTTGACTCGCATTCGACATCATCTTTAGGGGCCCTCCACGGCCCCGGGTTGGGCGTGATAATAGTTTCCGTGACGATGCGGCGTGCTCAGTGCATCAGTGCCAGCCCAGATAAACAGTGATCCTTTACAAAAACAAGAAGGTCATTACCGCAGCTTGTCAAATCAATGCTGAGAGTGTCCCGGCTGATTAAGCCATCCTCTCTCAGCTCTGACACCGTGTCAATAGTGCTGCACCGTCTGAGCACGGCCAGATGATTGGAGTGAAATGCCCATCATTCAGAGAGCTGAGCCGGACTAATGATTCCCTGGGCTGCCTATTAGAGCTACATGACAACTCAATCGTGCACTGGAGAGAGAGCGAGCGAGACGAAGAGAGAGAGAGAGAGAGGAAAACAGTGACCTTGTTGTATTATTTGAAGCTGAATTAAATTGGCAGCAGCAGTTAATCTTTACCTGAGGCCATTAACAGAATTTAAGAGGAACAACAAAAGCATGGAGCATTTGGCGTTTTCTCTTTCTCTCTCTGACATTTTGATTTTCTTCTTCATCCATTCTCCTGGAAGATGATGATTTATCATTAAGAGAACAGGAGGGGGGCGAGGATCATCCACATCATAAATCGCGAGCATAAAATACGCTCTCGGTTCGTTCTTTTAATTTGTTTTAGCGCATCGCTCCCCCGGCCCTGTGCTGAGATTTGTGTAAGCCTCATCCAATTGACTTATCCATTTTGTCAGCTGGGATTCATTCCTCTGTGCTCTGCTGGTGACTGCTTTGTTAAGCTGGTGGAGTCGACTGGTGGTCTGTGTGCTGAAATCACACGGCATTAAGCGCTCTCGCATGGGAGCTGCAGCTAATTGCTTAGTGTTAATAGAGCGCGCTTAAACTCACTAATCTTGATTTACTTTTTATCAGACAAGACGACTAAGATTGAGCATTTGGTCAAAAGTCAATAATCTTTGGGAATATTGAAAAAGAAGTCATGTAGAGCGAGTACTGTGCTTCGGAGGTGCATTTGTGCTGAAATGGACAACTTTTTATATATAGGTATACGGACAGAAAAAAGGTACAAAACTGTTCCTTTTCTGACGCTGGGGTATTATCTAAGGTTCCGTTTTGTACCTCTACGGGTATTCTAAACATAATACAATGCGGTACCTTTTTGGGTATAGTAATGTGCAATAAAGTATGCGTAAGTTTTAAGCCATAAGTTGTCCGTAGGCTGTGCGTTCCTCTCGTCCGTTCTATGCACTATGATTGGTCCACTAGAACTCCTTCCGTCAGGTAAAAAACTGTGTCGCATTTCTTCATAGGTATTTCTGTTTGTGACGATGAGAACAAAGATGGGCCAAGTTGAGGAGTGATTTATCTCAAACTGGAACATAAGTCGCTGTTTATTTACCTCTATCACTGCTGATCTTATCAAAACATACACAACAAGCTGCTTCTTCTTCTTTGTTTGTGGGTTTACTGGCCAAGCTGCTGTTTCATTGCTACTGTGGTTACACGTGTGTATACTTCCAACTAGCGGCAGGGGCGCTGCTAAGGATTTTGGGCCCCATGAAAGGAATCTTGACAGGGCCCCCAACACAGCTGAGACTTTTTTCATATTAATTTACATAAAATCATGCGCTTTTATGGTATTTTGACTACCAATGGGGTGAGAAAGTTTTACTTGAATTAAGTGTTTAAGAAAAAATTTATCTTATTTCACTTTTTTTTCACCCCATTGGCAGATAATTTTGCTTGTTTTGAGGACAATTTCACTTAAATTGTATATTAATTTGTCTTAAAACTAGACTCATTTACTTAGGTCATTTTGCTCATCAAGAAAAAGCATCTTAATTTAAGAATTGTTAGATATTTCTACTGAAAACAAGACAAAAATACTAAGTAAGAAAGTTTCCAGCGTTTTCTTGACCCAACATGGGGAGAAAATTGAGTTCCCTTATCATGCACTTTTACACTAGAACGGCCACCAGCAGTCATTCTAACCGTAACATTTAAACTTATGCATTGCAAAAAATTATTTTCCAAAAAAAATTCTTAGTATTTTTTTCTTGTTTTCAGTAAAATATCTAAAAATTCTTAAATTAAGATGGTTTTTCTTGATGAGCAAAACAACCCAAGAAAATAAGTCTAGTTTTTAGACCAAAAATATTTTATTTAAGGGATTTTGTGCATAAAACAAGCAAAAAAATCTGCTAATGGGGTAATTCTTGAATTTAATGTTTAAGAAAAATTTTCAAGATTTTTTTGCTTACCCCATTGGCAGATTTTTTGCTTGTTTTATACACAAAATCACTTAAATTTGATATTTTTGGTCGAAAAATTTTCTTGGGTCGTATTGCTCATCATGAAAATGCATCATTATTTAAGAAATGTTAGATATTTTTACTGAAAACAAGACAAAACTACTAAGATTTTTTTTCTTGAATATAATTTTTTGCAGTGTGGTAATTATTTTTAACACTAGAACAAACAAGGCGTCATTTTGACCGTTTTGAAATTTGCATAGTCAATAACTTTGTCTAAATAAATCATAAAGCCTTGCTGTTCCCTGACTTTTCCTAAAACTACATGCATTTTCATTAAAACTAGTTTAAATATTAATTGTGTGAATAAAAACAGAAATATAATCATTTCTATCTATAACGTCCACAGGCAGTCATTTTGCGCTGTTTAAATTGAGTTTTGCCAAGTTGATATTCTGCCGGCGCTATAAGTGAAGTCAAGCTGTGTTGCCTGGATTATACAATTTGGGCAGACTGAACCATTTTATGATAATTGAGAGGGGGGAAAGGGGCCCACGGACATTTGTGTTTCCTAAACAAATACATTTTTTTTTGATACCAGGAAACAGCAAATAGAATAATTTAAAGTTAATAATTTTTACTATTAAATATTTTTAGCACCACAATTTTGGGGGCTTCTCTGGGCCCCCTCTTACTCGTGGGCCCCGACAATCGTCATTGTTTACCCCCCCTTTACAGCACCCCTGACTAGCGGCATGTGTAATTGCATGTCAACGCGGGCGACGACACAGAAGTATGTATGAAAAATGACGTGTAGCCCAGGGCTCAACACAAATAATTTTTTATACAGGCCCGGTCGGTCCAGTGTTTCAGGTTTTCACTTGCCCTGCCAAAATTTTCTCTGGCCCTAATAAAAAATGTCAGTGTCACATATTTAATCAATGAAAGACCAATGTCGCACACCTGTAGGTTCCGGTTAGGTGCGTAGGATAAAGAGACAATAATAGTCCATCAAACATGTATACAAAAGAGATATTCCGCACACTAATAACTTGCAAAATTTTAAAATAATTTATTGCTTTTTTTTAAATGCAAAATATTAAAATAATTTATTGCAACGTTTCGATCGTAACATATGCCTGAACAAGATCTTACGATCGAAACGTCGCAATAAATTATTTGAATACTTTGCAAGTTAAAAAAAAGCAATAAATTATTTTAATATTTTGCAATTTATAAGTGTGCGGGATATCTCTTTTGTATAAGTGTCACATATTTAAAAAAGAATAATTCAAAAGTCAAATATAATTGTATACATATACAACAGACATGTTCCAATGAAAAAAAGGCTCCCAACTTTTCTGCTTTACCTGTAAACTGACTGCAAACTGGGCAAAATATTGAATCGTTTCTTATGTCGTTTCTTATGTCGTTTTCTTTCTGATGTTAAATAATATATATTGATGAAAATATATTTTATTGACTGAGAGTGAAGCACTGACCCGATCAGGCAAGTGACAATACTTTTTACTGGCCCGAACATCTCTCACGCTTGACCCGGGCCACCAGGCAGTCCTTTATGTTGAGCCCTGTAGCCTATGGCATCGAGGCTATGCCGTTGGACTTACGCAGAACTATAATAAGCCTTAAGGATCCATTGTGTACATTTAAAGGTACAGTTAAAGGGATAGTTCACCCAAAAATTTGATTAATGTCATTAATGACTCAACCTCATGTCGTTCCAAACTTGAAAGACCTTCGGAGCACAGTTTAAGATGTTTTAGATTTAGTCCGAGAGCTTGTTGACCCTTCATTGAAAATCTATGTACGGTTCCCATGTCCAGAAAGGTAATAAAACATCATCAAAGTAGTTCATGTGACATCAGTGGGTCAGTTAGAATTTGTTGAAGCATCAAAAATACATTTTGGTCCAAAAATAACAAAAATTATCTTCTCATTTTTGGATGAACTATCCCTTTGAACCCCTAAAATTTAACTGGTACAAAGTTGTTCCTTAAGGCAGTGGTTCCCAAACTTTTTCAGCGTGCGGCCCCCCTTGAGTAAAGTGCATTTTTTTGCAGCCCCCCAAAAGAAAATGTATGACAAAAACAGTTTTAAAATGTAATATTTTAATTAAACAAAAAATATAAAATTATACCTAGTAGTGCTGTTGGTTAGTTGGCTTATTATTTTTTAGGTTTAATTACACAGAATTCATGATAAAAGAATGTATTTTATAAAATGTCATAAAACTGGGGCCCCCCTGGCACAATCTCGCGGCCCCCCTGGGGGCCCCGGCCCCCAGTTTGAAAACCACTGCCTTAAGGTACTTAAGGTGTAATATTGTACCCCAAAAGGTACAACATTTCAATGTGTTGTTTACCCATAAAGGTACAAAAATAAACCTTTGTGGGTGGGTATCAACCCAGCAACAGTAAAGTTACAGTTTTGTACCTTTTTTCTGACAGAATTTGCCGAGCTGATCTGTCCTGCAGTGCAATATGCTACTGTATACTGTACTTCATATAAAACATTTGCTCATTCTGTTTTGAATTATACCCTATTATGTAGCCTACAGTATACAGTTTGTGACTCTGTGAAATCTAATGAGATTATCAGCATCAAACTTTGATTTCAATCTTTGATATGACCTTACTCAGTCTAAATTAAAGATATCAAGGTTATATTTTCACAAAATGTTCGTAGATTATGTAGGTTGACCTTTATGTTGAAAACTGCGATAAAATGACTTTAGCTGGGTTTTCACAGGCAGGGTCACAAATAAATATCAGTAATGATCTCATATTATTATGAGACTAAAAAGTTTTTTTGTTATTCATAATATTTAATAATGTCAATAAATTATAATGGTGCCCCATTTTAGGACCTGATGTGTACGATTATCCTTAAAATGCTGGGTTATTTTTAACCTAGTGCTGTGTTGTTTCAACCCAAAATGATGGAATGTTTGACCCATTGTTGGGGCAAATATAAACATTTTCTGGATTCATTTAACCCAACAGCTGGGTTTGTACTTTTTTGACCCCTGCTCTTTTAGAGTGTATGTTAAAATGCACAATTTTGTATAATACATTTTATAAACAGTTTTACATACATTGATATTTGACAATTTCAAACTTATATATTTCTATTTGTCAGAAACACATCAACATGACAAAAATTTGAAGTGAAAAAAAAAATTATTACAATGACAGTTATTTGCTCCTTAATAGATATGGCTTGATAAGAGAATTGGGATAATTTACCATTTAAACTAATAATACACTCAATGTTGGCTTGTTGTTACGCAACCATGGGGTAATAACCCAGCAGTTGGGTTAAAACAACCTAGCATTGGGTCAATTTTAACCCAGCATGTGTTGTGTCCAATATTTACCCATTATGGGTCAAAAATAACCCAGACATTTTTAGAGTGTACCAACATTATGCAATGTTATTCACATGAGTTAGTAGTAGATAGGTATGAAAACATAAGATTTGTAGATAAAATCATGCTCCACCTCTCGGGATGTGAACAGATCATATGGAAATGTATTAAAAATTGCATAAAAATTGAAGGGTGAAAATCCATACAGTTGAGAAAATTCACATGAAATTATACTCGCCCAGTCTTATTACGATCAAAACAAATTATAACGATATGGTGGATATAAATAAAAGCAGTCCTTTATTCATACACGCCTCGTCTATTCTTTACTAATATTGCATGATTTTCTCTCAGCATGAAGACTGGAAAGAAAATCATGACTAATTTAACATGACATCAAAAATCGCCTCTCGTCTCAACAAACCTTTGTTGGCAATGGTCAATCAAGCTCTTTCTCCACATGCATTAGTCTGCCTGTCTGAATGTGAAAAACAGAGAGAAGAAAATCCACAGGGAATAATGTAATTGTCTTGTAGAGGAGCTCACTAGAACAGAAAACACAATTTGAGGAGAAAATGTATAAGCCGTGTGTGTGTGTTTCCAATTCTCTCCCCACCGCAGCCATGTCATTAATAATATCTTATCGAGGAAGCAATTTACACAAACACACACACACACTTACGTGGAAGGAAATCCAATCCATTACCTTGATGTCAGTCTGCTGTATCACCCTATAACTTCTGATATTTACAACAACATTAATTGTCACATCATGCATGAAGATAAATGATAGGAAATATGATGTCATAAGTAGTTAAAGACATGAATAAAGCAAGAAGAATTATGTACGAGACCATCAAAATGTAGAAATGCGCTGGAGATTAGCTCTTCACCTTCAGTTACATCAATCAAAAAGATCAGCTGTCAAACACAACAGCTCCAATGCAAACTACTCGCATTTAGCTATGAAAAAAGATATGCATTTAGTGTTGATGTATGTAACTACAGGTAATTATTTTCATTGAGATGTCTGAGCTCCTAACAGAATCAAACTGAATTGCAAAAATAATAAAACAATTCAAAATCTGGTATATAGACCACATAAGGCAAATCTTGTATGCTCAGTGGTCTTAGGCCCTGTTTACACCTGGTCTTAAAATGCATTTGGGCAATCGGATTACAAGTGGACAAAGCTAAAAAGAGGTGTAGACGGTGTCTAAGCCGGTTTGAGCTTGGATACTTCAATATTCTCATTCTCATATTTTCAGCCCCCTTACAGTTAAAAACACTTTTCTTTTATTGGTCTGATGAAATATGCAAATTTTTTGGATATTTGGTTTTTCTTTACTTTTTTGCCAAAATCATCAATATTAAAACAATAAAAGGCTTGAACGACTTCAGTTGTGTGTGATGAATCTAAAATATATGAAAGTATAATGTTTATCGGTACCTTACAGAAAATAATGAACTTTATCACAATATGCTAAATTTTTGAGAAGGACCTGTATTCAACATGTTGCATATTTACGATTCGCGATCGGCGCGGCTCAGATGTTCTTCCGATCAGGTTCAGACACTCTTAACACACCTCACACGAAGGGACAATCTGATAAAATAATCTGTAGAACCATCGCGAAACTCGATACATAGCTAGGATTGTCGGAAGGGGGGAAATCGGCCCGAAATCAGCCCGATTATCTTTTGGTGTGTACCCAGCCTTAGTAACTTTCAATAGCATGGGACTATTTTCGGGCACTGCGTAAATATGTGAAGTATAGTTCCTAGCCATATCTGCCTAGAAAATCCCAGCTTTTAATTTTCTGTCGGTCTTAGTACACAATGTTACAATGTTCTGTAGTTACAGAAGATTCAAGTTTTAAATAGGAAAAATATTGAAACTCTTTGGTTATTTTTGAGCGCAATGCTAATGGTCTAATCAGATTCAATGGATTATGCTAAGCTATGCTAAAAATGGTCCCGCCAGACCTGGAGATCAGCTGAATGGATTCCAAAATGTAAAAATCAAATGTTTAACTCTTGAGGAGCTGGAAAATGAGCATATTTTTTTTTAAGCGGAGTGTCCCTTTAAACCTGGCATTTCTCCCGCTTACGTTTTAATGAAAGCAGCGGGACTCGCCCACAGACCATCCTCTCAACGTAGTCAGGACAGAAGCAGTCAAAAGTCACAAAGAGATGAATTAAAACACATGCATTTGTCTTTCTCGTCCACTTGTGATCCGATCAACCAAAACGCATCATAATATAAAGTGTAAGCAGGGCCCTAGTCTCCCTCCTAGATCTTTTCTGTAATAATTTAAAAAAGTCAATATTTCCATTACTGTTTCATGGACGGTTTACACTTTAAGTCGAGCACATCAAAAAAGCTTCAGGCCTAAATAAATTCTTACCGAATGATGCAACATGCCTAAAGAAATGTAATCTGCAGTGATCTGTGCAGAATAGACTTATACGAAACTTTATTAGCTGGAATCAAACCTTTAAGTAGCGGCACAACAACTGCACGAGGCCTTAGATATCCAAAGAGAACGCTACGACGTCCATGAACAGCTTAATTTAATATGTGAGATCATTCCCAATACCCGAGCAAGGCCTTTTGCTTTAGCGCATTACAAATAACGGCTGACAGCGAGTAGTATACAACGCAGTTTCGGCTCACCTTCAAGTTGTAAAGCTGATTTACGGCCACGTGTTATTATTTAGCATTATTCATCTTGCTGTCGGTTGCACATTGGAGGTTAATAGAAATGCCAGCATGTTCACTGATTTACTTAGTAAAATTTTCATCCCAAGGTTGGGCCTGAGTGATTGGAGGCTGAGGAAGAGAGCCGGGTTCATGCATTATGTAGAGGAGGCTGATGTGACCTTGAGCCATCACAGACCGGACCATATATTAGAGTCGCGGCCATCTTTTCCCAGACCGTGTCCGTCTGACATATTTAACAGGGTTTTACACAACATTACTGACGCTTCGCATGAGTTGAGCTCGTTTTATTTGCTCATCCATTTTGGGAATGGGTTAACAACAATGCATGGGAAGCCATTTACAACAGCATGACTGTTGTTTGATGCGGCTCGGACAGACAATTAATAACGACAACGCCACCGGTATTTAACCATTTATTATGTGTTGAGTAGAATAGTAATGGACTTCTGTAAGCTCAAGTCATAATCAAGCTTATTACACGGCCCTCGACAATACTTGATTCTGATTGGTCGATTGCTCTATCCAGCAGTCTGATGTTTTTCAATACCCGTTAACCAACCATTTTTGAATTCATGTCAAATCAGTTCATTTAATCTCATTACTTCTGCATGAGCCATATAATAGCATAAATGTGTTCAATAACAGACGTCCGATTGTATATTATCGCTAACATATCTTATTTATTACACAAAGACGCACAAAATATTTAATAAGCATGACAGATCATGATGGACTGATGATGGCATTATATTTCATTTATTAATTTTATATTTAAATATTATCATCTGGTTGGGCTGCTGGATGTTTTAATCTTTTAGAAGCACTGATGTTTTCTGGAAAGGATTTGCTTGGACTTTACTGATCAGGAAGAGCGGCATTTTCCCACAATAGGTGATGTTGGATCAATACACTGTATGTTAGTAAGGCTTTGGCAACCTTTAACATAACAAGCCAAATTGATTTATCCACTGATGTCCATATTTTGAAAATCACATTAGCCTGTAATCTTATCTAGAACATGACCATGACATTTAAACACGCACGCACAATCCTAACAGTGTGTGGTGTTGATTATTTAATACAATGAGGCTTTCAAAGACTTGAAAGTAAGGGTCATCCTCTCTTTGGATGTTTAAGTAGAAATAATTATGTTGGAAATGATGGCGGTGCTTGCTGATAGAGGAAATGATAAGGGAACACCATTTCTTTTTAAGGCACAGGGTCCATTCGAATATAATTGGTAGTGGAATTATTTATGACATTAATTGCCACATTATCGACTGCCTGTCAACTGGCGTGGCAGTTCGTCCATCTTTCTTACCAGCGAGCGCGAGCTCAGCCTAAAGCAGACTGACAAGCTAATTACACCATCTTCCCCTCTCATGACAAATGCTACTCATCTGAAACCATGCCGGAAATAAAGCCCCGCCTGCCCTTTTCCCTCTCCCGTCTGCCCGAGCTAATATCTCTCCGTGTCTGCTGTAAAGGATGGAGCCGTGAGCTTTTTGGAGAGCGATCTGCTCCGTCTCTCGCCGTTCGCTCATTCAGTAAGCATACTCTATCAGAGCACAGCTGTCAATCACGTACACTGAGCTTTCTCCTCTCGCTCATTTGCATTGCCCGTGTCAGTCATTCAGAGAGAGTAACCTAATAACTGATGACTTCAGATGATTCTCGGAGGCGCTTTGACGGGCATCCGTGCTTGACTGTTGACTGGCTAGCAGTGCTGATAGGGCCTGGGGCTTTTTTAACTCACAAAACTACACACATGGACTGATGTGTCTGCTTCTTAATCTTCTGCATATTTTCTTTCATTCTTTTTTCATCAGTTCACTGTTAAAAGTGAAGTGTGGCTATGCCACCAGCATTATTACCCTGCTGCTTGTTATTTTTTGGAGTGTATATGAATCAACCTATAAATGGTTTACTTTAAAATGTCTGTAGCTGGGCTACACTTTTTTGTATTTACTATATAACACTGTCAGAAAAAATGTCAAAATGGTCCCAAACAGTCACTGGGGCAATATCCTAATATGTACCATTAAGGTTACATTTGGTACCAATTATAAGCCATGCGTTTACATCACTATGATTTTATGCGCATTTTGAAGTATCGCATCAAAAACGAGTGATGGAAACGCCATATTTCGATAAAAAATCCCTTGATTTGCAAAAAGTTTTTATGCTTGCTTGAGGTGGTTTTTGATTTATGCGAAAAAGAGTAAATGCGAAAAATGGGAGATGAAAACGCATTCGCCAATTAATTCTGACGTAGCAAACATTAAACCCACAGGACTGAATGTCTAGCTGTTTCCGCTGATATTGTCTCTAACATAAACTGTATGGGGCTCGACGTCGTCGCAATGTCCTTGCTGCTAGTGCCTTCATAAAAAGTCTACATTCCTTCTTCTATACACAACATTCAGTTTGGCAATTACAAGCTACACTGCAAATAAATTAATAACTTGGTCCATTGTGACTACATGCACTCCTGTCTCCATTTACCATACATACATTGTTTTGTTAACTGTTGGTTACTAGGTTACCCAAAACCACCGTCATTCGCTCAAACAACTTGCTGGAAACGCACCTAATTCAATTTTTTTTTTTGCAAATTTAGAAATTTTGCTTCACGTTTGGATGGAAACCCAGCTATAGACTGTATAAAACATGGACATGACATCACCCGTAGGTCTCTGAAGAGCATTTTTGAAGCCCAAAGTGGGCAGAGCCAGCCGTAACCATCTTGGCAGTTGGACAAAGAGGTGGAACGGGGATGGAGCTGAGGTGCCTGGTTGCTAACAGCTTCCTTTAACTTTTAATTTAAATTATTCAAACTTTTAATTCCCATAACTTTTATAATAATGTATTCAATATATAGTATTTGTTCTATAGGATCAGCTATGTCTGGTCCTCTCAAGGATTTTTTAGTTTTCTCTTGTTTTTTTTTTTCAGGTACTATAAAGCTGCTTTGGAACATTTAAACAAAGCGCTATATAAATAAAACTGAATTAAATTGGTTGCTGCAACCATGCCTGCCTGACCCGACTCTAGTTACAGCAGTGGCAATCCACATGTCACTCAAGTGTCCACGCCCTTAATTATGCAGAATTTAATTCAAATGAATGAGTTACCAAACAATTCAACCCCCTCACAGTTGTCATGGAGGGAAAAATTTGCCATATAGACCAAAAACACTTTTTGTACCAGGCTGTAAACATTTTTTCTACTGTAAAGTTGGCGGGGTCTATGGGATTAACTCCCTTTTGGAGCCAGTCTCTATAGCGCCAGTTGATGAATTGCAGTTTTAAGTTACTTCCGTGTTGGATTCACGACAGTTGCTGCATCTGAAACTGCCTACTTCCATACTATATAGTAGGCGAAAAGCAGTAGGCGAGGCGAGTAGTATGTCCGAATTCATAGTATTCCAAAAACAGTAGTCAAAAAGTATCCAATAGACCCCGGGAGAGGAGTTATCCAACAAAGAAGAAGAGGTGTCGTCATAATAGGAAATGGCGGCTGTATTTGCGCTGGTATGACATAACGTGATGACGACGTATGTCACTTGATGTATCAACATGGCGGATATACTACGTCCGAATCTCATTCATACTACCAGGATTGTAATATACATTAACTACTGTTTTAACGGTCATTAAGTAGGTAATTCATCTCATTCAGTACATAATGTCACAGTATGCGGTTTCAGACGCAGCCAGAGACTTGGAAGGTTGACCCTTGTTACCAATATGTACCTCTGAGGTATTAATATGAACTCTTTAGGTGCAAAGGTGTAACTTTTTAAAGGGTTCCACCCATAGACTGTAAAAAAAGATGGACGACGCGACGTTGCCTCCCTCCATTGTAATGAATTGAAGCCAAAAATGTCCGACCACGGTCGCCGCCATGTTACGTAAAAACATCAGTTTGGAGCCAAGGCATGCGCAGAAGGAATCGTCCGTGGAGCCAGAAGCGGAGCTGCGATATCAAACTTCCGTCCAAATGCTCGCGCGACCAATTCAATCTTAACGACACGCCCCATTTCTATATCATCAAATAACAAGCTAAAATAAAAGTAATCACAAAAATGAACACTTGAACATATATCAGCGTGATAACAACTACTTAAAAGGACCAAAACCATCTTTCGGAAACTTTTATTGGAAGTGTAAATATTTTTTTTATTTAGAGCAGAGTCCCATTTGTTTGAATGGAGAGAGCGGGGTTATGACTTGCCACCAGGGGGCGATCAAAGAGCCAGAGGCTTCACTTTTCAAGACTTATGAGGCACACCCGTTACCACCACAGTGAGATTTTCTCTGACAGCGCACATTAGGATACATCGAAAATGTAACACTGTTTACATATTGATGTTATTAATACATCAAATAAATCACATCTGTGGAACTGCATACTTTAACAATGTGCATAGTTTCAAAAACTTTTAATATTTCTTTAAAATGAGATTCTTTAAAAGGTTTGCATATTTATACAATCATATTCACGTTTTAGTACGATGTGCATTCATGCCATTGATATTAGGTTTAGGGGTGGGGCTTATTGCTTTTGGAACAATTGTACCATTTTGTACAATTCACATTGTACGAATTCATATGAATTAGTTCCATTGAGTTCAGGCTGGATGCCCAAATAACTGTGACCGCCATTACCTTTCATTCTCTATGATCTAGTCCTCAGGGTCTGTATCCGCTGCCACCCCTGCATTCCTCAGCTAAACATCATTCCCCTCCCAGCCAAGTCCCAGGCCAGAGCCCACAGGTTGCTCTCGAATTCACACCTTAATTATTCCTCACCGTGCACCTTACAGAGCACACACTCCATGTGTAACACACATCTGTGTGTGTTTCGGCATATGGCTTCTCGCTGCACTTCCGCCCGCCTTCTAATGCTGTTTATATTTGCGAAGCTGCTTGAGACGAGGCCCTGACGAGGATGGGAACTGACACTCACCAAACTCGGTATGTCCCCCAGCCAGCTCCGGCGGCTCGGGTGCTGTCAATTCCAGCTACATCAGCAGCACTGGCTCAATGGCAGCGTCTCTGACACATGTCACAAAGTTTTAAATGTCTGTTCTTTTCATGGGGATGACTGGGTGAGCCAGCCGGGGAAGAGTTGACATTTTGTGTGGTGGGGGGAGACTTGTTGTGGCTTCCTCTCGCTGCCTCCACTAGCTGTCAGTGCCAGTTTTCTCTGAACATATCACAACACCGACAAATAAACCTTGTCATTTAGAAACGCCCGCACTAGTGACCATACTTTCCTGCAGTACGACAGGAGCGACGCACAAGCATAGGGCCGAAGAACGTACTGTATACACACACACACACATTTCGAACAATATTCCCATTGCAAACACACAGCGTGAAGGATGGACACACACTTGAACCTACACGGGCACAACCGCGCACAACCGTTGACCTGTATGGCCGGTGCACATGAAATCATTTCTCTGGGCTATCTGTGACCTTTCCCTGTGAGCTTGTGCTTTACATTGCTGTGACTCCGGGTGCACATGCTTTCCTTCACATCCAAAACTTCCTCTCTCATTTGCTTGGCTAATTTGTCTGGCATTCTCAGGAGACCATTTAACCAAGGGTGTAGATTTGTTTGGGGTTGAAGTGTCAACTGTACATATGTTTTCATTATCCAGTGTATAAATATTGGAGAGGGGTTGTAGTTTGATTATTGAGGGGAGGTTAACTCCTCCCATCTTCCCCAGAAACCACACCCCTGCATTTAAAACGTGGCAATTAAACAAGTCCAAATTATTCCATTAATTATAAATGTTTACAAGAAAAACTGAAATTCCTAACAACAGTAAATCTGATGATATGACATTTAGGTTTGATTAAATCATTTTATTTATTACTTCATTAAGAATGTGAACAACACAGAAAGGGTTAAAGATAAAAGTAAACACAAAAAATATGTTTCATGATCAATTAAACAGTGATACTGAATAAACTGTACAATAATTTCAGCACAAAATATCCATGACATATTTTCATTACAGACATCAACATTGACAATCAAGATTTTAGATATGCATTTAAACTATTTTGTAAGATTGTTTACTACATACATTTTTTACTTAAAAGTGAAATATTTCATGTTTATCAAATATTTCTCTTAATTAGAGTGACAAAATGTATAATGAATTTGACAAGAATTAGAAAAAAATTGGGTCTCATTTACTAAGCGTGAATGCAAATTTGTGTATGAAATGTTTTCAACTAAAACTTTTATACAAAAATTTCTCTAAATGTACAAGAAAATTAAAAACAACTAAAACACACATACGCAATAATCAAATACTTTCTAATTATAATGTATATTATAATATAATCTGATGTGTAATACTTGCATATCTATTATATTACATATTATTTCTACACAGATAAGTGTGAGAATTCTTCATGCTTTGCTCACTTCTGCTTTAAATCTTTATAAAAGTGTCTGCTTAAAGGCGGGCTGCATGATTTTTGAAAAACACTTTGAAAAAGGGAGTCAGGCCGACTACCAAAACACACTTGTAGCCAATCAGTAGTAAGGGGCGTGTCTACTAACCGCCATCATTGCCTGGGTTGCGTATGTGTGGGGCGGGTCTATCAAAAGAAGGTTCAAGTTCCATTGGGGTGTTTGTTTAGGTGATTTCAAATGTCAACATTGGCTTTCAGAGATCATGCACCCCACCTTTAATGCCTAAATGTAAACATAATGTAAATTTTATGAGAAGTCCATACATCAATCACTCAACCTGCTTTTTTGCTTCAATAACATTATATATTTTTGTTCTGGAAAGCGGAGCTGGTTCGGGCGTGTAAACACTCCAAATTCACTAACATAAGAACAATTTTATGAAACAAATGAATTTGCGTAAAATGTAAATTAGGCGGTAAGTTTTGGTGAGAAGTTCTATTAGGGCTTTGTATCGACAAGAATCTCTTGATATGATACATATCATGATACGTTGATAACAATTTATTTGATATGGACATAACAATTACATTGGACAAACCAGATGCATTGTTTAAGTGTTTTAGCACGAGTGCTAATTCGCAACACTTGTCCACATACATAGGTTGTAATACGTTGCGATACTGTAAAGCGTGACAATATTTCCTATTTTAGGAATATAATAGTATATCATTTTAGGAAAGCTGTCATTGAGAACACACAACCATTTGCAAACCTTAGCAAAAAAAAAAAAAAAAATGTGTAGCGTGCCCCTATGCTAATACTTCCTGTCACTGTTTAAATTCAGATGGTAAGAAGATAAATACTCTAAACCAGGGGTCTCCAACAACAGATAAAACAATCTAGAGGGCTACTTTTTGATATAGTCTATTCAAAACTGTTTTGTTTTACTTATTTTATTTTACTTGTTGATATTTGTTGATTGTTGTTTTTTATTATTGTTTAAAATGTTAACATACATAAAAGAAGCCAATTAAGCTAATGTAAAAATATGTAATGAATAAATATTACAATTGAGACAATTAATAGAATGTGCTTTGGCGGGCAACTCACAGACTCTGTACGGGCACCATGATGGAGACCACTGCTCTAAAAAATAATAAAAAGGATATTGCATTTTTGAGAATAGACACAGTAATGCCTAACAAAATATCACGATGCATCAATATTTTCTTATAAATACGAAAAAATTTTGCCGCCATTGTTTGAAGAAGATCCTATATAAGGAACATGTACAACCATTAAGATCCTCTCCATCAAACAGAATGCAGTTCATTAGTTCATCTGCTCTCTCTACACTTGCATATCTTTACATTTTCTGTGGATTTGTGGTTAGTCTAGTGCAGAATATGAAAACGAGTGCAAAAACTAAAAATATGGAATGTGATGTTTAAGAACACGTGTTAAAAAAAGAAACTGCAGGGCAAATATTAAACATCACCAGTAATACTAATTTAATTACATTTCCAAATTTTTGGCCTCTGTTAGTAAACTAAACTGCTGGCCACTGTTGCCGTAGCTTTCAAGACACATTTTAAAGACATTCTTGGATTATCAAAAACAAACAGAGAATAAGAGAAAGTCATTAACACTGATCCAAAAATGACATGAGGAAACAATCAAAAAGAGCGAGGAAAGTTGTTGACTCCACACACACACACAGACACACATCATCCTCCTCCATTTCACTGGCAGAGCTGCTGTCTCTCTTTGCTCTGTTCCTCCGGAGAAAGAATAAAATAAAGCAAAGCTCATTACCTCCTTTCACAGCTCCTCCAGGCTCCTGCACCACAACAACTGCCCCCGCAACACCCAAAATCTCACACACACATGCAACTCACATAAACATACACATGCCACAGATTCTCAACTCCACTTCTGAAAAATAATCATGATGAATATGAAAAACAGGAAAAAAATTAAAGAAAACTTTCTAGACAATATTTTTACAAGTAAAACATGATGTGTATTATAACACAAATGTTTTACATATGTTACAAAGTGACTTATTTGTAGGATCAAATTTGTATGTTTTATGTGACCGGGTTAGGGGTCATTGATATTTTATTTCGAAAAATCGTACAAATTAATACAAATTAGCCAACTTCTAAAATACATAAAAAAAAATAAACTGACATTATACCTACAGTGATGCCTACGGCAATGATGCGCAATGTAATAAGCTTTAGTTTTAATAGTAGATGAAGTATACTGCAACAAAAGCAACACTTTCCCCTCATCTTTCTCTATAACTTTATCTTTGACTTTGAGAGAAGCTCTTCGTGTGGGCAGCCCGCAGCCTCAGGTGGGACCTTTGACCAGGGGAGAGCAGCAGTTGGATCAGGCAATCCATCACAGAGGCGCTGCTGTCAGGACGAGCACTTGGCCGTACGCGTGTCTGTCACCGCTGCGTGGCGGGGCTGCTTAAAGGCAATCATGTCAATCTGGATGGCAGGGCTCAGCCGGAGCGAGAAGGATGAGAGGTGGCATTGAAGGCTCACTCAGTAGACGGCACTAGGGGGCTGTGTTTGGCTTGTTAAAAATGCGTGTGGCAACGTGTATATTTATAATAATATGTGGAGGATATCTTTGTTAAGCCCCCTTGCGTGTTTATCCATTGACCTGTCTGTCAGTCAGAGCTGGTCTTCGCGGATGAATCGATTGCCCTCCGAGTGCTTGCCGTAGTAGACGTAACGGCACTTGGTGAAAACCCCTGAAAGTGAGAAAGAAGAGCATGTCAAAATGACATTTAACTGCACTGTCAATGTCACGCTGACCTGATGTGAAACTATGAGATGCTGAAACCACTTTTTACAACGCTCGCCCACATGGTTACACTCTTTAAAGTAAAGTCAGTAAATAAACCTGCTTTTTACCTTGTTATAGTTTCATGAAAACTTTTTCACTACAGAGTAATTTTTGTGCAATGAATGTTCAAGTTTCTTTATAAAACTATACAACCTGACTATAAGGGTGTACTCATGTTATACATACTGTACCTTACCCAAGTACGCTTGACCTACAAATTATGCTTTGTTTGGTACGGTTATGGTTCGCTTTAAATCAGGTGTGCGTGCTAACCTTGAATGGTTCATTTTGGTTAAGTACAATATGAGTGTGGCCTCAGGCAACATTTTATTTTGTCATAGTAAATGCAATCCCAACATTCAGTGTGATGGATAAAACCAAAAGATCTAAGGCAACAAGACATGAAATATGCAATTCAGGTTTGTGCTGTTATCTGCTTGCACACCTCCAGCGACTTGTAATAACTTAAGATAACTTGTAATTAAACATATAAGAATCCGAAGAGAGACGGATGATATTAACTCTACTGCTTCACTTGCTTGCTCGTCATTTGCAAAAAATGTACTCTTTGTTGCGTTGCTGGACACGCCCACTTCCTGTCGCCAATGGACACGGTCTCTTGTGTCGCCGGCATGTCGGCAAGCTTCCATCGAAATGAATGAGTTTGCATTGCTCTGCCGCTGGTAGTCGCTGACGGTGTGCACGCAGCTTTAGAAACCTTCTAGCAGTGTAAATGCTATAACCTTCACAAAACTGTTAATCTGTCGCTGTTTATCCATCAACAGCCTGTCAGTAATGTACACACTAGACTCTAAATACACAATCCAGCCTCAGAAATCTGTCATTTCTCACTCAAATATCTGGCATGAAAGGTGTGTCAGGGGAGACAGTGTATCCGTCTAAAGTCTGAAAACACCAGAGAGACAACATTTAGCCTCGGGCAATGTCTAGACAACAGCAAGCCAAGAAAGCGCTTGCTTTGAGAGAGAGAGAGAGAGAGAGAGAGAGAGAGAGAGAGAGAGAGAGAGAGAGAGAGAGAGAGAGAGAGAGAGAGAGAGAGAGAGAAAGAGAGAGAAAGAGAATAAGTCTCAACAATGAGCTGGTCTCCTGACCAGCTATGTTTGATGTGACCATTTGCTTTTTACTTCCTTGAATATCAGTGATTCAGTGTCCAGTGTGTGTGTTTGAGAGATATTGTGACAGACCCTGGAAGGATTGTTGACACTCCTACATGGTAAGAGCAGCACAGCTGAAACAAGTCTGTTTTTAATATGATTCACTAATTTCAAACATGACACCAGACTTTATTTTTAAATGTTGCTTACTCTTTTAGTTTGGCCTTTACATTTCTGTTTAATCCTCAATTTCTGCATTAAAAAAATAAAATAATATGGGCATCTGTGAGAGGAATTATGTTTTATTTATTGGGTTATACAGATGACATTTGTTCATGTCCACTTCTAAATACAACACTTGCAAAACAACAACAGTGTCAACATTATGGTATGAGATGGTAAATACCATGGTATTTCTAAATACAGCCTACCGTGGTTCATTTTACTGAATCATTTCCATAAAACACAATACAGGGATATGCATGTTGGTAACAGGACAATGTTATCATCAATGAATCATACAGAGCACCTGTACTATGGTATCTGGAAGTAAAACTTTTTAAAAGAATAGTCGTATTAATTCTTCAAATTCATAACTTTTTTTAACGTGATTGACAAAGGAGAAAAAATGAGCAAGGGATTTGTGATGTGTTGGTAGCATGGACGAAAGACTCCTACATTTTCTAAATAGACATACTTTTGTTTTGACCGTGGTGCTGCAATTGCCATATTAAATCAAATGGGTGATAATGTCTTATTGGTTCCTCTTCTAAAATAATATATGCAGGCATGTGACTTTATTTTCACAGATCATGAAATTTACAAGGCAATAGAAAAAGTGCAAAAATTTACAAAAAACAAAACAAAACAAAAACAAAACATTGTCACAGTATTTACAGTACTAGCAGGATACTACTTCTGCAGTAAGCTAAAACACATGATGATTTTCATTTTTGCCATTTTTCATCCTCTTGCAAAAAAAAAAAAAAAAACAATTGGTAAAGAGATTTTATGTAAAGAGTCTCAATAGATTGGAATAATGTTGTCTGCAGACATTAGATCATTTTGGTTGTTTAAACAATCTTTAGTATCTTATCTGAAGGTGGACTGTACATATACCATTGAAACTGTCATTGTTATTGTTTTTGTTGTTATCATTACTTAAAGGGGACAGAGAATGAAAAAAACATTTTTACCTTGTCTTTGTTGAATAATGGTAGTCTACCCGGATTTACAAACATACAAAAAGTGCTAGACATGCTAAACATCTCAGTCTCATAGAAATTCCTCTATTAGAAATGTCAGCCAGAAAACGGCCCAATCTGAAAAACTGATGCTTATGACATCACAGGCATCTCACTGCCCCTCCACTTTAAAATAATTGGCTACATTTTTTGAGTGGCAGCAAAGTCAGCCAATCAGTAATGAGATTGCAAGTTAAGCCAGTAGGGGGAGCCAAATAGGTGCAAAACCACTTGTTTAAAATCCCCCCCCCAATAGAGCTATCTGAGAGAAGTTTTTAGGAAGCATTACAGACCCAAACAAAAAAAAATTTGTCTACATGTCAAATCACAGAACAAGGATAAATACTTCGTTCAATCATTCTATGTCACCTTTAATATTTGTTATTCTTTTTTATTTTTATGCTTGTGTATTCCTTATTTTCACTGGTATTTGATTTGATTGGATATTTATAATTATATTTTGTTTATCTACTCTGTAAAAAAACTGTAAAATTCTGGCAGCTGGGTAAAATACCATAAAATAATGGGCACTACAGAAATTTTCCGTGATACAAAAATAAAAAAAATTTCTTGTAATTTTACTTTACTGATATTTTTTGTCATTTGATGGGGTGATTTTATTTATTTATTTGTTTGTTTTGTCACATGTTTTTTGTTGTTTGTAATGTTGATTAGAATTTTCCTAAAAAAATTTATTTTCGTATATCCAAATCTATAACAAGAACTAGTTCCCCCCCCCCCAAAAAAACATGCAGCCATTAGCTGCATTTCCGTTTAATTGCGTTTACAAATTTGGGCAAAACTTTTGTGAAATGACTGATGATATGCCATTAAAATCTCGCAATACAGTAAGTCATTCCAAACTGATGCTGATGCTCTTGACTGATGTTGGTTTACTAATATTACATCCACCCCACTAGGTATTATTTTTAACAGAAAGAGACGTAAGAGTATTATCCAAACTTTAAAGACACGGAAAGCCCCTCATACTTAGTAGTGACAACGTATGATGTGTTTCTTAGAAAATTTGAAATTGACATGTGTCCAATTTGTAAAATATACTTTGCTGCCTTAAAATTTTTTGTTGAATCAACCCAGATTTACAAGTCATTTCAACTTACTACTATTTATATTGACTAGAGATTAGTTGTTATAACTACAGGTGAGTTGTTATAACTTATAAAATTAAGTTGACTTTTCTCAACTATATTTTATAAGTTGACATGACTTGTAAATCTGAGTTGATTTAACAAAAACTTTTTTACAGTGAAGGAAAAACAGCTACTGTTTGGGTAGTTTCTAGCTTTGTTGGCCAAATGTCTCTGTCCCCTTACAAGAAGAGACTATAATATTGTTGTGCAGAGATATACAGTACCAGGGGCTCAAATGGCCTTTTTTTTATCTAAAATACAAACCATCATCACCACACAAAAGCAAGATTAGTGAAGATTTAACAGCACACAGCACAAATATTTACCTTATGACTCAATTACTATGCAAAATGTAATGCTATCTTCTCTCAATGATCTCCTCGCAACACAGCCCGGTGTTAACAACAGAAGCTTTGTATCGAGTACATCTTATTTCTGCATTCTTAATAATATGAATTGACTTCAAGGCCTATAGGTGATGTGTAGAGAGTCAAACCAGTGTGTTAGAGACAGGATTGTTCTGACATGAGAAAAAGAGAGAGAGAGAGAGCGAGAGAGAAACGGATGCAGTTGATGGATGTGGCAGCGAGGTGTCAGGGCTTTAGTAAATGAGGCAAGGACAAGTGGCATTAATGCTGTCAATGATCTCCTGACAGGAAAACAGATACCGCTTGCCGACGTTTTTAAATAGACATCAAGTGCATTAATGACAAAAAAGGACATGCTTCAAACAAAGCGCCTGAGTGATGGGCAAGCCACCGCTGTGCTCCGAGCGCTCCACTAACATAATCCGAAAAGACACTGTCAGAGCGACAGAGAGAGAGACGGTCCCTGGAATTGCACGTACTGACAGAGAACAGAGATGAGGAGAGAGATACTGGTGCCATATTAGTGCCAAGCATATTCTAACACCAGTCTGGATTCTAACCGAATCTGACACCTTCTCACTCCTGACGCTTCAAAGTAGCCGCTCCTCCCCTTCCTCCACCCCCAGCAATCCGCAACCAGTCCGCTCCTCCGACGTGTCACTCCAGTCCGGTGCTCTCTACCCACAGGCCCGGGGACAAACTCAGTCAATCTAAATTTGGACTTTTGTAGCTGTGCGACGCTATTTTCCCTGCCATCCCAGTGAGTTGAGGTGATCCAAACTGTGAAGTGTGAAGAGATGTCTGCTTGCATCAGATCATGTGTCCCTCCCCTGTTTAGCAGACGGGTGTGGTGTGGGCAGCGGACACGGGTTTGGAGGGTTTTTGTACTCCAGCTGTGGCAGATGCTCTGGGGATTGAGGTTCTGCTACTGAAAGCCTCTTTGCTGATTGGGACTTTTAGAAAACTTCATCGGGAAACCTAACCGATGTGTTAACATCTCAATGTTTCCTCCTATCAGAGTTTAGCCCCACAAGTGAAAGAGAGATCACAGAGATAAAGCGACACTTGCTATGGGTCAGTAACCTGATTATTTTACATTGTCTTTAGTACATGTTTCATGAACTTACTATAGTAACAACAGTTAATTTTTCATAATTACATGCAAATAACCCTAACTCTATAGTAAGTACATGGTAATTTAAATAAGTCAGTACTTAAATGTATAATTACACTGCAACAAGAACACCTTAAAATACAGTGTAACCAAAATCTTAAATTTTGTACAATATCAAAAAGCAAGCAGCCAAGCAGTTTTATATTTTTTTATTGATGTTTTATAGTTGTATGTGACTTATAGTAAAGACAGAACATATTAACATAAAATGAAAGCTTTTTCTATCTTTAAACAAAAATAACAAAAAAGTTTTTTATTGAATAAAGTAAGTTTTAAAACATTAACTAATAATAAAGGTATTTTGTTACTTGCAAGAAAATAATAAAATGTTTATTTTAACTATTTAAAATATTTTTATAAAATACTAGCATGGCTCAAATACCAAGAAAACGTTTGATATTCAAACATTCATAAAATGTATTATAGATTTTTTATTTACATTGTAAAATATGTTTTAAAAATCAACAGGTCACTCTTCGGCCCCAACAATCCTTCCAAACATAAAGTACATATAGTATAAAAAATAAAAAATAAATTAAACTAGTAACACTTTACAATAAGGTTGTATTTGTTAACATAATTAGTTAAAGGGGAAATATCATGAAAATCTGACTTTTTTATGTTTAAGTGCTATTATTGGGTCCACAGTGCTTCTATCAACCTAGAAAATGTGAAAAAGATCAACACAGTAACTTTTGGTACAAAGTTTTGGTACACCATTATCTGCAAGCATGTAAAAAATAGGTAATTGAAATTTGGCTCCCCTTGTGATGTCAGAAGGGGATAATACCGCCCCTTGATCTGCCCTATCCAACCACGGCACTGCAATTTAGTGCATGTTATATGTTAACATGTTATAATAAATAATCTATATGGTATTTTGAGCTAAAACTTCACATATGTGCTCTGGGGACACCAAAGATTTATTTTACATTTAAAAAAAAATACTGTAATAGTATTGTTAATTGAAAGTTAATGCACCATGAACTAAGATGAATAACTGTATTGACATTAACTAACATTAACACAAATTAATAAATGCTGAAAAACTATATTGTTCATGTTAGTTAACGCATTTACTAATGTTTAACCTTATTGTAAAGTATTACCATTAAACTTAAAAAAGTAAAACACTTTACATAAGGTTGTATTAGTTAAAAAACATGTACTAACAATGAACAATACTTCTACAGCATTTATTAATCTTAGTTTATGTTAATATCATCATTAACTAATACATTATAAAACTCACAATATTAGTTAATGCACAATGAACAAACATAAACAATTGTGATAGCATAAATCAAAAAAAAGATTAATAAATGCAGAAAAACTACAGCATAATGCACATAGTTTATGTTAGCTAATGCATTTACTAATGTTAACAAATGAGTTGCAAAAGCTGCTAAATGCGAACTCCGTCAAATATTAGATAATGATAAACTACAGTATATGCTCCCGACACGTACTCTAAGTTCATCAAATACTTTCGAATCCGCTTAGTCCTGCCCGCAGGATATTCAGAAATACTTTTTTTTGTCAAAATCCATAGAGTCAGATCAAAAATGCCAGACACCGAGGGCTTTGCATCTGAACCTTTCAAATACAACCTTTTTAAAAAGTGTTATTAATATGTCTAATAATAAAATAAAGATGACTGAATTTTAATTATTTTCCTAATTGTTAAACCACCTGACATTCTGAGTCACGACAACAAAACAGTTTAAGTAAAGTTTCCTTGAGATTTCCTTTCTTGTCACTGAGGCTTGTCACATATTAGTTTCAGTAGTAACTACACTGTAGTTTATATACAGAGAACAACATGCGATTAACAAAGTGCAGCTCAGTTCAGGGCCAGCTGAAGACTGATGCTGTAACACAGTTCTTAAGCTGCTTTCTCACATGATCTGGCCCAGGAGATGAGCCTTCCAGCTTCTTTAAACAAAGATCTGTGGGGAGTCAAAGCCAAAGAGACCATCCAGCCAGGCGCAGGAGAGCGTGTTAAGCGTACAGTAAACCGGCAGCTATGGTGATGCGTGATATAGTGCAGCACGCTGCAAATTTCACACACAGCTGGACACTGTTTATTACTGTACATGGTAAAACAAGACGAGTGAGAGAAAAATCCGGAAGAAGGGGTAAAATGCAGAAGCAGCTTTTTCTTACATAACATGTTAGTGGAAAACAGATCGGCCGGTGTAAGCCCGTGAGAATAGCTGATGAGCTGATAGCTAATATAAAAAAGAGACTGTGTCAGGACCTGGCTGCCTCTTTATTCCACACGCACAGCCATTAAAGTGACAGATTAAAAGTTTGCTGGAAGCGAATGTTTCCATAGTGCATATTTTGGCAGGGGAAAGGTTGAAAGCATTGTTCTCGCACTGACATACCTGCCTGTTTTGAGAGGAGAGGAGCTTGTCTTAATATGTGTTTGTGTGTGTGTGGGGGGGGGGGGGTTAGAAGAAGCACACGCACTGCTTATTACAAACAACAAGAGGTCTCCAGAGCCCCTGTGTGACCTGCTATCACAGACGGTGAGGTGGGCGCCTGATGACCCAGAAATGTGCTGTGTTTTTGCTTTTCTTCCTTTGGCAAACTCTGGTAAAATCATAATAACCAACATTTATCACGACACCATTTAAAAACCATCTAGATTTGTTTTTATTTTAAGCCCGGTGCACACTGTCAGATTTCAGCCACGATTTAGCTGTCTGGGACAAATTTTGAAATCCTAAAAGATTCCTGGAATCCTAGGGTAAAATCTGCCATCTTTGATCGCTAGATTCACATGTTTACAGACAGCCGATTAATGACCGTTGCGATCAAAATTATCCTCCGATCAAATTATGGCAGTCTCAGAAATTTTGAGACACAATCCTGCTGTGTGACATCTCTCATGACAACCGGCAGTTCAAGAACCAATTGAAGCATACCCGATGACGCAATTAGTGCGACAACAACAAAGCAAAAACCAGGTGGACATAGAGGGTTTTCACGACGCGTCATCAGAGCGGAGGTCGCCATATTGGAGGCACTCCGCATCACAACAGAGCCCAGGCACTGATGTATATCCCGATTGTCTTCAAGGAAAATGGTTAATTATTGCCGTGTTTGAGGTTGTACCAATAGGACAGATCGAGAAAAACATTTGGAATATTATCGTATTATAAAAGTTATTAAAAACCAGGGAAAGGAATGCAAGAAATTATCAGAGGAGGCACTTAGCAAAGCTCAGGAAAAAGAGTAGTATTGTATTAGAAATATGATTGGAGTACATAAAGTATAAAACAAGTATGCTTCTACTTGTTGTGCTTTAAAGAGTATTTAATATGTACTTTTTAAAAGTATACTTTTAGTGTATGCACAAAATGTACTTAAACACAACTAAAATTTGAGCTGCAATGGCTTAATACCAGTGTTGCTTATAACAAGTTTCTGTTGTAATAATATTTTTAATAGTAAATGGTAAAAACAATTATTGCTTTTATTGTGTGCCTTTTTTATTGTAAAGCACTTTGGTAGGACACTGGCTATTTTAAATTTGCTATATAAATAAAGCTGACACTGACATAATGGGCTCGGCGTGATGCAAGTGAAGGAAGAATCGCCGGGTCGTCACGGATCCAAGAAGAGGGAGCTAACTCGTAGGGATCTGCACCGCCTATACATTGTAATTTCTCGAAATACAAGTCCTTCCCTATATGCCTTTGCATCTTAGACGTGTTTTCTGTTGTTTAGACATCTCTAAATTCACTTAAAGTATCCAAAGTGCAAAATACTGCATTGTACTCCGTTCAGTTCTTTACACCGAGTGCCTCCACAATGGCTGCGCATCCGGGTTACCGCCCAGAACGTGACGTCGGTGAAAACCCTCTATACACACTGGAAATACAAATGACTCGTCTCCTTAATTTTATTTTTATGCTCAAGACAATTCATGATTAAATGAACGGTAGATGTTGTTTGGGTTTGCTAGTCTTCGCTTCAGTGTGTATTCGCCAAGTCATCGCCGATCGATGACATAAAACTACGGACTTGTTTGTTTGCGTGTGTCCGATTTTTAAAAGTCTTTAAACTCGTACAGTCTGACATTGATGGAAACTGAGATCATACAGTGTTACATTGCCTTAACTACAATCTTAATCGCACAGTGTGCCAAGTATTAATCCTAAAGGACTATTTTAATATATATATGTATACCGGGCTTTAGACACATGGTTTTTATATACTGCAAAAGTACTAAGCATCAGTGTACTAATATTACCACCTCAAGTAGAGTAACAAAGCGATTTTCTCTGAGCCCTGATAACATTTACATCTAAGACTTCGATGGCATCTTTAGCACAAAAACCCTTGACAGACCTGACAAATATCGCGTTATTTACTCACCGTTTTCTGCGTGTAGATCCAGAAAGGTGTTTTCAACCATGCTAAATAAATTCCTAAAGCGGTCATTTTTTCTTAAAACGCTTTGTGTTTTTCATTTCATGTGTTACAATACTGATCAATCTACAGGTTATTTAGTGACCTAACAAACACATCCTAAAGTTTGACTTCTCAGAGTTTTTCAAAATAAAAGTAAATCGTGTTTAAATGTGAGGAGATCCTGTCGGGATGAAAGTAACACTTGTTACTTTTGTCCCACTGCTAATAATGTTGTATATGTTGAAAATTGATATTATTCTAATTTTATTTTATTTTCATAGTGTTCAAACTGTTTAATTTTTTTTATTCTAAAAAATTTAAGTTTGTACTGAAATTTAAAATGAAAATGTAATTTCATTATTTTTTACAAAGATAAATTACAAAATATGTTTGCAGTTACATATTTACGAGGACATAGTCATGTATATTTAATAAAAACAAGTGTAACACAAAAATCTATCTTGTTTTGTTGTGTGACTTTCGTCCCTGCATGTGGGCTCGAAAGTATCAATTCACTTTTACTTTATGTTTAATTATGTTTCACTTTTAATTATGTTTAAAGTGAAATTAAACTGAAGTCGTTTTACATTTTTACAAAATTCCACCTGGTATTGATAGACCACCCTTGTGAGTTACTGACCACAGCAAAAATATATCTCTGTCTAAAACATTATCTTTTAAATGAAGTTTTTCTGAAAAATTGTACTTTCGTCCCGCTCTCCCCTACTGTAGGCTGCACAGTTCACATTTTTAGTAGAGAGGCACCGATTGTCACACTGTCGGCCGATAGTTTAAAAACCGACAAAAATCATGGGTGATAAATTACTATGCATTTACTAGAATGAAGTAACCTATGGCGCACGGCGATCTCAGTGTTGTATTTGTTAACAATGGCGAATTATGACCACGGTCCGTATTTTGTTTTTTTCCACATCTGTGGCAAACGCTGACGGTCGCGAAGTTGCTCGTGACCAAACAACATTGCATTAGGCGACGTCAAACGAAACCTGCGTCTTAAACAACAGTACTGTTTGCACATTAGGCTTCACATAGGGTGTGCCAAGGACGTTGGCAATTCGGCAAATAGATGGTAAGCTGTTTTAAACAACTTTGGTAAAAAAATGTGGATGTTAACATCAGGTGCGCTCGACTTTAAAGCAGCATGTGTGTGGAAACGTCTGTAAACAGTGCGGGGGTAAACGCATCCTCTGTATCAAAAGATATAGGCAGATATCAATCTGAATAATCAGCTATCGGTGAAAAATATTATATCGGTGCATCTCTCATTTTTAGCTTATTGAACATTAAAAACTTAAAGTGTCTCCGATGACAACATTTGCGAATATTTATCATCTGCCAAACATACTGGTTGAGTCAGTGTCGCTATTTTGAGCTGGAAAGGATGCATAAACTAACAGAACATTGATTTGGCCTATTAATGACTTGATTAAAGTTGTCTCTGCACATTAAGCTGAAATAAAGTATTGCAAAAAATACCTCAGCTTTAAAGGTCCAACCTTTGAGTAAAACTTTTTTAATGAGGATTAAATCATCTACAAAAGTACTAAAAACTGATAAAGTCCCTCAGCTGAATGTGTCGAGCACCTCTGAACAACACGAAAACAAATGAATCAACCGACTGCTTAAGTGTTCTGCATACAATCAGCTTCCTTCTTTTCAAGGGCCATCAATATGTCAAGGAAAGACATATCCGAAGGATGTAGCTCCTACCATCAAGGTTATCTATTCTCTGTGCGTGTTCTCGCTGTATCCCAAGCTTTCATCAGCTCCGCAATCAATCAGGCTAATAATGTTGTGAGAAAAATCAATTAACAATGCAATTAAACTTTCCTTATCATCTCAAAAGCCGGAAATAATACCTGAAGGGAAGACAGACTGGCAATGGTAAGGCTGTGAGAGGATGAGTTATAGCTGTGAGCAGCTGCAGCTATTATATGTCTCCTAGTATATCTGTCTGTGTCCTTTAACAGTCTCAACTAACATCCGTGATGGAGTCTTCGCTTAGATGAACTACCATTGACCTACAGTCCTAGGAGTAATGCATTATGCAATTTCAGTAATCTGCATTTGTGCATGCTGCTTTCAATTGTTTATCTATGTAAACATGCATCATGTCTCTAATCTACGTGCAAAATGCCTTCTCCCCCACAGACCTTTACAGACGGCAGCAATAAAGTTAAAGTTTTATAAGGTTTTAGTAGATTTATGATTAAGTACGATAATCCTGAATGCAATGCTCAGCGTTACTCTATTTACTCTGAGGTCACAGACAATAAGAGCATCCTTTGAGATGAACATCCATATGCACTGTCAGACAGCAGCTGCGTTCACTATCTCTTTTCTGAGTGAGTGAAGGTCACCGTCCAGACAAAAACGAGTGTAGAATGATGGAGGATATTAAATTAGTACCCATTCAATCAATTAGTCACTTATTCAATCAAGAGGGAGGCTGAAGTTGTGATGGTTTACTGGGCTGCATGTCAAATGGAGCCATATGCAGCTAAAGTGGAACGGCTTAAAACACAAAGCCCGGGATAAACCACAAACTACTGACCAATCCTGACACAGATGTGTGATATTTAAGAGACGTGGCTGTTTCTCATCAGAGATAATCGGAAGCTCTTGAGACTGAGAGGAGCTTGAGACAGCGCATAAGTCGGGACTGAACTCTGGATAGATGAGGAGATGACAATAATGAGATCATTCACAAACGTTAGGGTTAAGTTAAGATGGGGATTCTTGTCATGCGTTAATGATTTGTGTTTTGTTGTCATGTCTCTATAAATGAGAGTTCAGATGCAAAACCCTCTAAGTCAGTGGTTCTCAAACTGGGGGGCCCTGAGATGGAGCTAGGGGGGCCCCAGTTAAATGACATTTTCTAAAATACTTTAATTTATCATAAATTATGTGTAATTAAACCTCAGAAAAATAAGCCAACTAACCAACAGCACCACATTGTATAATTGAATGTGTTTTGTTTTATTAAAATTTTAATATTTGGAATGTTTTATGTCATACATTTTCTTTTGGGGGGCCATAAAGGGATGCACCATACACAAGGGGGACCGCACGCCAATAAACTTTGAGAGCCACTGCCCTAAGCGCATCTGACATGTTTTTTTTTAATCAGGCCCTTATGTTTAGGTTCAATAATTTCACTTTAATGGCAATGAGAGGGTTAATAGTAAGTAACTAAAATGTATTATTTTAACAAATGTTGCTTTAGTCATTTCATTGGTACTTAACAAATTGACTTTCACTGCAAACCCTCTATATATACATGCAAAAATTTCCACTTCTAAATAAAGTCTCAGTCACTCTTCACTGTCCTTACTGAATAAAGCTAAAAGGCTCAAACATTCAGTCAATATCCTAATTTATTACACGGCTCTCTGGAATGCTTGATTCTGATTGGTCAGTTGAGACATTTGCAGGTTCGTTCTTTTCAAATAATAACCGCTCCAAAGTAATAACGCATAGCCGGTACTACTTATACGATTAAAATCGCTCCGCGCCCATAAAGATTACTGTTTGGTGCCATCTTGTGACAAACACTGGACAACCACAATTAAGAATGGAACATAGAGCAATAGAGCATGACAGCTAAGCCAACACACAAAAAAATACAGAATGGGCATTAAAACTTCTCAAAGACTGGCTAAAAGAGAAAAAAATGGAGACAGACAAGTATGAAGCAGAGGATCTTAATAAGGTATTACGATCATTTTATGCATCTGTGCAAAGTTTCGCGGAAGGATAAAAATGTTAATTTAAAACAAATATGCCAATAAAATGTTTCAAATTCATATTCATGTCCAGTTTTTTTCTTATGTGTAATAAGCGGGATCCCTTATCCCTTACACCTCATTTCACCAGATAAAAATCTCTTGCAGCTTGAAATCCAACTCATATGCACGCCAACATTCATGCAATCTTCCGTGCACTTAGAGGACTTTGCTGAAAAATCGGCAATTTTAAATTGACATCATATATCGGGGAAGTAGAGGGCTGTAGTACAAACCAGCCGTTCGCTGTAGTCCTTAAAAAGCGAATTGTGTTAAAGAAAATATATCACTTGGCATTGAACTTTGAGCTTTAGCATTTTGTAGCCATTATTTATGCTCTAACAGCAACATTACACACCAACTTAAGGGATCCTGAAAATTGGCAGCTTTAACCGCCTGAGATTGGGATTAAGGGAATTTGAAGCATTTAATGTAAGTATTTAATGAATGTATACTATGTGCCGAGAGCATTCACTCGATATCATTACAAATTTTATATTAGCTTTGCTACATTTTAACAATATGAAAACATATCAACAAGTAAAAAATAAAAGTAAAAAGTAAAACAAAAAAGTTTTGAGTAGACTATATCAAAAAAGTACCCTCCAGATTGTTTTATCCATTGTGGTAGCCATTGTATAGACAGTCACATTACACTTAATCCCAACATGAAACAGTTATTGTATCTGCATGTTTCTCTTAAAAAAAAAAAAAACTCAAGCAACCTTGAGCGTCTGCCGAAATCTAGGAGGTATTACATGTAAGGCGAACACATTTTCTGACAACGTCACTTATCTGTTGGGAGCCACAGAGGGTTATTCATAACTTAGAGTTAAACTGACATTTGTTCTCCTCCAATAAAAAATATTTAGTCCATTAAACATAAATAGCTGTCATTATGATGCATGCACTGCATGCAGGCCTCCCCATTCCCTACTGATGTTTATTACGGTCAAACAACTGCAGCGCCTGCATGTTTTCAACTTTAGCGTATTGATTAAACTTTTAAATGGTTGCCATATAACCCAGGGACATCGGGAAGATTAATTTGCGTCAATGTTCATCTGTAATTCATTAGCCATTTATACCCCACATCCACATGGGCTATCAAGAAAATGCAGGCCATTTTTCACTCCAGCACAGGCTTGGGAATGCGGTCGGAAAATTGCACCGCATACAAATCAGACCGGTGGCTTTGGGAAGAGAAAGCAGCTAAAAAAATGCTACCAAGGCCAAAACAGCATAATTGCAGCGGTATTCCTAATGAAACTAATGCTTCCTCCAGGACAATGGCTTGTAAGAACACTGCCAGTATATTAATCTCACTACAGGGATATTGCTGTAAACTTAAAACAACATGCAACAATGCTTTATCATCATTTCTGTACATATCTGTATAGTTAACCATCTGATAAATGCAGTACACAACAAATATTGTGGCATTATTCGCCATCAGCTATTGAAAAGCCTATTTTGATGACTCTGTCACTGTGTGTCTTTTTATGGTGGTTATTGCCAGTATCAGCTAAAATCATTTTTTGTGATTCAATGTTTTTTACATAAAATCATCCTACATAATATGTAAAGAACATTATGTGAAAATATAACCTTGATATATTTTATATTGACTGAGTAAGGTCATGTCAAAGATTAAAATCAAGCTGGTTGTTGGTTTGTTTGTTGTAGAGAAGGTCCAGCGAAATATTATGCAGTACTGAATATGACCTTGTTTGAAAAAAATTTTCTTTTAAAACTTGTTTGGATTGTTGTCAGAGCTTTATATAACATAACTGGTTGACTTTCACCCAATACAATGCACATTCTTCGACTCTAAAGTTTCTTGGCAATAATTTATATCTAAACCAGACTTTGACTTTATTCATTCCCTGATACAGCTCTTTAAATCAGCCAAACCTAAAGCAACAGTAAACATGATAGCCAAGCATGAACAGGGTCTGGCATCAAATAAAGGTTGAAAGATTTGTGTTAGGGGGAGAGTTATAGGGTTCTGTCAGGAGAAACTTGGACTTCATGCCTCAGAAGCCCTGATCAATACCATCTTTATGTGCAACACAATTTCTTCAAACCAAACAAAAACATAATGTTGAACCATCCAGCTTTCTTCATGTATTTGAACGAAAGATGATTGTGTCCATAAATACATGTCCGTTCAATGGCATCAACCTCCACAGTTTTACTTTTGAAGAGGACACGGTAGCGGGAACGTACAAGGTTCTGGTGAGATTACCACAATCAAATATTATGAATTGAAAGCGGCAGTATTCATTAATGAAGTCCTCAAACCCCTCACCTGATAAGAGCCTATCATTCTTTGTACTGCAACTTATGAAGTTCAAGAGGAAATTGAATTCTGGAGGACATAAATTTTGACTGAAGAAAGAGATTATAGTAGCAGCCTAATTCAAGCCCGGTGAAATTAATTTCAATGACATTTATTCTACATGGAGCAAGTGCTCGCATGGCACACAGTAGCTCTGGGCTCTTGAGATAAGAGGAAAGTCATTTGAGGTTGGGTGCTCCAGCAGTTTACAAAGCCTTAATCTCCTTGGAACAACTCGTGGTCTATCATAAGGAGACTTAACAGCTATTCTGTGCCTGAACTCCTGCTGTCTGTGCCTGCACACGAGAAGGATCTGGCGTTCCGACTGTGAAAGATCGTTTCATACGAATACATATCCCTGATCAGATTCAAGTGTAAATCCAGTGTGAATATACAGATTCGATAGAGTTATTAAACATCAGCATGGTACTAAAATGACCTGATTAGTCATTATGATTTAATAACCATTTATGTCAAGGACTTTATGCATGATTTGATAAGAATAAAGTATTACAGGATGTACATTTTCCGAGGCTGACTGACTGTTGCATCGTTAGCCATCGCTTTCTAATTAAAAAGGAAAGCAGATAAGTCATTCGGACCTGAACAAAATGTGAAAAGTCGGCTGATTTCGGTAATGGCCCCATTAATGGGAAAGTTGCTGGTTTCAAATGAGCTCCCTGTGATGTGATTCAATAACAATGCTGTGTTAAATTAATCATCAGAGAATGATCGCTTCACTTACTATCACTTTGACATTGGAGGTCGGGCCGAATTAAAGAGGGTCTAAATCAGTGGGCATTAAATATTAATTATCCACCCAAAACACTGGAAGAATGTCAGAGGCACTGTAAGGTCATGATCACTACAAACCACAGCACAGCCACAAGACTGTGTGTGTGTGGGTCACTGAATAAAACCAACATAAAATATTAAAATAAAAACATAAAACGACCCAAAAAGTGTTCAAACACTAGTTATGTCATTTAATGTAACCAAAATGTCCCCACAAGGTCACAAAAATACTTGTATTCCTATCTTTGTAGGGACAATTGGTCCCCACAACGTGATAATTACCAGGTACACACACACACACACACACACACACACAAACACACCAAAGTTCGCGTTAGATTATTTCATTTGAAAATCCTGACATAGTCAATAATCCGTAATTTCATGTTTTAATGCAATAATTGTTTCCATTCATCTGTTCATTTCTAATCATGAACTTATAAGACGAGCATTCAAGTTCAAATGTGTTTTTTGATTTGTCAAGAGAACAGATGAACAGACCGGGCATCGCTTTACATGTTTAACATCACATGAAGATTTATGAATGATTTTTTCTCGCAGTGACAGACACCTGAGGCGAATAAATACAGGAACTTTGTGCTGAACAGGCAAATATGAACAAATCAAATCACAAAATACTATTGCGGTTAAAATAGCAACAGACGTGTAAAAATCTGAATTGAATTAAACATCTTGTGCATCTTGTGTAATACGCATGAAGGCAGATAAATAGACTCTTGTCATTAGATTTTGTGTTTTTACCTCAGATAGATGACCCAGTTTTACTTTTGTTCTGGAGATTGATCGCGTGCTCTTACATTACGCTTCAGTTAACGCGATCTGACACATACTCGCACGCAAACACATGCACATAGCATCCAGCTAACGTTAGCCAACTGCGTTTGCCATAAGTCCTGGAAAAGCATGTAAACTCGACCATGATCATTTCTTGCTGCTAAATGTGGTCCAAGCTCCTTTATTTATTCTCCAAATAAATGTCTTGTAAAGGGTGATTTTGTAAGCATAAAATCATATTTTCTTTAATCTCAAGGTATTTCACTTGCTTTCACTGATCAGTACTGTAGCTAGCAGTTACATGACAATCTGCAACGTGGTTATGAGACTCTGAAAACGATCCAATCACATGAGGTCAAAGACATAAAAACAATATTGATTCGCTTACAACATAAGTGGAAGGGTTTGGGGAGCACAGTCCTGCGCCCCAGGGGGATCCGAAACCAGCCAATTAGGGCTCAGCCTCAGGTCACATGTTTTTACCCTTTTTACTGACCTACATAGACACTCATTAGAAATGCGCCCCAGATACACAAACATGACACACACACAACAAACTCAGTTTTGATTTTTCCTTTTTTTATATAAACGATAACATGACTAACAGTGAAATAGTACAGCTAAATTATTTTATTTTGTATTAATTTGCATTATATATTTAACTTTTTTGTAACATGTTGAAGTAGCTTTCTTCTCTGGCCAACTTAGTGACCAGCCTCCACTGTAAAAAGCCATGATTCAAATATTAAATAATGTCATTTGTTTACTTTTACACTGAATGTTTGCTGCTCAATCCAGATGAGTATTGTATTGGGTAAATTTAGTATAGGGTGTGAAAATTGTACAGCTGTGGTATTTGTATAAGGTGTGAATTGTGTTTAGATGTGTAGATTTTTGGTACAATGTGTGGATTTTGTAAGAGGTAAAGGACAATCTGACAGAAATGTCTTGAAAACATGCGGTTCATGTATGTCTTCTTTAGTCTGTTGGCTCTTTAGGTTTTTTCCTGGCACATGTCACTTACACATTTTTGCACTTACTGCGGAGTGTTGAGACTGTTTACATATTTGTGCCCATATGTACATTTTATGTACTGGTTTTATTTTTGAATAAATATTTTCTAAAATTGTATGATGTTTTGGGTGTGTTATTAAATAAACTAAAACTAAGCATTTAAAAAAAATAAAAACTAGCAAACCCACTTTAAAAACGAATTAAAACTAAACTGAATTTGAAAACAAAAAGTCAAAATGAAATAAAAATAAAAACTAATAAAAAATGCAAAACCTAAGGGGCGTTCATCTGGATTTTCTCAATATTTAGATTTTTTGCAACTTCAGATTTTAGATGTTCAACTAGTTGTATCTTGGCCAAATCCTATCCTAACAAACCAGACATCAATGGAAAGCTTATTTATTCAGCTAAATTTCAAAATATTGACCTTTATGACTTTTTGTGGTCCAGGGTCACATTTTAAAGCAAAACTCCAGCCAAATAAAAAAACACCCCATGATGTACTCACCCTCAAGCAATCCAAGATACACATCCATCATCTTTCAGATGAACACATATGGAGTTATTTTAGTAAATGTTCTTCCTTTTCCAAGCTTTTAACTGTAGGAAACATGGAACAACTTCTGACTTTGAAGTGGAAAAAAGTGCATTCATCCTTCACAGAAGTAATCCACATGGCTCCAAGGGGTTAATAAAGGACTTTTGCGGGTAATCAATGTGATTTTGTGAGAAAAATATACATATTTAAACTTTATAAACTATAATAACTGGCTTCCGGTAACAGTGCCATTTTGGACTGACATGATTCATGTCACTGCGTAATGTACCCACCAACACTCACTCTCTCTTGAGTCCAAGATGGTGTCGTATGAAAAATGATGGACATATGTCTAAAATAGTACAGCTAAATCTCGAATTGCTATAAGGTGAGTAAACCATGGGGTATTTTTGATATTTGGCTGTATCCCTTTAGGTGTGATTTCAGTACCCAAAGAGTCCCAATAAAGCAATAAACCCAAAGAAGCAGTGGGTTACCAGTGCATTTTATAACAGCTAAGGGGCGTTGTTAGGCACGACGCGAAGCGGAGTGCCTAAAACCCCCTTAGCTGTTATAAAATGCACTGTTACCCCACTGCTTCGAGGGGGTTTATTGCGTTTATAAAACGATTACTTCATATGCATACCGTTAGAGGGATTTTTTATAAAATAAAACACAAATAAGTTGTAATTATATTAGTACAAATATTACTCTTCCGCCAAACAAAGTAGTTCCTCAAAATCAAGTGTGACTGAAACAGAACGCAGTTCCCAACCAACAGAGATGCAGCAAAGACACAATGAAAATATGATTTAAGACTGTGGTTTTTATTTTATAAATCACTATTCATCTAATTTATACATTAACATTTATATCATGCAACTGTTGAAGTGATGATCAAATATGCTTGGAAGCATGCTTAACTCTTTCCCCGTCAGCGTTTTTTTTTTAAGTTGCCACCCAGTTTTAGTTAAATGCCTTGCAGAAAAATTATCTTCTCTAAATAAACATAAAATATCAAATGAAAGAACAGACCATCCGCTTTCAAACAAAAACAAATAAAAAAAACGTTTCATCCTACCTTCATTTGTTCTTTTATCACCTCTCAAACTTTTTAGCTAAAAGCGGAGATAATTCCATTTTTGTGAAGAACTTAAGAGATCAGATTCAGAGCCATCAAAACTTACACGCTGTGTTTTCAGTGTTGAGTGAATGCGTCAGTGTTTAAGTTGGGTAAGATCGCCATCTAGTGGATAATAGTGGAAGTATGAACTTGACTTGTAAACTCCTCAGACAACGTTTTCTCTTTATCGACGAGATGACTCACCAATATTTATTGACAGTTATCTGGATATCGTCATTAATTGTGCAATTGTATACAAATTAAAAATATGATTAAAGACACTTGTGTTTATTTTCATAAATCAGTACGCAGCAACAGTGGCGCAGTGATACTAATGTAATGTGGTCTGAACCGTGAGGTTACCGGTGTATTTTATCACGGCTTAGAACGCGTTTCAACCAATCAGAATGAAGAACCAGAACTGCCCGTTTTATAATAGTGTTTAGGACCAGTGCCAATTTTAGAAAAATCAAAAGCCAATTTTTGATTTAAATATCTGGGTTTGTTACATTTAATTCTACATTACAAAGTGGCTAGTTAGAAAAACAGGTCATGTGCTGTTTGCGTTGATGCTAAAAATAATAGTGCTAGATATGATAGAGCTCATGCATCAGTAAGCATTACGTCTGAATGTCATTTGGAATTAATGTCAGACATAAAACAGCCACCAAACCACGAAAATGACAAGTTATGTCAACAAATATCAGCTTTCGTTTTAATGAAAGAAAAGAATCAAAACTTGCCCAAACATGCAATAAAACAGTTTCAAGTATTTAAAAGATTTAAATCACACGTCGATGTCCAATAGTCTGATATGTTTAAAAAAAGTTTGGAGTCAAACTTACATAATCTGACATAGTGACTATCTTACCAGACACAAATATTGTGCATTCTGAACCTGACATAACTCACTCAACCTACAGCACAGGGACGAACAAACATTTTGGATGAAAGTAATAATGCATTATACAAGCTTGCCCATCAGCCGCTCAGCTCGGTCAACAAATAGCCTGATCTTTCCTGAAGCCAACCGTCAATTACCACACAGCCGCATGGCCTTCTTGCTGTCTTAAATAAAGCGCCTGACACTCGGCAGAGTGACACATGTCAATACCAATCTGACAGCCCGTGTTGCCACCTCAGCTACAGAGGAGACGAGCTGCACCTGCTTCACTGTGGGACATGTGTCTGCTCACCACATTCCCCTGCAGACACACGTACACTCTTCACTTCTCATCCTGTGTTTGCCGAGTGCCTCGTGCTATTTTCCGAAGCCCATTATTATATTCATTTCAGAACGGCGTCTGAAGCATGTTGGTCTGGTACCTGAGGCTGCGAAGTCCTGCTGCTGTACAGTGATTTGTGGTGACATTTTGACAGTGGCCAGGGAGAGAGGGTATGAAAGGAAAAGAACAAGGGCTGAGTAGAGGCTTTGGGTTTGCCCCTCTCGCCCCATAGCTCGTGTCGGAGAGGCAGGTGTCAATATGACGGTGAGGTGCATCAGTCAGGCTGGAGCTTCATCTGACTAGAGAGGATCAATCTCAATCCCTAATGTGAGCGGACAGAGTAAAATATCCTAAACACCGTGTGCCGTCCTCCTGCCTTAAGTATCTAAGTATGAACCAATAAACTGGCACCTTTTACTACAATTTGTTGTCTGTGTTTATCTCACGAAAATGTGCTTTATATATGACGGGTTTAGATGCAGAAGCCACCTCCGTTGAAAATGAGATAATGATTGTAACTGAATGCTCTGGACAAGTATATTATGTTCATCAAGTACTTCTACATCAAATCTGCTTAATCCCAGGCCATTCAGAAATACTGCTTTTTAGGTAGAATCTATTAAGAGTCAGATAAAAAAAATGATAACTAACACGAAATCATGCCATACGCTTATACTTTTTATATATTGCTTATATTTTTTGCATAATATATGAGTTTGTGATGTGTGTAAATATTATGTATATTTAAACACACACACTCACACACACACACACATATACATAAATATACATTTTAGAAATTTTTTATTTAAATATCGTTTTTTCTTTATATATAATTTAGAATATATAAAAATATAAATAAATATATACACACATGTAAATCTGTCTCAAATACATACATGAATGTGTGTGTATTTATATATACATAATAATTACACACAGCACAAACTCATAAGATATGCAAAAAATTACTTTTATTTTGTATGATATTAATCTAGATTAATCTATTCCCAGCTCAAATATATATCACATCTTTTACAGTAGAGTACAGCTGTCCAGTCATCATAAATCATAAATTCACTGTCTGGCTGCAATACAATTTTAAACAAAACTGCGGACATTGCGAAAGTTTCACGCGAGTATGCAATAGTTTCACTTGAGCACGCGAAACTAAACTTTAGATTTTTTTTACTCCAATGCCACCTTAGAGGCTCGGTACGTATGTGTGGTCTAAGTTCTTCTTACGTTTTTGCATACATTTAAAATAAATTTTAGTATGAAGTTTTTTTGAATCATTAAAACGTCTGTACACACATTTTACGAACAAATTTGTGCGTACGCATGCTTAGTGAATGAGACCCATTGTTTGGCGCAAGTCCTGCATACTGTATGACATTAGGCGTAATTTACGAGCAAGATTACGCTCTAAATGTTTTTATGGTCATTTGTCAAAATAGTGAAGCCTGTAGAGAATGCGGTTTAAAACTCTTGAAACGCTGTACAGCATCCCTTCACCTTATGTACTTTACCAGCAGTTATACATCTATGATGAAACTCGAATGAAAACTGAGAACTGACTGACAAATGCAGAGAACCTGACATTTCCACATCCATGGCAACTGGAAGTTATTTAAGGTGACATCAGATTACTTTTTGGATTGTAACATGGAAAGCTCTGTGTTACAAACATGCCTAAAACATAAAGCAGTGTTTTAATCTGCTCATCTGGTGAGTTTGAAATGCACTTTGTTTATGTGAAATCATCATCAGTACAATTATGCACGCTTGGGCCAATAGCCAATTAGCCAATCAGATTCGAGAACCAGAAAGACCTCTGGCTCAGTCCACAGCTCATCCCTCCCTTTTGAAACGCTTAGTGAAGCTACGGTAGCCACCACAGGACTAACATTTCAGTGTCTGAAACAACATAGGAATGAAACCGAACCATATAGGGCTCCTGTAGAAACATGGTGGTGCAAAATGGTGACTTCCATGTAAAGGGAACGCACGGTGTATGTAAATGAAAGTGGCTCAAACTAAGGTAATAAAAACAATAAAGTTCAACTGCTGATTAGTTATGTATATTATATTACATTTCTATCAAGAGATCATCATAAAAGCTACACAATGCACCTTTAAGATAAACTTCTAAGTGTACCAAACCGTGCTATTTTGAAACAGCATTTATTCCAATAAACTAAAACTCTGTTTAAGAATAACTGGTATTTAGTATATTTGAGTAACACTTTATATTATGTTTTTTGGTACAGATGCAGATAATTACATGATGCAACTAACCCTAAACCAAGCCCTAACCTATTGTAAGTACATGATGTTACTATTACATTACTATATTATATTATTGTTACTTAATTATATCATTACACTGTAACACGGACACTGTAAAACAAAGTGTAACCTTTAACTTTTAGACTTTTATTTAGGACAAATATAACAATGTACTAAAAATTTACTTGCTGGTACGTTATTTAAGCATATATATTTATTTCGGTAAATTCAAGTATAGACCATTTCAAAAGATGTTAACAACACTGGTCCAGAAGCACTTCCTGTTTCAGTTTGTGACTGTTTTTTTATTTCACACATATATCATTATCTTAAAGATATTTGTTTAACTTTTTTGACTCATTTCTATGTGTTCTGTTGGTTGAATTTTATCCCAACGTTTATCTAGTGTTAAAAAACTGAAACAGGAAGTGCTTCTGGACCAGTGTTGTTTACATCTTTTGAAATGGTCTATACTTTATTTTTACTTGGGTTGACAGATGTTTTTTTTTTCAAAGTGACTTGCAGTGCATTGAATCTACACATTGTACGTGTGCCCTGGGAATCAAATCCATAACCTTTATGTTGCTTATGTTATGCTCTATCTGTTGAGCTATGAGAATATCTACATTTAACTCTATAGTTAAAACATAGTGACTGGACAATTCAGTCCAGTGGGTCCTAAAAAACGCATTTTCTTATAATATTGTGTATATTCGCAGGTGATATTAGGGTGACCATCCGTCCTGCGTAGTGTGTGCGCCCACAGCCTTTAAAACCAAATTCATGTGTCCCGTAAAATGAGACCGTGTCACGCATAATCAATGCTTGCTCAAAAAAAGTTGGTCGCTCTATATCCTCGAGCCCCAGGCAGCCAAACGAACATTACTTGACCGTCAGGCTCACTCGCCACTCACTACTCGCACGCTACTGTTACCCCTCGGTTGAACTGCTGACTAGGTTGTTGTAAATAAATGTTTGTGGCTGAAAGTCATAGGTGTCCCCAGAACACTGAACAGTTTTTTTTTTCCTGCGCCTGACTTTTCTAACATGCAAGTTTACCATCCTTCCTCCCCCCTCTCGTTCCGTGAACCTCTGGAGTTGTGAGTTAACACTTTTTTTAACTGTTCCTGCAGTGTTAAGCAACTACAATTCCTGTTCATCCAAGAATTTTATATTATAATTTAGAGAATAAATTGTAATGAAAAATAAGTACAATTAAATAGCTAACGTGAAGTGCATCTGTCAAATAATTGAATGTTCAAAATATTATGAATCTTTATTTAGAAAAAAAGACAAATTGGTTGGCCTATTCATGAGCATACATAAGCAATTACACATGTTTAGGGGAATAGGGCATTATTAATATACCATGTGAGGTGGTATGTGCTAGAAATGGGTAAACCACTATCAATGAGTGTACCGGGGTACCGCCGCGCCAGGGAGTGTCCCACATTGTCCCTCAGAAACATACCCCTTGTCCCCCCTTGGGCTTATTAGGAGGTGGTCACCCTAACTAGCATATTTTAAAATGATTTCATTTATAGGTAACAGTCATACACCTCAGAATGAAACGTTATCAGAAAAATGTAAACATTAATTGATGTGAGTGAATGACATTTTTTATATTACAAAATTACAACAAAAAAGGGCCATGGGCCCTAATAAAAACATATCCACATAATGTCAAACAATGCCATATACATCGCTGCTTAACTTTGGTTTTTAATAACATTTCAGACATTGGTTACAATAGTAGGGGCTTAAATATCAGCAAATATACCAAATGTCTCTAAAATATGGTTGAAAATGTTTGTAACCACACAAAGACCCCACACTAGTGCAAAACAGCTAAAGTCTGCTTTGAAATCAAAAATTGAAAAATGAGTAATGAAACCTATGAATGTAATCACAGGGATTATGATGACTGTAATACCATTAAACTGACAGCGGCGTCTAAATCCAAAGGCAAGGCTTTGTAATTACAAAAGCGTTCCCATTTGACAGGGACCCAAAGACAAAGACCTTACACTGGAGAAAAATCAAAGAAAATAATATCCTGGGGATATCCATTATAATAGATGATCTCATGAGGTTTGGATTGTGTGGAGGTTTGGACTGTGTTGAGACGCTATTGTTGAGACTCTTGTAATAGATGACTTTAAGACTTATTTTTGTTAATTAATCACACACATACAGATTCCACATGCAGATCGAATGACATGGAGAAGATGAGGTGTGATTAAAGACAAGGCTTAAGCTGAGGTGAACATCTCCCCCTCTTTCCCTTTCGTGTCCCTCTCTCAAGCCACCTCCCTCTCTGACATCCTCGGACCATCGGCTGTTCAGCGCACATCCCCTGACAGCTGAAATAATAACGGTCATACATCACTGCCCACGAAAAGTCCAATAACCTAAATCTTCACTTGCCACACAGCCCGAGACTCAATTACTTTATTGACATGTAATCTTCATAAGGGGAGAAATATTGAGCATGTAAGGTCACTCGGTTATGAAGACGTATTATCATATTATCTGCATGGGGGTTGCAGGGGCTAGGACCTGACAAAGCTAATTATAATCGTACATGTTACAGGACTCAAAGCGTATTATGTGCTTGGCTGCATGAGTACGTCTGGCCAAGAGGGGGAAGATGGGGGCGGGGTTTCGAACATTAAAAATCAGGATGTCCTTTTAAGGGCAGGAAAATTAATGAACCCAAACATTATTGAATTTACGTCCGGCACGCTAATCTCTCTCATTCGTTCATATATATCATAAAGGCATCCTGCCAGATAAAGAAAAGGATTATCCATTGCTATCGCAATGCATGATAGGATATGGGAAGATAATAATAATCAACTGCGTGATGCTGGAACAAAACAAAAAGGAAAATCCACTACCTTGAATAAAGCTTAAAGTTCAGCAAATATCAGATCTGATTTGTGCAGTGGCTTGAACACTTGCACTGCCCAAATGTCACAGTTAGTTAGTGATTCTGGAAGCCAAGCCCATGGCCCAACCACCCCCCTCCCTCCCTTTGCCATCCCCAAGGTTATCCAAATATCAGCCAACCCTCCCTATTGGTCATCATCACAATATATCACACTATATTCAGATAAATAGGCCTCTATATAAAAAACAGAAGTAATATTTCTAAATGTCCTCTGACCACCCTCTGGCTGAAACTAATCCTCAGACTTTTACAAGACTAGATCTTATATCCTGAGAGTTAACACTCCTAAGTTTCCGTTTTTTGCTTGTGAAAAGCTACATTAAGGCATGAAACACAAAGTAATGCCCTAAGTCACAACATGAAGAGGGCAGCCGGGTCACTGCATATAAACCCGCCTTTGCCTGGCTACCGTGCTGTGGGAGAAATTGCACTTCAGGACATGTGTGTTCATTCCAATGTGTTTTATTTCATGCCATTTTTGTCTTTGGTTTTCCTCTTCCTGTCGGAGAACTGAAGCTGTATTGTTTTTCAGGCGATGCTGAATGGTAAAGTAGTTTGCTGGAGGTGGTACAATCCCGAGCTGCTCTCAGGGGAGGCTGGTTAACAGAAGCTTAATGGTGTCAAGTGCAGAGGTGTATTTTAACAGTATTGGCTCAGTAGATCTAAGCTTTCAGCAACACTTACGTAAAACCACATATTTATGCATTAAAGAACTCAACATATGGCTTTTGTGGCTTTTAAATTAAGAATATTTTTCTGCAGGGCTTTTCAACCCCAGCCCAAAATACATGACTGTATGCTGGTTAGAAAATAAAATACAGTACTGTGCAAAAGTCTTAAAGATGCAAAGTTTTAAAGGTGCATTGTGTAACTTTTAGAAGGATCTCTTGACAGAAATGCAGTGTTATATACATCACTATATTATCAGTGGTGTATAGAGAACTTACATAATGAACTGTATTGTTTTTATTACCTAAGAGTTAGCCTTTTTTATCTGCATATTATAAACCACAGGTCTATAGAGCAGTTTGTCTCTTTAGGGCTACTGTAGGAACATGACGGCACAAAATGGCGATTTCCATGTAACTGTGCCTTTACACTAGACGTGGAAAAGGCGGCAAGAGTGTGTGATTTAAATGTTAACTCAATGCAAAAACGTGAATAGGTATCCTGCGGCGTGGGACGCGCAACAGGCACCGCAAGGAAGGCGCGTTACGCACAAATTGAGAAATGTTCTCGCCGCATTAAACAATCAGGAGCTTGCTCTAGTGGTGACGTGATTACAGGAAGCGAGAGGAGTCACAAAAGCCCCTCCCATGACACAAATTTCTGCATGAATGTCTGGAATGACTAAAATTTCACGTGCGGCTTTCACGTTCGAATGAAGCGAGTAAACTCAAATTGTTCAAGCAGCAAACTACGCGCGAAAAGTGCTTTATTGCCGCCTTTACTGCGACTGGTGTGAACGCACAGTAAGGATGTGATGTTTCTACAGTAGCCCTAAATGGACAAACTGCTCTATAGAGCGCATTTCGTTACTGTTATCTTAGACAATGACGTGTTTGTCCTGTGTTTGTCCATAGCTTCACTATGCGTTTCGAAAGGAGGGGTGAGCTGTGGACTAAGCTGTTGATTTGTCTCACTGCTAGATGCCACTAAAAATCTACAAACTGGACCTTTAACTCTTTCACCGCCAGCGTTTTTAAAAAAAAGTTGTTTTTCATGATTTTCACCAAAGTTTAATGCCTTCCAGAAAAAGTTCTTCTTTAAATATATAAACATACAATATACCAAATGAAAGAACAGACCCTCTGCTTTCAAAGAAAAAAAAACGTTTCATCCTACCTTTAGTGGTTCTTTTGCAATCAGCTTTTGAATATGGGTAGGTTTCTGCAAAAACACCATATTTTGAGCAAAAAGCAGAGATAATTCCATTTTTATGACGGACTTTTCATAGAGATCCCATTCAGAGCGATCTTTAAAACAGACGCGGTCATCCAGCCGCTTGCCATAGAGCAATACTTCCGGTTTTAAAAAGTTGCGGAATGGCGCCACCTGGTGGATAATAGCGGTATTGCGGAAAGACGGAAAATCTCGTCATTGGCGGGGAAGCGTTTTCTCTTAATTGACGAGATAATTAAGATAATTAATTATCTCGTCAATGGCGGGGAAAGAGTTAATGACCATCGATATTTATTTTTCACACTTTTTATAAAGACACAAAAAATAATACAAGAAATATGTACACAAAATGAAAAAAAAATAGTTTTCAGAACAAAATAGCTCCTTTTGGTAAAAGTCAGTATTTAGTGTAACATCTCTTGGCACTAAACACTTGTGAGGAGACTGAAGTCCTGAAGTCATTTAGGTTTAAGAGAGCCTGCAAGTGTAAGGGGACCCCATAATTATTTTTTTTAATGCTACATATACATTTTCTGGTTGTAATGTAACAAAGAGACTAAGAAATTATTATATGGTCACTAGAAAATTGCAAAAACAGCAAATCTAATGGTGTCCTGGTGGCCTAAACCAATGCCAAATCGCCTTTGTTGGGAGCAAAAAAGTTGGACTACAGTCGCTCTGTGCTTGTGTGAGAGAACAAACTCTTCTGTAAAGAGGAAAGAGCAAAGAGGAAAACTAAAAAAGCTAGAACTGTGGATATACAAAACAAGCAATGCTTACTATTGTTTACAACAGCAACGATGTACTAACAAAACTAAAGTCGACTGACGCTTAAAAACATACCAAAGCTGACCATTGGATTAAGCGGGGTGGATGATCTCTGAAAGTCAATGTTGACATTTGAAATCACCTTAACAAACACGCCCCTACCCCAATAGAATCTGGACCATCTTTTGATAGACCCGCCCCACACATATGCAACCTAGGCAACGATGTCGGTTAGTAGACACGCCCCTTACTGCTGATTGACTACAAGTGTGTTTTGGTACTCGGCCTGACTCCCTTTTCCAAAGTGTTTTTCAAAAATCACGCACCCCGCCTTTAAGGCTTTTGCACAGTATATAAAAATCAGAAACAAAATTGTTTCCATCGTATATAATATAAAGCTGGCAGCTCTTACGTGCGTTATCACATTTGCTCACTAAATAACAGTCGACTAAATGACTTTGAAAGATCAGAGAATTCCTCAAACACAATATGACAGCAGCAAAATTTGACACTGACATCTTACATTGGCTAGGTGACTTGAAGTTGAGTGGTTAAATCAGCAGTACGGCTGAATAGACATGACTTCTTTGAGAAATGAGGAAAGTTCTCATTCAAATAACAGCAATCTGGGATTCATTTCGCTGTCTGACCCCTATGACTCAGTCAACTCGACAGTCTAACAGCCATACAACATGTCAGAAATGATCACCCGATCAAATTATGGCGGTAAAACAATGTGTCCACTTACATTAATATGACGGGAAAACCTGCTCTCTTTAGTTCGGCTTCAATTGCAAATCTTTTTGACAGATTAAAAAGTTGCATGCGATGGGAAGCCTTGCTTGACCTACTTCTCTGATTGTTTTCAGGACCACATCTAAACTCTTTTTACTGACCTTACGATTATTCGAGCTGAAATGTTAAATATGTCGCAGCAAAAACTACCTGACCTCAAATGACTTTAATAAATCATGACATTAAGTTCAAATCTGGTCAAAAGTCTTGCTTCTCTTTTGAATGAGCATTCAACCGTAATAAATGTCAACTTCTCATCAATGTGTGCTTGGAATCTCTGACAGAACCGATCTGTCTTCCTTTAGCCCGGATGACTGTGAATGTTAACTGTCTGTTTCCCAGCGTTCAAATGAAATAGATGATGTGTTAGGTCATTAACTGGAGCTATGCTGATCTTCTGGTAACAGCCCGTGATCAGACATCACAGCAGGTTAGTGCGTCTGGTGCTGAGGTTGACAACAAATCAGTAAATTCGCCAGTGAGCGAGAACACAGTTGTGACAACAGTCCAATGAAGCTTGCTGGAGCTGACAGATGAGTTTTGTCCCTTCCACCAGAATGATTTTATCTCGAGAACATGTGTGGATGAATAGGGTTACAGGTTATTACGTCACCATCTTTGTCTCTCCATTTCATATTAAATCATAACCATGCCAAAATGAGCTAAAAATTTGGATATGGTACAGTAGGAATGGTACACCCAAAAATTTAAATCCTAAAGAAGTGAGATCATAGATGCTTTGGCTTCTTTAAAAAAAAATTGTGACAGCATTAAAAAAACATCTCTCACGAACAGAAAACAATTGTTTTTGCCAAAATGGGCCTTGCTTAAGGATGAATAATAGATACTTTCAGCACTTATCTTCCACAGTTGTGAATTATAACTCTACAGTGTGCTTTTCTCTTCCTGTAAGCGGCATTTGTCTTCATAAGCTTTTCCATTGGCCCGTCACATGATCATTATAATGCAATCAGAGTTCAATGTGAGCAGATCAGTTTCGCCATCAAAAAGACGAGTTGCTCAACATCTGCCAGGACTCCAGCGTCTCGGCATCTGATAGGACCGAGGAACCCCTGACATGAACACATTCATATCAACCTGAGCGAGAGAGGGGAAATTCGAGGACCCCGCATCGATCCTGCCTTAAAAATATCCAAACCATATGGCCTCATAAATTACAATGATAAAGTCCTGGGGTTCGAGATTTTGAAAGCCGCACAAACCTGCTCTAAAGTCTTGGCAGGACTGAAAGCACACAGGACATACTATCCTGCATCTTAGATGTCTTGAACCTGAGTCGCAAATCATGCACCGCGATATGAATAATGCTTCGACTGCATTAGCGATCACTTTTAAAGCTGATTAGAAAGCAAGCATGGGGGATCCATTTGTGTGATATATCCCCCGTCAGTCTCATGAGGTGATCCTGAATCGCTGGAATCAGACCAAAGCTTAAAGTACCATGATGTTGCGAACGAGCTGGGCAGGCTGGTTTAAATTCATGCGCTTGTCAATCAAACTGACACATTCACGGTGCTGTGGTATCACTTAACAAACACAAGTGTTTCCTTTGCGTGTGTATTATGAGATGGCTGCTTGATCATGACTGTAACTTTATCACGTCCAGCAGTGTTGACTAAAGACTTTAAAGTGGTGACATAGAGGCTTTCTTCAGCTTTAGGAGTAAATAAACAGCTGTTGGTGGGCTGATGCTTAAATTAGGACAGACAAAGATAGTTACTAAGAAGTAACATGTTGCTGTAGCTCAAAAGGTCCTTAAAGAGCCCCTATTGTCCGATTCACGTTTTTACATTTCCTTTGGTGTTAAGGTGTGTATTAGTGCATGTTAAAGATATGCAAAAGGTACAAACCCCAAAGTAAATGATGATGCGAGTTACTGTCTTTAACGTAAATCTCTTTTTTTTGTCTATAACAAATACACGGATTGTAGGTAACAGTTTACCTCCTGGGATTGGACAAGACATTATCATAATTTCTCCCGCTTCGGACTCACAGACTGTAAGTTAACTCCTGTGAGCAACCGAATCTTTCAAACATGGTAAGGAGCGTCATGTTTCCAGCTGATGTCAGAGATATTCAGATCAATCACAACGTTTACAGATTAGCTGGCCAATCAGGGACATAGCGCTTTTCAAATCCGTGCGTTTCGGGAAGAGAGTAAAATCTGGAGCTACCAAAATGTACGGTATGTGGAAATTAATGTGTTTGTTAAGCATAAACCACGCGAAGCCGAACACATTGTATATAAATATACAAAATAAAGTTGTTTTTAGCTATGACGCATTTGCACTTTCCAGCTTTTTAGATTTGCAATATGCATCAGTTTCATAGACTTTGGACGATTCATGGGCTGAGCCTGAATCAAGGTTGGTTGTGATTTCTTTCAAAATGAATTTGACACGACGTGAGAACATCATTCATGAGCACAGCTATTTAATATAAACCCATTAACATCAATCTTAATAAAACAAATGATCCCTCACACTCATATTCCAATGACTGCACCAAGTATAAATTTGCTGAATGGTATCAAAATAATCGCAATGCCATTTCAACAGCATCACACTGAAACCTTCTTCGCATTCACCGTCAACTTCTCAGTTGTGCCTTCAAAGACATATCGCGCTACATCAAACAGCAGTGTAAGAGAGGAAAAAGGAAAAAAACAAAGGTTGATGACACATTAAATCAAACACAAACAGAATTATTCAACGGATGCACTGCCACCTCATATAGAGATAGACACTGAGGACAGAGGAACCATCAGAAATGCCAAGTGGAGTTCAACGGTTGGAGCTGTCAGGGAAGTTAGGTTTGCTCTGGTGTTTAAATCTTTCCTGCTCTGATAAAAGAGAGAGAGAGAGAGAGAGAGAGAGAGACTCATGAAAAAATCTGATCTCATCTTTGTTTCTTTTCTCTTTTTCTGTGATGGACAGTGAAAAATGGCTGGAATGATCTGGCTCTTCCTGTGTCTTCTTCCATTTATCTCCATCTGTAGACTAATGGATATTCATGCTCCTGTGCCAAAGCAGTCCTGAGAGGCCTACTGCGACCTCTTGAGAGAAATCATATCATCTCTCTCCGACAAAGGAAACAAAAGTCGTCCTTACAAAGACTCAAAAGTAGCCCCTGGCAGCTCCTATCCAAGCCGGCTGGCCTGCAAGAGTCATTGCCAGAGTCTGAAGTTAATGCTCTTCCACAGATAGATTGAAAGCTATTACAGGTAATTAATCAAGACTGCAGAAGGCCAGTGATATCCAAAGCAGATGTATGGGCGCTACATCAAGTGACTGATACAAATCAATATCATACTGGCCTTTTATGTGTGTGTGTGTATTATTTAAACATACAACTTTCCATCCATTACGCTTTGGCATCCGATCTGAAAAAAGTCAAGGTGTAAATCTGAAAGTCAATATAAACTTGCGTGATGGCCATTCATTTTTTATGGGAGCTCATTACTTTGCTGTAGTTGAAATTATAGGTATGTTTTATACAGAGGCTATAAATGACTAGAAACTCAAAACTCATTATACAGAGATCCTAAACACCTCATCAGTGCACAAACTGAAAAACCCTCTGGATCATAACATTGTCACATGGCACATACAGTACACTGTCTGTATCTGTAAGACATCTTTTCCTCATCCAAATCGCTCAAGTGAAAACATATGTCAGCCATTGGGGCTATGTAACAGAATAAACATGCAGCATTCTCTTTAGAAACAAAGCAATGAGTTACGTATGAAGAGCTCATGCAAAAAACTATGTCAGGTTTAGTCATTTCACTGTAATAACAATTAAAAGGTTATAAGTCACTAATGGAAATGTCTTTTTTCTACAAATGTCACTTTAGTCATTTCATTGGTAGGGGAAAACTGGGGTGAAAGTAACGTGGGACGAAAGTAACAAAACGATTTTCTCTGAGCCCTGATTACATTTGCATTCCAAACTTTAACAGCATCTTTAGCATGCAACCCTTGACAAATATCATCTTATTTCAGCACTGTTTAGCGCTTTTAGGTCCAGGAAGCTGTTTTCAAGTAAATTCCTAAAGTGGTCATTTTGTGTTTCTCATTTCATGTGTTATAATACTGATCAATCTACAGGTTAGTTAGTACAGCATTTATCAACTAAAACCTAGTCTAAAGTCTAAAGTTATTAGCGCATTATTGTATTTGTTATTTGATGAGCACGTTAGTAATATGCGCCTATAAACGAGACGACAACAGGCGTTTGCTTATTACATACATGAATGCGAAGCAGCACACAAAAAATTTTGAATAAGAAAAATTGAAGGATTAAAATGTAAGAGTTTATTATTGAGTATCTTGGACATTAATGAGGACAGATGTAGAAGGTGTAAAGAGCTGCTTCACCTGCAGCCTGGTAAGTAATTGCATCTTTTGCTTTAAACAAATGCAAATATTGCATTTTTTTATTTATTCTTTTAAATGCTATGCCACAGATTTATTGTAAATGATGATTTTGTACCTGTGGATATGGTGAGATGAGAACCTTTTTTAATTAATGCTTTTCAAAACACTCAAGGTGCTGTCCGAGTGCTGAAACGTTCAGCCCTCCGCACGTTCATAAATTATTTATTTCCTGTTTCAAATTGTATATTTGTAAATTATGCGTTGAGATGACACAGATCATGTAGGCTATCCATATATTTACAGCATTTAAAAGCCTGCTATTTTTACTTCCATGATTGAAAGAAAATTACTTTTAAAGGTTTTAATACAAAAATAAAAATTTAAATACTAATAAAAACAGCACAATATTTTAACATCAATCTTAAACTGGTGGTTTTCTTCTTCCGCTTAGTTTTTTCAGTTTACAAATTCCACCATCTAAAAAGGGAATCAACATGACACAAGCGCATCTTCCTTTTAAAGCAACACTATGTAGTTTCCATGTAAAAATGACTTACAGCGCCCCCATGTGGTTGAAAAGCGCAACAGTGCCTGGTATCAGACACTGGCTGTTTCTCAATATGCGTTCTTCAGCGATCTTGCGTTCTCGTGTCCTTGCTCTACGTCATCATTAACAGTCGGGGCCCTATTTTAACGATCTGAAACGCAAGTGCGAAGCGCAACGCGCAAGTGAGTTTGTGGGCGGATCTTGGGCGCTGTTGCTATTTTCCCGGCGTGAGAAACAACTCTTGCGCCGGGCGCAAATCAATAAGAGGTTGGTCTGAAGTAGGTTCATTATTCATAGGTGTGGTTTGGGCGTAACGTCAAATAAATATTTCTGTATTTCTGAGTTTTTCTGATTGGCCGAGATTAAAGCAAAAGTATTCGATTAACATATAATACACGCAGAAAGCATTCGGTCAATATCATTATCTCATTTTTGATAGAGGTGGCGTTTAGTGGCTTTTGCATCTGAGCTCTTCATTTATTCTATATATATATATATATATATATATATATATATATATATATATATATATATATATTTTTTTTTTTTTTATGGATATTCATTTGGAAAATGTATTAAGTGAACCTGACTATTTAATAAATAACTAAAATAAAAGTCAAAGCCAAAGCAGTCTCCAAAATTCCCATCAAAATGTCAGCAAAAAACCTGACAGGGCCAAAGTTTGAAGCGGTTTGAGAATAACACTCATCAAGGGAAAAACATAACTGGTAGAATCATCATAAAGAGCCAGCAGCATCTCATTGAGCACGTGCAAGCACTTTTACGATACCAAAACCTAAAGGTGAAAAACACATCACAGACAAGAGCACGATGGGCCAATGAGCTTTTCATAAAAGTTTGGCTCGTAGGATTAAGTTCAATCTATTACAAACACATGCAAACACATGCTTACAAAACGCCATAGAGGAACAACTGCTGGAGAGGATATAATTAAGAGGCAGCCCTGCCAAAGGCAAAGCTTGGGGCTATTGCATATCCATTGGGCTGTAAAACGAGACAAGCAACCGCACATCACCAGCACCGCTCAAATTTATCTCAATTACACAGGATCGCTGGCATGAATATCTCTGGTAAACACTGCATTTTAGCTAAACAACGTGGCTGCCTATCCAGACTTTGGTAAATGAGTGATGCGCGCTATACAGATGTAAGTTAATGGAGGGTAGGCAGACAAGCAGCAGGTGTAAATTTCCCTCTGTCCTGCTGAGCTCTAAAAGTCAGTGCTTAGCACCCACTGCTCCATCATCTGGCCTCTCCCAGCCTCGGTGACAGCACATTTGTCATCATTTTCGCATTTCGGGCAAGAAATGTACTGTTTTAATGGCGCCCTCTGAACGGTTCCAGATGTTTGTTTATTTGTTGTTTCATGACTGTAAAGTCGCTGCTCCGTTTCGGGGCTGCAAATCAGCGACGGCGTAATGACATCAAACTGTAGGGGAAAAAAGTCTTCCGTCCCTGGGGGTCTTCAGTTAAGATTCTCTTTTCAAGGCCGCCCGCCTTTAAGGGTTTAGCTGTGTGTCATTTAAAATACAGTCAACTCTGCTGGAGTAGGGCCCAGAATAGGCGGCATGGTTGATGGAGGAGCTCTGGTTCACTCTCGATGGCCTCTGCTTATAGCTTGAAATGCCAAAGATGAACGATGGGAATCGAAAGAGGCGCTCTGTGCCACCTTGAGACATATGTGGAGATTTATATATTTTCCAGTTCAATTATTTATCGTCAAGGGTCAGTCATGTGACCTGCTGTAATAATTGTTATTAATATACCTACACTCTTCAGAACGTTGACCGTTGTGCCATAACTTGCACCGGTGGACAGGTAGACGTACAGTGGTGGCCAGCATTGCTGTTTGGTTTAGATGCGGAGCTCCATATTTAAGAGGACATTTGGCTCTTGAGAGAAACTTTGGGATAGGTTTAGCCGACAGGCCAGTTTAAAGCTGGTGGAAGATGACAGCAGTGCCACATCCTGCGGCCACGCTACAACCCCCCAACACATCTTCAGACTCTCACGGTTCTCCATGTCAAGCTTGGCCCTGCCACACGGCCTCCCCGTTTCTGGATTTCCCTCTTCCATTCCTCTCCTCCGAGCCTCTGCTGTCTGCTCGCTGTGTGTCCACTTCCCAATTTTCTCCCTAAAACAGCAGACAAGGGTCTTATATCCTAAAGCCACGACCTCCCCCGGTCTCCAGTGCCATGCATATAAGCCCTCTTCCCTCCACAGGCTTTCTGTCTGCTGTAATTACCAATGACACCTTGCCTCTGAGGGCCTTACACAGGTGACATCAATTGTAAAAATATTGAGGAAAGGTGAAGCGGGTCTCTGTTTAAGACAGCCTGCTGTCACATACGCTGATTATTCTGCCGGCCACTGCAAGCTAGCAAGTAACATTCAGCAAACATGACGGTATACTGGAATTTCACCTGTGCTCTTGTGTCCCATTTTCAGTTATTCAAAACATTAATGTTATAAATAATTGTTCATAAGACTAATAAGTATTTTACAGCATTTAAAAAAGTTGACAGTTTAATAATGATTCTTCTCAGAATTTTGGATTGATGGAGAAAATATGAATTTTTCCAGCTTCACAAAGACGACACTATTTGAATTATGGCTAGTATGTTTTGATAGATGATACATACATTATATTGTTATATTTTTGTTTAAAGTGAGTTTCAATAAAGCTGAAGGCTTTGTACATTTGTGATTTGTACATTTTTACGTAAAGGGTAGTTGTACCACACATACATTTACTTTATACACCCAATTTGTAAAACCAATTTGCTTTACCAACGTACAGATTTATACATATTCCTATTCATAAATATTACAATTGCGGGCATTGGCATTTCTTACTCATATTAATGACATGTTTTAGTCGTATTAACTAACTTATTTAAGACAGATCACTCATTTACCTAATGAAATGTCCATGACTCAATATTAAACAAGACTACACTTTAAAACCTTAAAATTAATCACATTTCTGTAATCATTTAACCCTTTTGTAATGTTTAGTTTGTTTGCCATGACAGTCTTCTCCTATGCAACAATAATTACACCAAAACACAACATAAATTCACAAAATATGCAAATTTAATCATTTGCTGTAATCCACATCTGTAAAGGGGATATTTCACAATAATTTTTTAAGATGTCAAATAAATCTTCTGTGTCTCCAGAGTACGTATATGAAGTTCTATCTCAAAATACTATATACATAATTTATTATAGCATTTGCCATTTTTTTGAGTGTGTCCTTTTAAATGCAAATGATAGTGCAGATTAAGAGGCGGTATTATCCCCTTTTGACATCACCAGGGGAGCCAAATTTTAATGACATTTTTTTCACATGCTTTCAGAGAATGGTTTACTAAAACTAAGTGACTGTTTTTTTACATTTTCTAGGTTGGTAGAAGCACCGTGGACCCAATTGTAGCACTTAAACTTAGAAAAAGTCAGATTTTCATGATATGTCCCATTTAAACTTCATACAATTGTGAGGAACAGATCCAAATTCAGCCCTTCATCCAGCAATCTTGATCCAAGTTCTCAGCAGCGATCATAAACGTCAAAGTTCGTTATGAATTTAAATTCAAATATTACACCTCAAGAAGCTTTACAACACATTGTACTTCAAATACTCCACAGAGGACCGCGGCTGCACATCGTCATTTTAACTACTACTGGTACTGCTTTTGAAATTTCACAATAAATAAATTACTGTGATTACACTTGTCTGTCTCTTATGCTTTTATTAATATATTACGTTTTTTTTTTATACATTTTTTTTGTATAAAAAGGGTTTGGGTTAAGAGAAAGGTTTGGAATAGTGTGGTAACATTATCCATAAAATTGTTAAAGTTAAATTATACAGCAATCTGGTATAAAATATTTGTAAATGTTTTACGTTTTGTAGCTGTAAAATGTAAAAATCCCACGACTAAATGTTGCAAACATGTTAATATTTCTTCAGCATCTATCTAAACATAAAAAAAGGTTGTTTTGTGTTTTTAAAAGTTATATATTAGTACTGCGTATTAATTTAACAGTGAGACTAGCCTGGACAAGTGAACATTGCACACAATGCTTCAGTAAGCATTTCAGTAATATGATTTTAAGTAAATTCATTTTAAGACTAGCAATAAGTATTTTTCAGTAATATTATATTTGAGCTCATTAATGTTCATGTATATTTTACATTAAAGTCTGAAAAAGACAGTACAGATAAAATAAAAAAGCATTAAATGAGCAGACTTTAGCAGTATGCATTAACCCAGCAGTAATGCATTTAAAAAATATTTTTCGAATAGCATACATTTTCAAAAAATGAAAGCAGATTGAATATTTGACTTGTCATTCACATCCCTATTATTTTTTTTATCATTTATGTATTTTCAATTATTAAAAAATTGCTGTAATTATGCAGCTGGTTGCCAGTAACTTACTGTAGATTTTACATTTATGTTATTTACTGGCAACAGTTCATTCAAAGTTAAATGAACATGAAACATTTTCAGTCCTTATTTTTTACAGTAAGTTACTGGCAACCAGCTGCATAATTACAGCTATTTTTTTACAGTGTACAACAAACACATAATAAAGCACACAAACACATAATGAAGCACACAGATACATAATGAACTGTGGTTGGTTATGTTGGTCAGATAATCTTTTCTTTTCAAAGTGATAGGTTGGATACTATAAGGCTGCAGTGCTGACTTTAGTTAAAGCTCTGGCAACATGATAAAACAACCAATCAACTGTTTTACACATATTCTAGTCTCATTAAAATGCTTGATGATTAATAAAAAAATCTTAAAACACAGACACACACTGACAAAAACAATATAGTGGCAGGAAATTACACAGCCCATTATGATTCAACAGAAGCTCCCTGAAATACGGCCAATTCAAACACATGCCTCGACTTCCTCAGACAGTGTCTTGGAGGTGAACTGCATCTTTTAGTGTCATGGCTATTCTATTAAAGCATTTTCATGGCGCAGCCAAAGGTGAGTTTTAGTAAAGAGTTACAGTGTTGGACCTGATGCATTAAGCAAATAGAATAGGCAATAAGTCAAGATAAATAAAAATGGCGCGATAAAGGCAGAGGAATAAAAAGAGGCGAAGGACGAAGATGAGGGCTCGTGTTATCTAACGCTGCAGTACAGTATCGTAAAAATAACAAATGGAGGGTGTCAGCTCGCCGAAATCTAATAGGGAGAAAAAATATTTCATATGTCAGCTCCGTTCACCTTTTAATGGACTATTCTCAGGCAGCGTGATTTTGACAAAGCACTGGGCTTTCCTCTACATCACTTGAGAGCTGCAGGTCAGCCTTTGTGAAATAGATCTGTCCTTGGTGGGGGGCTGAGAGACACACAGCTGACCTCGCATGAAAGTACCACAGCCGTGGCCGTGACATAAAAACAGCGCTTTGCATTGCACAGACAAAAGGGCTTGATGAATGTGTACTGCATAAAAGCCTCTTCTCTCCGGCACATCAAAACAATGCATTCTGCTGAGCTTCTTAGGGTATGTTTGTTTAGATCAGTGCTTTCTGACCCGTTACTCACTTGGGCTAAAGGGCCGTTTACACAACAACATTTTCAACCAAAAATGGGACATTTTTTATGCATTTTGCCTGTTCTTTTAAACAACAACAGAGTTTTGGGAAAGGCTTTTTTTTTAAACATCTGCATTAACGTTTTCCGTGTAAATGACAAAAATACAAATTTGTAAAAATTTGACATCATCCTCATGCTTATACGAGTTCAGTCTATAGGCATGCACAAGTATGCATCTCCAACAAAGTTTACAAAATTTTGCCGGTTTCTAGTCCAAGGTCACTTGACCAACCACATCATCTTTATCCAAACAAAATTGCTCAATGCTTTCACCGTCTTAATTGTTTGTTTTTATTGCTCTGTAGTAAAATGCGTATGTGCACAGGTGCACAGTGCTCCTTAACAAAGTAACACTGCCAACTGCTTGCCTGGCATGCATAATACAGCGCGTTTAGTTATTTTCCCATATCGCAGATGTAAACGGGTATTGCTTTGACAACGCTGTGGTGTGTATGTGAAAATGTGAAAACAGCAAACCTTAAGATCGAATCTTTTGTGCTGTGTATCAGAGTCCTGCAACGGGTCGGGTACCCGCCTATACCCACATAAAAGTGTCTAAAACGGGTGGATTGTGACATTCCTTAAATTCACAAGCAGTGATGCTGGCGGATAATTAACTCCGTGCGGGTGGGTAGCGCGAATGAAAATATGTGCAATATTTGTATGTCTCAGTTACCATTACACGTGCAACATATGACATCTGACCCATCACATCACCACCACTGCAACAGTGCGCGACCTTTGTTGATGCTTCTCTTAGCCTAGTTGGAGCGAGCGTTCCAGGAGTTGCATAAAGTTTTGCCGTTGATAGCCGGAAGCTGGGAACGTCTTATCTTAGATACCATTTCGAGACGAGACTTGTAGGAGCACAGCAGGGGTTGTGTAGGTAGGTTGTATTTTTTCTTGTTCTTTTTTTCATTTATAGGTCTATTTGTGTTTTGTTCAGGTTCCATAGCCTATTTATGTGCCGATGGTATGCTACTTGAATGGCGCAAAACAAAGCGCACTTTAGCCTGTTTCATTATCACATTCATGACGCTTTTGTGATGTTAAGGGAGGTACGAGATAAAAAATACTCACTTTAATTGGATTAATTTGTGCGTGTGTGAGTTATGCGTGTGTGGGTCGGGTAACGGGCCAAATATTAACGGGTCTGGATGGGTGCGGATTTAATTTTGATATTATCACGGGTGACGGGTCGGATCTGGTGCTGAACTTTGCGGGTACGGGCGGGAGCGGGTCGCCAAAAATGGACCCGTGCTCATTACAGTTTTCGTAAAATACCGTAGTTGTAAATAGTCAGGTTTAATATTGGTCAATTAAGCATTAAAATAGTATAAAACATAACATTTAAACTAATAACTTACATAGAGAGCATAGAAAGCAGCTCACTACTTGCTATTATGAGTCACCTTAAGTTGTCAAAAGCTTAAAACAAGCTTGGTTAAAAGTACGCAACACAAAGTTACACATTGAAGAAGAACCTGATTTGTGACACTGTGAAGACACCAAATGTCTTTCTTTTGTTTAAACTGTATTTGCGCTTTGTGCCTATTTTACTTTAAGTTAAGCTTACCTTTGTGGTTTTTGGCATCTTTGGATCCTCGTGGTAAAGGGTTGTATGGCGTTCTGGAGGATTCAGACTTCACATCATCACTGATGTTCTGCAAGAAAGAGAGTTTGCACAAACATAAATTCACAGCTCTGCAAACGTTTACAGCGTCTCGGCTATGATTTATCATCCAGCATAGACAGGAGAAATGTTGGTTATTGATTTCTGTGCAATGATTCTAATTGAGTTAAATGAAAAGAGCTCATTTGTCACGACCAATCCAGACATTTCTCTTAGATTGATGATACAAAAGGGGAAGAGAATGGGAAAGACTTTCTCCAGAAGATTGAGAGAATGTGAAATTTCATTGTCTAAATGCCATCAATTTTATCAGCGCTGAAGAGGGGAAATGTTAGGAGCACCGTACTTATTTTATCAGGGTACGGTACGAGGTCAAGTTTCATAATTTTGCACTGACGGGAGGGAAAAGGTAAGGACGGGCCCCGGCTTTGATTACCTGTCCCCTGCCTGTTAAAGATAGGGGGCCATCAGGGGAAGAGCCCGAGCCACCCCTCAGCCATGAAGCGACCCCGCGGGTCAAACCCGGGTCAGCCTGCCACTCACTAAAACACTCCCTCTCGCCCCACACACGCTCTTCTCTGTTGACAATCCAACAGGTGGCATGAAATTACTGCTCTCTAAAGGCCAGATCTGAGTTTAAGTAAACTCATCTCTCACTGGCCGACCTTAGAAAATACAAATATATTCACATAAAGGCCACTGCACAGACAGGCAGAACAGAAGAGGAGCTGTAGAGAATACAGATCCTCTGTGTGCTTCTTGTAGGTCACGAAAAAAAAATTCAGCCTCCTTTGTCTTTATTCAAGGACCAAGAACACAGTACATCACGATGTGTTGATATCTGATGCCTTTGTGAAAATACAAAGCCCATCTGCAGGCAGCAATTCACGGAGCATTTAATCATTCTGAGACTGAAAATGACAAATAAACATTTAAGGTGGCCATGTACTGTATATAGTATGTTCAAATACTGGGTTTAGTACTAAGAATGTATTTTAAAATAAACATGTATACAGTGTATGAATACCAAATGCTGATATTTAAGGATATAAGTAATCTTCTTGTGTTCCCGTGGCTCAGCTTTGTCCTAGTTTCGATGCCAGGGATCCCAATTCACTTTAAGTTGCTTAGGACAAAAACGTCAATTCCCAAATGCATACATGCAAAATGTAATAAACATAATGGGTCACAAGACACCATAATAGCAAGGGGTGTTATTAGGTATAAAGCAAAGCGGTTTCCCAAAAACCGTACCCCAAATATTTCTTCTATACCATAGAAGCTAAATTAATAAAAATAAACCAACAATGGAGATGTAACCCTTCCAAATCATAAGACCTCAGTTTTTTTGATGCTTGCACTATAATACTTAATTCTGTGTAACTGGAAACCTGTTATACACAAACATGGACAAATACACTGCTTCATGTTCTTAGAAAAATATTTGGTTATTTTATAATTATTGGTTCTTCCTAACCCCAAAATAGCTGGTAGAAATCTGAAAAAAAGACAAACCAAAGCTTGAGTCTTAGGTTAAATAACCATTTTTTCCTTGGTTGACTGTTATCTTAGTAGTAATTATTAGCCTAATTACAATAAATGACATTAAATCCAGCACTGTAACCGCATTCTGAGCATGTCAGCAGTTTCCTTGTTACCATTTCAATCTCCTCTGGCCATTTGGCTTTAATATCCTACAGCAGCATTTTCAGTGTCAGCTTCAGTCCGCCCTAACTAATTTCCTCTGGACCTGACAGATCAGAGGCCTCACCCACCAAACGGCCCCATCCCGACCACAAAGCCGCTCGTAATCCTGCTGCTTGTCTACAATTAATCTTCCCAGTTGCCACATTATTAACACCACCACCCACAGACAGGGGCCGGCTATGCCCCACTGGACACAGAACACCCCCCCTCCGGCCCAGCGGCCAGGCACGTCAATCACATGCCGTGCGCAAAAGTCGCCCGCTGTCAACATCAGAGATGCCCCTCTCTCCGAACCATCCCACCCCTCCCGGGCCGGGTCCGCTGATCAAACACCCCCACCCTTGAAGCAGATTAATCAGGGACCTCCCTCCCACTTCCGTCCCTCCCCTCCACTCCTCTCTTTCTCTTTATTCAATGAGCCGTCATCAAGATGAGAAAGGAGACCTGGCTCATAATAGGCATCCCTGCGAAAAAGTTAAAGAAAAACTTTGTTTGAATGCCAGCTGTTATCTGGGCCTTTCTTAGGGGGGAAAAAGGGCAGGCGGACAAGGGCCTTGCTTTGATCGGCATCCTTAAGATTTTACACAAACATAATCACAAGCCAAGGGGTCAACCTTTGAATTCATTCAATCTGGAAGGCAGTTAAGAGTTTCGTATTTGGCAGAGCACTTTGTTTATCATTTGCTTTTAAAATATATCACTATACATCAAATAAATAGCCGATCGCGTGTGCTTATATCTCTGCTATAATGGTAAGTGACTAAAGAGCTAATATGAATGGTGGCTTTGACGCAGGTTGAAATAAACACAGAGTGATCTCATGAAAAGTCGTGTAATAGTCACGAAAAAAATTATTAATTTATTTGAGTACATGAGCACGAATGTCTTTTTCGTGTCACTCGCACAAATTTCAATAAATAGTTTTTTGTGTCCATGGCATGACTTTGTTTTTCGTTTCATTTCATGTATTGATATATTTATTTTTCTTCATATTTTCTTACCATTGCTTGGGGTTAGAATCACTTTCTGTTACATTTTAGACATCTTAACCCAAACCCCAACTCTAATCCCAACTCCAGGCGAGAATAGATTTAAAATCAGAAGAAAAAATTGAATAACCAATACATAAAAGTACATCCTAACCCAAACCCCAAATCTAACCCCAAGCGATAATGATGTAAAAAAAGGGAAATCAATACATAAAATGACACGAAAAAGAAAGTCGTGCCACAGACACGAAAAACACAAAAAAGACATTGTGCTCAAGGAACGAAAAAAAGAGCTGAATTACGTGCCATGGACACAAATAAATTAATTTAAATTGTTTAATTATAATTTTTTTTTAATTTTGTGACTATAACACGGCTTTCCATGAGATTACGTTAAATAAACACTGTAGCTTTCTTTAAAACTTTTTGAGCAAACTTTTTAGGCAATGTTTAAGGCTTCATATGTTTCATATGTTAGGCAGTTTATTTACTATTAACATGTTGATAAAATTGTAAGACTACATCTCCTGTAGGCTATCCCAAAATACACTGTTACAAGGTTAGTAAAAAAATCAATCCAACGTGGTGGGTGAATGAAAAAAATGACAGTTGAAAACCTAAAATGGATTTAATTAAACATTGAAAAATCTGAATTAATAATAGATTTATTTAATATTGTGTGTGTGATGTGTAATGCATGATGTATATCAGGGTATTTTTAGCATTAGCTTAGCTACATGCTAATCAATTGTTGTGAAGTCTCCTTAAAGTAACACGCCCACATTTTGGGATTTTAGCTTATTCACCGTATCCCCCAGAGTTAGATAAGTCCATACATACCTTTCTCATCTCTGTGCGCAGCCCCCGCTAGCTTAGCTTAGCACAAAGACTAGAAGTGAATGGCTCCAGCTAGCATACTGCTCCCAATAAGTGACAAAATAACTCAAACATTTTTACATTTATATGTTGTGATTTGTGTAGTCACATTGTGTACAAATAACAAGGTCATATGAGACACAGCGATCTTTAAACAGTATACATACTGGGAACTATATTCTCAGGAGGCAAAGCACTGCTACTTGGGATGGAGTGATTTGCTCGCAGCACCCGAGAAGCCCCCTTGTGAGGAGCCGAAAGTTCGGTCAGAGTTGTGCAAATCACTCCACCCAAGTAGCAGTGCTTCGCCTTCTGAGAATATAGTTACCTTCTAAGTAACAGTATACTGTTTAAAGATGGCTGTGTCTCATATGACCTTGTTATTTGTACACAGTGTGACTATACAAACCATAAATAGGAAAATGTTGGCATTATTTTGTCACTTATTGGGAGCAGTTTGCTAGGTGGAGCCATTCACTTCCATTCTTTGCGCTAAGCTAAGCTAGCAGGGGCTGCATCAGACAGAGTTACAGCACGCACAGAGATGAGAAAGGTATGTATGGACTTATCTAACTCTGGGGGATACTGTGAATAAGCTAATTCCCCAAAATGTGGGCGTCTAACTTTAATAAAGCCATGCATATTTCTGTGTCATGCAGATTTGATCTCTATGTATTTCAGATCATTCACTTATGATTTTATGATGTTGTGATGCTGCCTACGTAGGCACTAGGAGCCAAGGCTACACAGTAGATTTTGAAACAGAGCTGATATCAAAGGTGATTCAGCCTGCTAGAGTGATCATTGATAGTTCAACATCAGTGGCGAGTCTTGTGCTCCAAACAGAGGGACAGACGGTTGACAGAGATACAGAGAGAGAGAGAGAGAGAGAGAGAGAGAGAGAGAGAGAGAGAGAGAGAGAGAGAGAGAGAGAGAGAGAGAGAGAGAGAGAGAGAGAGAGAGAGAGAAGCTGACAGCACACTGCATACAATCTAGAGTCTAGATGAAAGTATCTTCAGATGCAGTTATGCCACCGACGTGTTACCACGAGGAGGAGGTGGGACTTCACTCATCCCTCTGCTCAAATGAATATCCATCAGGGTCGAAATCCTGTAGCCCTGACTGAGAAATGCGGACCATATGGTGTGGTAACTTTGGAAGCTGCCGGATCTAGCTGTGCTTTATGAGCTTAGGACTTGAAATGAAGCAGACATTTCTGACTTTAACACTCAAAATCACATGCCAAGACACTTTTTCCTAAAACACAGCATTTCTTTGTTTCTTCACCCACACACATTCACAAACACAGATGTACACACCGCTGTGTCAGTACGCGACACTTCCTGCACTGGCCAGATGGGGGCGCTGCTGCGTCAGGTTTGCATAAGCCTCTCGTCACAGCACGCCGAGCTCTCGTTCTCCGGGCCGTGGGCATATGCTGCCTGCTCACATCATTATTGTCTTTATACACTGAGTAATCACTACACTTTATGATAATGTAGCAGAAATTTACAAGCTGGGGAAAGAGAAAAACTCACTAATAATGGCATTAACAGAGAAAGCCACAGCAGCTCTCTGCCCGACGGGGGCTCGGCGCTCAAAGGGAGAGCCGCTTGCTAGAAATGTCACGGTGAAATATGACTCGTCTCCTGGATTATACATCATACTCATTCTCTCTCTTCTCTCTCATGTCCTTTCTTCTCCCCCGCAAATAAATGACGAAGAATCCAGCCATTTGTGATTATCAACTCCAAACAAATCTATACCCCAGAGAGCAGGAAGAAGTGACTAGGTGGCTAAGATCCAGTTAACTGCATTAGTTTGGTAAGCACGAACGCCGGAGAGCCTTGACAGGGCCGAGCGCGTCCGGAGTAGAGGTCTACACGGAAGACCCGAGACCCGAAGACCCGGGACCCGACCCGGGACCCGTACGGGTTCGGGTCTATATTTTAAATGATCAGCCGGGTCCGGGTCGGGTCTCAATCTATTACTTCGGGTCCGGGTCTGTTTAACATTGTGGGTAATACCCGAGGTCGATCGGACTCGGAGAACACACACTCACATTTAAATAAAATATTTATCCAGCAACAAAAACTTAGATTAACTGTCGCATACATTTTTTCTATGACGCTAAAGTTGCGTTAAAAAGTTTATATTTGGTTGCTCCAACCAGGCAGCTAACGCGCATGCGCTCTTGTAATGTTTCTCTGGCTACCAGTCAGGAGCTTCTGCAGTGAGACGCAATGACTTTACCTTTGACAATTGGCTCTTTTATTTAGAAGGCGGGACCTATTCCACCATACCGCGCATTTTGCACTGACGTGACTTCTATAATTTTTATAATAATATTATAAATTGACCGTCTTGGTATTATATCTAAAGTTTTCGCGACTCTGCTCAAAGAGCACAGAGATGATAGCAAAGTAAAGCTAACGAAAGCAGCTATGACACCGAACGAGCAATCGTTATTATAATCCAAATGGGCATACATTATTAAGCAAGTTGACCCGATACACAACAAAGTGGACTTTTAAAGCTGGAATAAGCATTAAACATTTCAATCGTCAAGAGAGGAATAACATGGATGGAACTTTCTTGGAAATAAGGATTGTGCATCACACACAGTCAGGTACAAGGAGGGAGAAGACTAACTTCTAACGTTATGGGTAAGACAAAAAGTTTAATTTTCGCTACTTGTTTATTGACTTATTAATAACATTTAGCTAAAGAATATTTGCCGGTCGGGTCTGTTTCTTCCCGGACGGGTTCGGGTCCAGCTTTTAAATAATAGACGGGTCCGCGTCGGATCCGGGTCCAGCTTTTAAATAATAGACGGGTCCGGGTCGGTTCCGGGTCCAGCTTTCAAAACAACAGACGGGTCCGGGTCGGTTCAGTGTAGCACATTTACGGGTCTGATCGGGTTCGGGTAGGAATTTTTGGACCCGTGTAGACCTCTAGTCCGGAGGAACTCTGATCAGTCCGGCAATCTAATTACCAGCACGGCAAAAGAGATATAGTGAGACAGACAGAGGGAAAGAGAGAGAGAAAGAGAGAGAGAGAGTCAAAGATCAGTGTAAACACCAGTGCTTTTTATCTTCTTATATATCTGGACAAGTAGACAAAGTGCTAAAACGAAGTAAATGTGGCCTGACAGCCACTTCAAAGAGTTCAGCCAGGGGCTTACTGCTACTTAAGGCACAGGAATGTTGTTGCTAAGCATCAGACTACAGCCTATCAGGCCTAACACAAGGGTCTGCGCTTTCCCTTTAAGAGCGAGAAGAGAAAGAGTGGAAATTCGACAGTAACGGGAGGCTGGGGATTCAAGGAGATTTTGTAGCTTAAAGCAATTGTTAGAAGAAACAAGCTTTCTGTTTTGTTTTCTCTTGACACCATTTCGCGCTTTTTGTGCTTGCAAAAGATATGTAGTAAATGTTTTTTGATATGTTTTCTCTCTGGGTCTGTATCAAAATAAAGAAATGTTTTGTGTGGGTATGAAACTTTCCTTGTCTTTCTTGTAACACAGTTTTTTGTCTGATGATCTGTGGATGAGCGGGAAAACAAACTTCTTTGTGTGTATTTAAATCAACAGAACGTTTTACTTTGTGAGTTTTTATTCATCGAGCTCGTTCAATATAACTCGTACAGTAACTGAAAAGTACCGAAATAAATTAAAACGTCTGCATTAAAAAATATGGGTCAAGGCCTTGTCACTTATAATAAATGATGTGTATGATTAGTAGACCATGAATTTATGTGTTGAGATCAGAAAGATACTTGACGTGCCAGTCACCGAAGACGCCAACATCAAAAAGGCAGTTTAATGTTTTTGACCTTGGTAATTGTCTCTCAGATGACTAGCAGTAATGTGTTTTAAATTGCTGTAGTGTGCATGAAAATGTATTAAATCTGTTGTTTTAGGTAATGACTAGAGAGAGAGGGAGAGGGAGATGTAGGTGTAATGGTGCCTGCCCTCCAAGGGCTTTCAAAGTCTTTCTGTGTGGTGAGCTCAGTGTGAGCTGCATTGAGCAAGTGTTTAATGATTTACCAGTTCTACTTCAATGCACTTGTGCTACGTAAATGGATCATGTGATCAGCGATCACAAGCAAAACAGCTTTTGCCTGAAGCATATAGCCAAATGTTCTCCAAGACGAGTCTGCGTATAGCTCAGGTTTATCAAAGTAAAGGTTTAGTAAGAAGTTAATCACCCATGTCAATGCCAGGTTCATAAAACTTTAGCTAAACTTTTTGAAACCATTTTATTATTATATATGAGTGTACATTTGAGTGTAATAGAAATATGAGTCTAAATGTAAATATGCTTTAAATTATTAAAGTAAATTATTTGGTAGTAAATTAAATATGACAATAAAAAAGCTCCAGCGTTTTCACTTGTGTCTCTAAGTTTTGATTATTTATAATTAATAAAAAATATATAGTATATGTGACCCTGCACAAAACTAGTAATAAGTGTACATTTTTTAAATTGGTAATTATAAATTATCTAAAAGCTGAATAAAAAAGCTTTCCATTGATGTATCGTTTGTTAGGATAGGACAATAGTTGGCCATGGTACTGGAATCTAAGGGTAAAGAAACACATATTACTAATGATAAAAATTTTTTTAACTTATTTACGGTAGGAAATTTACAAAATATCTTCATGGGAAATTATCTTTACTTAATATCCTAATGATTTAAAATATACAAAAACATACAATATATAGATAAAAAATATACAATTTGACCCATAAAAAGTTATGTTTAGCTTTTGCTACAAATATCTCCGTGCGACTTATGACTGGTATACACCCGTGCAACATTTGTAGTAACAGAGAATACAATTGTTATTTATGTTATTTAATTGTTATAAGTTAATCTGACCCAAGATATTTACACTTGTTTATCTCCTGGCGAAAAGTAATCATTTCCTATGCCAAGCACAATATTAATATACACATAATTACATGCAACCAGAAGAATACATTGTGCAGTGAACAAAATTTCTTCCACTACTATCACATCGTACACGTTCACAATGAATCATTTATCATTTAATAATTATGCCACTTTCAAACTTCAAAAAAATTAAATAAAATAAAAAAATGAAATTGCACAACACCTCTAAATGTGTCTGTAAATAATTAACATAAACAAATTAAATCTGGATAAAGTTGCTTGCAAATTCACATAATCTTGATTTAAAATAATGCATTTGTCAATTCCTCTATTTTCCCTTCCTCGTGTGTATCTCTTCTCTGTATCTTTGCATTTCACAGACACTCTCTCTCAAAGGTGTGACACATGGTGGCTCTTTATGTTGCTCTTAGGAGCTGTATCTAATGTCAGGAATGTTTTCAAGTGTGTGGGATGTTAAATTATTGAGCATTCTGTGAGCAGGACTGTCAAACCGGCATGTCTGCGATGTTTCCTACGCAATTAGACGCTCAGAGACATTTGAAGAGCTCCCACAAAGCAGACCGGCAGAAAGTGACATGTGAACTTTAAGGAAATTAGCTTTTTACATGAGTGAAATGTGAAGGTTACTTAGCAATGCTTAAGTTGGGAGAACGACTCTGTGAAGTGAGACTTTGACTCTGCCCTCATGTGAAGACAGCCATTTTCTTTACTTTATAGTGCACTCCAGTCAGAGAAGATCACAGAGACAGTGAAAACTAATTTTGACTTGGGGCATATGGGAGGAAAAAGAAACGAGATGCGTCTAAATAATGAGATCTCTTCATGTTTGCAGGAGGTGATGCCAAAAAAAGATGCAAACGCACAGAAAAAAAGATGCTCATCACTGACGAGTTTGAAATTGTTATTTCTGCCTTTGGCATAACTAAAGGAAAAACAAATACATGTTATGATAATAAACAGACAGTGGCAGGGGTCTCACCAAACCCCTTTTACTGGGGTATACGTGCCCCAGAAAAAATCTTAAATTTAAGTTTATACAGTTTCCTTTATTTGCCAGTGTATTCATTTACATTGATACTCGTGCCAAAAACCCAATATATGCTTGTAGAAGATATGCACAATACCATTTAAACTGAAAACACAAACTGAAGCGTGCCTCTGTGTATTTTCTTTCTGCAGCACGCAGCCGTGCACAGCCGCACAGAGAAGTCCAGGTGACGGCACGCGATTTAGTTAGCTTATGAAAACATAATGAAACAAATGTATCTTTCACAATAATATCGATAAACTTATTTTAACTTCATTATTAATTGGCTCTTATAGATGGACATCAGATTTTTTGTGCGAAGCAGGAAGGAGAGATGATGGGTTTGAGGGAGATAAGACTTATATCTATATCCTTGTTCAATCAAGTCTCAGACATCAGAGGTAAAAGTGTCAATTATATTTAAAAACATAAACCGTTGGCAGCATGCCTAAACTTTGTTCAGTCTTGACTGGGAAAATGTACAAATAAATTATTGTAAACACATGTTATCATTGTGTAATGTGGAATGCAAATGTTCATGAAAATGTTCTCTTTGTTTCATTATTTTCACATATTGTATTCCTTTCAAATATGTAAATAATGTTAAAAATTGCCGGGGGGGTATCTTTCAAAAGGGACGAACCCAACCCATAGGGTTGTAATTTTACCTATGCTATATTGTTTCATCGCAAAATGTTGGATTGTATTATCTCATTGTTGGGTCGAAAATATACATTTTTCTGGGTTAATTTAACCCAGCGTCTGGGTATGTGCCTTTTTTAACCCATCGCTGGGTTGAAAATAACCTGGCATAACTTTCCAACATAGGAAAATTAAGAGTTTAGATTGTGAAATTGGATTTTGAAATTGCTAAATTTACTTTTAGGGGCTTCCCGGACGGGGCTTATCCTAGTCTCCGACTAAATTGCAAGTTTGAGCTGCTTTAATTGAAAAACACTCCTTGATAATCTAAACATAACAGTGACATTGTTTTGTATCAAGATGGACACCTGTTTTTGGTACACTCTCAGAAAAAAGGTACAAAAGTTGTCACTGGGACTTTACCCTTTCAAAAACTTTGTTCCTAAAAAAGTGTATTAGTTCCCTAAAAGATACATATTTGTATCAAATGTTTACATATCTGTACCTAAATGGTCCTTTTCAAAGGGTACCGTCCAAATGACAGCTTTTGTACCTTTATTTCTGAGAGTGTATTGTGTACCTTTAAAGGTACAACACCCCTAAAATTTTTGTACCCCTAAAATTTAACTTTACAAGATTTTTCCTTAAGGTACACAATAGGCTCTTAGGGCTGATTTCCCGGACAGGGCTTAGCTGGAAACCATAGGCCTTAGTTTAATATAACTAGTTTTAACAAACATGCCTTACTAAAGACATTACTTGTGTAGATTTTGAGGCAAAACAAAGGGCACTGATGTATTTTAAGATATGTCAGTGCAAGTTGTTTAAATTTTGGACGGCTCTTACATTTATTTTAGCCTAGGAATGGTCTTATCCCTGTCCAGGAAACTGCCTATTAGGTTTAATATTTTTCCTTTCATATTTTTAAGGTATTTATTTAAATGAACCTATGAGGGTACAGCCCCAGTGACAGATTTGTACCTTTTTTTCTAACAGTGTAAGTTATGTTTGTAAAAACTTCTTAAATGACCTAATATAAATAAGGCCTAGTACTGAATTAGCCTAAACCCTGTCTGAGAACACCTCCCCCCCAGTGTCTCATGGGCCTGTATTTGTAACTGGTGGCCAAATTAAAAGCGATGTAAAAAATTATAAAATGCTATTTTTATCTTGTGAACACTAATAAAAAAATAATTAAAATAGACTAAATAGACAAAAAAAAAACCTTCACAGCCCATCGTAATTAAAAAAGTCCTCAATAAACAATACACATATAAAAAAATATTTTACTAAATTATTTACAATTTTATGCCATTACCAAAGAAACATATGTGGCAACATTTTACAATAAGGTTCCATTTAACATTTCTACAAGTTACCAGCAATATTTCTACAGTATTTATTTATCTGAATTAATATAACTTTCAACATACTGTTACTAATACTTTTCCTTAATCATAAGATGTGGAAACATCGGTTTAAGTTCAATGAACAAACAATGAACAACTGTATTTGTTTAATGCAATAGTTAATGTTGTAATGGTAAAAAGTTAACAGTAGTTAATAGTTAATGAATGATACCATATTATAAAGTGTTACCACATACCGTGTATAAATCTCAAAAATGCAATTAACTCACTGCCCCTCATTTTCTCAACACCACATCCTGTAAACATCCACAACATTACATGCCATCATATTTATGGATGTACTCCAGTATACGGAAACACAGTTTAGCAGGGTGAAAAAGCAGCAAAAGGGAGACGTCTGGGTTAAAACCAGGCCCGTCCCCCCGCTCTGACTCGTGAGGTCATCGCTGTTGTTTTAAAAGCTGCGAGGAACAGATAGCAGCAGGCCCTGCACTCCCAGCATCCTCCCCTCCCCTGGAGAAGGACTTATGAAGGTGAGAGGCTCCCTGACAGGCGCGAAAATAAAGGAGACAAACCCTGGTTAAAAATTAAATAAAAAGTAGCTGTCTTAAACAGTAATTGCACTCCTTTGCTGAGCAGGCTTCCAGATATATAAACTTGATTTACTATCGGCTCGCAACTACAAATCAGAAGGCCCGAGAAACACTTGTGCTATGAAATTGTTTAATCTCATCAAGTTCTGCTTTCACAGCAAGCTATAAATCACAAAGTCTTTGTTATCATAGACCTCCATGAGCGCCTCTCAGGCAGGCAATGGATCGTGGGTATATATAATCTTGACTGCACAAACAGCGGGGTCGTCAGTCGCTGAAATACTTTCATATTAGCCGCGCCGCAGCTGCTGGAACACAAGCCTGTGATGGATATCTCATTTCCAACTCTCTGCATCTATTTCCAGCAAATTATTAGTGCATAAATTTCTTGTCAACAGAAACGGCCAATTAATTAAGTTAAAAATGGACCCATGATCGCATCTACAATCCAAATAGAAGAGCGGGGGCAATTTTCCAGTAAGCCGATTTACCGGCGGGTCAGTTTAATGAATGATTTTAAACTTCGTCATAAACCTCCAGACAGGCCAATATCTACACAGAAGCCCCGGCACAGGCCAGGTGCTGACAGATTTACATAAAGGCTATTTATGTGTGGGGCCCGCGGTTGATGACTGAGGTAGAAATAAAGTTTATTAGGGCCCCGAGAACGCAGCCAACCTTGCGTTCTCCATCATCAGCAAAACGGCAGACGGGGGAGAAGAAACACCTTGACTTTTCTTAAAGGAAATATACACGTTTAACCGGCCATCGAGATGAATAATTCATACTTGTTCGCAGAGCATTTGTTTTTCTGCTCCGGTCATTAATCAGAGAGGGAAACTGCGACAAAGATGAGCTCCAAGATTTATATGTATTTCGGCTTCTTTACGGATAAATCAAGACGTGCAATTATGGTGGGAGAAGCCCAGCTGTGACCCCGTGTCGAACTAATGACATGGAGAAATTTAAATCTTGTCTCCTCTACCCTGACTTCACCCTAATCATACTTAAAGAGAGACGCTTCTCCTATGGAGTAAGAGGAACATAAAAGTCAGCTTTATGTTTTCGGCGTTGAAATTATGCCGCGCGTGACCTGCGGGGGTTATTTCGCATGCTAAATAACCTCAGATTATCTAACATAAACAATAACAGTGATGATACTTAGAGCTTGGCTTTAAAAAATGACAATGCTTAAATTTAGAGGTCAGTGTTTATGTAGCTCAGTTGGTAGAGGACTGCGTTAGCAATGAAAAAGACATGGGTTTGATCCCATACTGATAAATTAAAGAATTGCACCGATTTAATGCACTGTAAAATAAGTATCAACAAATGCATACAGTTGTGGACAAAAAAAAATTCGGATCCTTGGTAAATATGAGCAAGGAAAGCTGTAAAAAATAAAAAATACAATGTTTCTCATTTTGAGCTTTAATTTAAAATTATCGTAAATAAACTAAAACAATTAAAATTGGGGGAATTACATTATTGAATAAATGTTTTTATGAGTAAAAAAATCTCTGAAGTATATTCCCGTTGATATTAAACAAATCTTAGCACACCAAGGTGACTAGAAACATGATGGTGTCCTGTCATAACTTCTGTAACAAAAAGCCGTTAATCATTTATCACAATGGGTAAACCAAAGACTATAGTTCTGATGTTCACCAAAACATTGTTAAGCTTCACAAAGTAGAAAGTGGCTTTAACCCCCTGGGGTCCAACCATTTTGGGACACTGGCAGAGCTTTTGAAATGCTCTTTATATTGGTCTTTTTTCAGTTGCTATTAGTGGCTAATATCACATAACACTGTATTCAGCACAAACTGTGCTACAATTATATGTGAGTAACATGTATGTAAAAATAAAATTAAAAGTTGCTGAAATAAGGCCAAGGAACACATACTAAACATTTGTTCACAAACAAAAAAGTACTGGATCTTGTAGAGTTGAGAATTTGCTACAAAAGATGTAAAAACCATTTACCTGCTTTTTAACTTTTGTAAGACACTTTTTGTTGTGTAAAGGCAATATGCAAGGGAGGGTCAATGATCATAAATACTGATGTGATTTACACCCTAGGAGATAAAGACCCAACCCCTTAATGCCTCAATGAGTTGTGCTAGAATGACTTTGTGGAGACTTAAAGAGAAAATGTTTTGCTTGTAGTTTAATAAATAAATAGTGCACAATAAAATCTAAATCTAAATAATAATTTAAAGGAGCGGTGAATCAAATACTCAATTTTTACTTGATAATTTGTTATATAAGAGGTCATCATACTTAAATGAACATCCTGCAAGTTTCAGAACTGAAAACGTCCGTGCTACTGAAATATAACAGTTTTTGGCACCAAGCCAGTAAAACAAGCCAGTGTGGAATTCGGAGAAGTATGACGTCAAAGTAGAATTGAAGCACCGCCCCATAGCCAAATACAAGGACCACTTTTGTAGCCCCGCCCACAGCTTCGCGTGACACACGTGTGTCAACAATAAGTAAACATGTATTTAAAGATTGCCAAATTTAACCAAAATGACTTTTAAATACATTTTTTCTGAGAGACTTTTATTTTGACGCGGTGAACTGAAGAAACCATGGAAACGCATTTTCGGTTGTGGAAGAACGGTCTATGGGAAGAACACAGACGCTGTATAACGGAGTCTCAACTTTAGTAATGTGTGGATAAAGTTTGCTTTTGAAGAAGTTCCAGCTCGAGTGGGGAGTGTTTACTTTGTGTACACGGATTCATTTGTAAAGAAGTCGATGCTGGATTTGCAGAGAGACTGTGATTAAAACACCACTAATATTGGATCTGACAAAAATGACACAGCAGTACACAGTAAGTTTATTTAAGTTACTGCGTTTCACTATTGCTTTGTTAGAAGAGATCGCTTGATATGTCTGTTGTAACATCCGTGTCTAAACACGTATGTTTGACTGTTTTAATGTAAAAATATACGGTAGAAATATACAGTGTTATTGATAAAGAAGGATTTATCAGCCGCAGTTTAGATTCTGATTCGCGCTTACTGTGTTGTATACGGTAATTTAGGTGAGTTGCGTTTGAAAGGTCCAACACTCAACAAATCTTTTTTATCATATAACTGTGGTATGTAACGTTACGTGTATCTAATAGCAAACTCACAAGCACAATAGAAATATACAAAGTTATTGATAAGAGCTTATCAGCCGCAGTTTATAATCTGATGCGCGCTTACTGTGTTGTATACGGTACTTTAGTCACGTCGAGTTGAAAGTTTTGTTTCTACTTTACTATACGTATTGTCATTTATGTGTATCATCTTTAGCACCCAGAATCTTGTGTGGCTCAAACATATATGTGTTCGGCTCCTATTTTTACACATTAATGTTTTTAAAACATTTGCCCACTTGTAATGACGGGTAATGAAGCCGTCCAATCATAGCAGTGGGTGTTTACGTCCAGGTCTTCAATGCGGCCCGCCCCTTCAAACGAACCATTTCTCCAGACAGCCACTAATCCATGTTACAAAATAGCCTATTACTTATTGTTTTTGATGATTTTGAATGTAAAAACCACGCGAACATCATAAGTAGACATCAGACAACAGTATAAAACAATAAAATCGATAAATTCACCGCCCCTTTAAAAAATGTACATCTTTGTGTCAGTTTGGAAAACAGTTCCTGAAGATACAAGTGAACATAACATGACTTTCATTTCCAAAGTGTTTATCCAAGCAATGTTAATAAACTAATTCAGAGCTTTGCTTTGAGGTATTACATAAACTTCATGTGGCTTATGTTACCATCTAACTTTTCTTGTCCAAAAATGTTGAATATGTTTTTCAACTTCATGGTCAAATGTTTGAACTGATCAGTGCCAAGTCATTTTCAAATGAATAGCGGGTTCCGCATTTGGGTGTTACCTTATCACAGACAATGAGGTCAGCCAGGAAAAACGGTACTCTCTTTACTTCAATACAGATTATATAAACAGAAAATATTTGTTTTTGATTGTAATTAGTTTGCTTAAAAGCAGACATTTGTGACGAGTATTCGCAGAGTTTCAATTGGTTTTTGTAATGTGTTTTGAGAGACAGATGGCGGAGACAGAGACGTCTGTAAGCGTACCCTGTTTATTTTCTTTATTTGACAAAAGTAGACCCTTCAAATGATGTCTAACACATAAGTGTATGATTATTAATGATGGTGTATTTTAAGTTTAGAAGCTAGCTGTTTAAAGCCCGGGATACACTGCAAGATTTTTGCACTCCTATAAGATCATTACCTTATCACACTGTGCAACACTTTAACATGAGTGTTTAAACGTGGGTACGTCAAGGAGGTAGACTGTACAATGATGACACCTATTGAGTCGGAGACTCACAACGTCACCAGCATGCGCTAGTGCTAAACAAATACTGGTACGTAGGTCATAGCAGCAAACACACTGTTGATCAAGTTGAATTTCTGACACTGTCAGAAAACTATCGTAGGCTATCTTCGGACACAAAACCGGGAGAATGGCCGTCTTTGAACCTCTCTCACTGTACAACATAGGAGTACCGATGAATAGCCACGATCACAGAAATCGCCCGATTGTTTCACAATGGCAATCTTTCATCTGGGACAGCCAAAAATCGTGCAGTGTATCCTGAGCTTAAGTAGGCAACTGACTAGTACTTGGAGCACACCCACAACCCTCTCAATGCTTGAAGCACAGGCACAGCTTTGAACGGCTTGCTTTTGTTGCTTTAAAAGGCCACGCTCTCTAATATCACCCAGGCCTTTCAATATCCAGGCTTGATTTATTATTTATAATGCCTGCAGTCTGTCCCCTGATTAAGGCAGCCCAACTTTGTTTTACTGGGCTCTGCCTTTAATCTGTCTCTCAGTGAGATAAATGATCAAGTGTCGTGCCAGTTCTGCGCTCTCTCTGTTTATCTCTGCCCATGACATGCCCACGTCAAGAGCAGACACATCTGTTCTTGGCTCTGTTCAAAATTAGCCATCTCTTTTTTCTTCTGTTCCTCTGACTATTGTGTCAAACAATTCCCTCCTCTTGACTGAAATGATAAACTTTGCCGCTAACTTATAAATAACACACTCCCCCGTCTTCCCAGATGCTCGGCTTGGAGCTTTTTAACGGTGGCGCGTTTGCGGTGAATAAGAGAGGGCTTCATAAACTAGGCGGCGGCCCGGTCCTAGACCTTTCCTGTGAATGTTTTCTGTTTTCCTTTTGGCCTCCTTGCTTGTGTTAAATCACAGGCTGCTGTCAGGGTGCGCTAGGCTCGTATGCGTCACTGGGGAGTGCAGGAAGCACTGGGTATAATTCTGTCCATCAGTTTAATTTATTACATCGGTAGCTTTGTAATCATGCGCAATAATTTATAGGTCCTGACATAAAGGAATTCGGTTTGAAGGCGAAAGTGTTTATCATGTTTAAAGGTCTGACCAGGCCATATATACTGTATTTACATGGGGAAGAGAATACTGTGTTTTATTTTCCTATCTGGACAGTAACACAAAGGCTATGTGGACATAATGTCAGAGCAAAAGACAGACTGAAACCGTGGGTGAGAGGAGTCTTTCGGTTGGCATGCTTGTCCAGAAAGTCCCATGAAACCGGCTAGAAGTATTTAGTATGGTTATGCCGGTGTGTGCCAACCTTCAAGACGCAATCTGTAATTATCAGACGGTTTGAGTATGTAAACATATGTGGCGTCGTACAAGAGAGCATTGTTATTTGTTCCACGCTAGGGCTGCCAGGTTCCCTTTCCATTTGTTTGCTTGGCTGACACTTTCTTTCCATGGTGATTAAAAAGTTTATACAGTGCAATAAAGTGCATTGTAGTGAAAATTACCTTTATTGTTTCAGCGCGACAAGAAAGACTAAAAGAGCCAGCAAGAATGGAGCTGAGGTCATTTTTTTAGGGTTCCTGTAGCTCTATTTGTAAAGCAGAGGGCTAACAATGCCAAGGCCAGGGGTTTGAGTCCCAGGGAACACACAAATTGATCAAATATACAATACAACTTGCATTGTAAATCACTCTGAATAAATGTGCCTGCCAAATGCATAACTGCAAATGTCATTAAACAAAAGACAGATCTTTGCCACTCCCAAAAATCAAGTTTAGAAGTATGAAAGCTCATTTTGCAATAGAAAAAAACGACTTTATGTATTAAACTGAATATATTTAAGTTCGAGTTCGAGTCCCAGTTCAGCATACTTGTAAAATATAAAAATAAATATAAAAGATAAAATCAAAAGCTGATAACTGTCCTCTTGATGACACATCCCAGATTGTGGCTTTCTTTGTTGGTTTAAGAATATAAAGACAAAGGTTGATTTACAAGATGGGCCCCTGCCCTCCTGTGCCCTGCATACGACAGCACTTAGCATACAAGTAACACAAGGCTATGATGCCCTAACAATGAGCCACATCTCCCTATAGCCCTCTTAAAGTGCCATATTTGCATATCAAGCCACCAGCGCTGATATGTAAACGTGTTCGTTCATCAGATGGCGCTGACGATGAGAGCCATTCATCTGCCTGTTAGTGTCCCGCTTTAGCACAATACAAAAGCGCAGCGAGCTGAAAGAGACATCTTATGTCATAGCCCATGAGAGATAATGATATTGTTATACCTCCTTGATCATAGACACGCTTGTGCGCATAAAAAATTCCTGTACGCTCGAGTACGATAGCCCGACTGGTTTACATCTGAATAACTTCTTTTTTATCTAAGCACTTCAATTTGCGAGGCTTGCTGGAAGGCAGCTCCTCCTGATGTTAATTGTGGGGTACTTAAGCGCTGGAAGATTAACATAAAACCCTTTGGAAACAAGCTAATAGTTGTATGATAATTTGTCCGTGGCCTTTGTGTGTCTATCACCACTTTGCCTCTAGCTGTAATTTTATCAAGGCACTGTAAAATATCAATTAAACAAGTTGACTTACAGATAATTAATAACAGAAATCGTATAATTCAATTGAGCTACTCCGAAACCATTAACAATCGAGGAAGTAAAACATAATTAAACTCTTCCGTTTTATTAACCTATTCATTAAGTCGTGCAAATGATGACTCTCTGAAGTACAGTCTCCGTGTAATGAGAGGAGATACTGAGGTCTCTGCTGAAGTCCTGCTTGATTATACTTCTTCAATGAGACGGGACAGAGCAAACAACACAATCTGACAACGCGTTCAAAGCACTGCAGTGACACGACACACTTAAGGCCGAAGTATAGTCCATTTTTACATGTACGTGAGGGTCCGCGTACAGTGCGCATGACGCAATTTTTGTTTTCAGAAGAGTGCGCACGTACAGTATGTGCACCGCCAGATTTTTGAAACCCCGCGTACATTGTACACATATATCATGCATGCACCTACAGGAGAATGAAGTATGTAGTCCTGGAGATGCATTGCATGTTGTCGCAATGCACATGCGTCAGAGGTCTGTGTACACGAACGAGTCAAATAAACTATAATTTTTAAGGCTATGCGTTTGACCGTGCACGTACGTTCGCATACACTTAAAAAACAGAAAAAGTAAAAGTGTAAGGAGTCTGATTTGATCACCGTACCCATTTAAACCTTCAGCTAGGCTTTATGCAGCTGACAAATAAAAACACACAAAAAAAAAAAAATTTTATCTACTTGATCCTAACTTAATTAAAATATGAAATCTAGCAATTAGTTTTAACTTAAAAGTGCTGCCTCCAGTGCCATATAATTTGGGCCTAAAACGTTTAACTCTTTCCCCGCCATTGATGAGATATCTCGTCAATCAAGAGAAAACGCTTCCCCGCCAATGACGAGTTTTTCTGTCTTTCCGCAATACCGCTATTATCCACTAGGTGGCTAATAAAACTTCCGCAACTTTTTAAACCCAGAAGTATTGCCCTATGGAAAGCTGCTGCATGTCCGTGTCTGTTTTAAAGATCGCTCTGAATGGGATCTCTATGAAAAGTCCGTCACAAAAATTGAATTATCTCTGCTTTTTGCTCAAAATGTGGTGTTTTTGCAGAAACCTACCCATATTCAAAAGCTGATTACAAAAGAACCACTGAAGGTAGGATGAAACGTTTTTTTTTTTTTTTTTGAAAGCAGAGGGTCTGTTCTTTCATTTGGTATATTGCATGTTTATATATTTGAAGAAGAACATTTTCTGTAAGACATTAAACTTTTGAGAAAATCATGAAAAACGCTGGCGCTGGCTGGCAACTTTTTTTTAAAACGCTGGCGGTGAAAGAGTTAATAAAGGCAACCATGTCAATGTCAAAATCTTATGGCAATATGTATCTATCTTACAGTAGGAAGTGGTATGAATTAATACGATCTCAATCATACATTTTACTACAACCTGCTTTCACCCTGTGACACTGCGGTGAGGGGTGTATTCCCACTTGTGCTTTTTCGAAAAATCACTTTTTTGTATGATTCACTTCAGTAGGAATTCAAATTAAATCACAACTACTGTACATAAAATAGGTATGTTTATAAGATGTTTTTTGTACATAAATAAGCACATTTTGCTTAAAGGGACACTCCATTTTAAAAAAAATATGCTCATTTTCCAGCTCCCCTAGAGTTAAACACTTAATGTTTACTGTTTTGGCATCCATTCAGCTGATCTCCGGGTCTGGCGGTACCACTTTTAGCATAGCTTAGCATAATCCATTGAATCTGATTAGACCATTAGCATCGTGCTAAAAAATAAACAAAGAGTTTCGATATTTTATTAATGATATTACGCAGTGCCCGAAAATAATCCCTTGCTATTAAAAGTTACTAATACGGAAGAGGATTAGGCACTGGTGAAAAAAATATTTGAATTCTGACTTTAATCTCAGAATTCTGAGATTAAAGTCAGAATTCTGAGATTAAAGTCAGAATTCTGAAATTAAAGTCAGAATTCTGAGATTAAAGTCAGAATTCTGAGATTAAAGTCAGAATTCTGAAATTAAAGTCAGAATTCTGAGAATAAAGTCAGAATTCTGAGAATAAATCAGAATTCAAAATTTGAGTTTAAAGTCAGAATTCAAAAAAAATTCACCAGTGGCCTATACGGAGACTATTTTCGGGCGCTGCGTAATATCATTGTGTCTGCTGCAACCATGGTACCACAGCAAAGTCCTTGCTAGAATCAGAGTATAGTTCCTATCTATATCGGCCTAGAAAATCGCAACTTTTATTTTTCTGTCGGTCTTAGTACACAATGTAACTACAGAAGAGTCAAGTTTTAAATAGGAAAAATATCGAAACTCTTTGGTCTAATCAGATTTAATGGATTGTGCTAAGCTATGCTAAAAGTGCTAGCGCCAGACTCGGAGATCGGCTGAATGTTTAAATGTTTAACTCTAGGGGGAGCTGGAAAATGAGCCTATTTTCAAAAAAGTGGAGTGTCCCTTTAACTCTTTTAAACTTATTAACCCTGGTGAGGCCTTGTGTGTCAAAACACTTCAATTTGCAAGTGATATGGGATTTATCTTTTGAATTTAAAATGATTGGCAGTCACGCTGTCACAGGCAGAGTGAAGTGAGCTCCATCAAAGTGGACAAACTTCAGCCATGACTTCATCAGCAGAGCTGTCAGTACATCACTGCGTCTCATTTGTGCAGAAGCTCTAGGCAAAGTGTCAAGACATCCAAGACGAGGCTAAAGAGCGAATGTTCTGCAACTCAGTCCTCACTGAAACGTCAAGCGGAGCTGGTTGAGCATTGTAGGTCATGATCACACTGAAGGTCAGATCGGAACGGACAGCGTCCATGGCGTCACTCCAGAGCAGGTGTGGCCGCCACGCGAGCAGCCTGTGCCAAGTGCACTCAAATGCACCAATCTCATGCGTTATTCACGAGGCTCAACATTGCAAACACTCAAAAGACTACTCATTTGTCATAGACACCTGAAGCATGGGGAAATGATTGGTTTGCTGCTGTTGCGGCAAGGAAAAAACGATCCTGAACAATTTGTGTCAATTTTCAACGGGAATTATTCTGTTCTGTTCAGGATGAGACGGACCGTGCGCATAATGACGTTCCTCTAATAGCGAGACAGTGGAACCGCTGGCCCATGGCATTTGCCGGGGAAATGCATCACTAAGCAGGTGCTGGACTGTGATCTTACTAGACCATAGAACATTCAAACCACCTCAATTAATCTTCTGGAGGTAATGTCGGAGTCGGTGACGAATGGATACATCCAATTATTCATTCATCCTTTTCAAATTGAGAAACGCAGAAGAACCGTCATAGCGTGTTATATGAAATGGTTGGAAAAATGAATCAAATATAGGTTAACAAAATTGCCTGGGATCCATGCACCCATGCACATGCATGTACGTCTACAATTAAATGCACGTAACGGTGAAAAAGAGTGACACGGGAGTGCTGAGTTTGTATGCAGTCATCTGATGGGAGCTTTTTAGAGCGTGTTACAACTCGAGTGCCTAGATTGAAAACCCAATTGAGACAGGAGTGGAGTCGGCTCCCACCGCTCACCTCTGAGAGCTAATGAATTGGTTGCAAGCGTGACAGTTGAGGTGGATTGCTCTGTATTTTTATCAGTGCGGAGTCTAGACTGTGACTGCATTTAGATAATGAATAATAGCATTACAAGCTGGCTTTTACTGTGCATTTCACTCCTGAAAATCAACTGGGTGAAGGAAAGCAACAATTCACTTCCAGCTATGCACCTTAAATTTAGGGCAAAGGGTTTGTGTGGTCACGTGATGTCCGGTGCTTTGGTTCCGAAACGTTATTATACTACGAAAACTATTCAAAAACATGTAAAACATCAAATAATATATAGGTCTCAATATTACACTTGATAAAAATGATTATTATAAATCATAAAAATGATATCAAATCAACATATATTTTTATGTTACTTTAATAAAAAAAATTAGTTAAACAAATTCAACTTGCTTTTACAGTATACTGTACGTTATGTCAACTTATCACAGGTTTATAAAAGTAGGTTGAATTGACTTGCATAACCAAGATTTTTTTAACTTCAAGCTGCATTTTTGAAAAACTTAAAGGTAAATTGGAAATGTAAAAGCTCAAGCAAACAAAATAAATAAATCTGAAATAAGTTGAGGTACTAAAATTATTAATGAAAATCTAAAAAAACTAAAACAAAAAATAATTATTTTATTAATTTGAAAAATAATTAATTCAACTAAAATAGCAATATAAATAAAAGTAATAAAAACTAATAAAATGACTAAAGCTTATTGCAAAATTACAAAAAATTAGCATGAAAACTAAAAAAAAAACTTTTTTGTTTAAATGTAGCTTAAATACATTGATTGCGACCACTTACCTTAAAAAATTGAGTAAATTGAATGAATAATTTTTTTCAGTGAATAAACATAAAAAACTAGTTTAAAATATGAACACAACTGCAATAGATCTAATAAAACTAAAACTCCGAATAATAAGCCTATTTCAGATCCAGCACCATGCTAGGCATTGAAATTAGCTTAAGGGATAGTTCACTTTAAATGAAAATTGTGTCATCATTTACTCATCCTCGTGTTGTTCTAAACCTGTATGAATTTCTTTTGTCTGATGAACACAAAAGAAGATATTTTGAGAAATGATGGTAAACACACAGCAGTAAGTGACCATAGACATCCATAGTAGGAATAAAAAATATTTATCTATTTATTTATCTATTTTGGAAGTATTGTGATAAATGACTTAGAAAATATTTTGATAAATGATGGTGAGCACACAGTTGACGGTACCCATTAAATTCCATCATATTTTTTATTCCTACTATGGAAGTCTATGGTCACTTACTGCTGTGTGTTCAACATCATTTCTCAAAATATCTTCTTTTGTGTTTATCAGAAAAAAAGAAATTCATACTGGTTTAGAACAACATGGGGATGAGTAAATTATGACAGAATTTTCATTTTAAAGTGAACTATCCCTTTAGTATGAATCAACAATGGTTGTTTGCTTAAGTAAAATGAATATTTGTTTTCAGCTGTCAGTTTTGTAACAAACAGACAGAAAAATAGACTATTGAAAATACTAAAATAGATTTTGTTAAGTTTCATCTAGGAAATAATGAGTATTTATTCTTATTTGACCTACAGTAATGTTAAACCCACAGGCGGTTCTTAGCGACAATAAGCCGCACAGACCAGATGGGGTCTGACACAGTACATGCAGATGTATGATAGCCCCATCCAACAGCCCACATACAAAAACAAAGCAAATCTCAGTCAAAGCGTTTATCTATGGAGCGAGGCTTCGTCTCTGTGTGCCGGAGTGAGGTCCAAAGTCCCATCACTGGGTTTTATCTGTCCCTCTGCAACATGACAGTTTGTAATACAAAAGCATCTGCAGTCTCTTGTCAAGCACAAGCTTATCTGGTCCCAAACATTTCCCCGGTCCAGACCTCACACTGACACACTGAGAACTCTCTGTCTCCTCACATGAGTGTGGGGTCACGCTATGCTGAGGAATAAGCAACAGATTACAACTGTCAAACTCTGAGGAGTACACAGACAGCTCAGTAAAAACAACATCACTTAACTATGATGGACATCACCTGGTTGTCATTTGTTTCCACCCTGCTCATCAGTGAAGCATAGTAGATGGAAACAAAGCTGGAAAGTGTTTATTGTTTTCTACATAAAGGGTAGAAGACAGGGGACATATAACCGCTTTCTTGGGATTTTTCTCTAGCTATACCTATGGCTTGATTTTTATTACAAAACAAACCAAAAATGTATGAAAAACACATTAAAATACACATTATGTGTAGCTCAGTGGTGAAGCATTGAGTTAGCAGCACAAAAGGTCATAGTTTCGAACCCGGGGCATATACATACACTCTCAAATAAAAGGTGCAAAAGTTGGGACGGTAACTTTTAAGATCCTTATACAGTATGTACAATTTTGGTACTTCTGAGAAACCAGTATGTATCTCTAAGGTAGCAACATGTACCTTTGCATCTTTTATGTACAAAAGTGTACTTTTTAAAAAGGTATTGCCCCAGTGACAACAATTTTGTCTAATTTTTCTTGTAACCTTTTTCTGAGAGTGTACTGATAAATAATGTATACCTTGTAATATTGTAAGTCGCTTTTGATAAAATCGTTTGTCAAATGTATTTTAAAAAGTCTTGGAAACATTTTTAAGAATTGAGAAAGTGAAATCATATAAAACGTGAGAAATGCTGGGTAATTGTATGTACAGTAGGATACATAAAATGTTAGATATTAAATAGTTTTTGAAAAAATAAAATAATAATAATAAGTGAGCTATTATGAGATAAAAAAATGAAACACTGATTCTTTTTCCACATAGTAAACTCATCAAAACTATCATAAAGGTAACTCTGAGAATTACATTGTGACAAAAAAACTCAAAATAAATTAAACTTAAAATTTTATCATCCTCAAAGTAGCCATCATCTGCCAAGAATTTGCAAAAATGTGACCCTGGATGTGTAGCAATTGTCAAAAACATTGTATGGGTCAAAAATATAGTTTTTTTTATGCCAAAAATCTTTAGGATATTAAGTGAAGATCAAGTTCTATGAAAATATTTAGTAAATTTCCTACCGTAAATATATATATATATATATATATAAATATTTATCATTAGTAATATATGTTGCACTTTAAATACGTTCTTCTTAATATTCAGATATTTTTTGCACTCTCTATATTCCATATTTTTAAATAGATGTATCTCGGCCAAATATTATTCTATCCTAACCTAACCATACACCAATGGAAAGCTATTTATTCAGCTTTAGATTTAAATTTTAAAAGATTGACCTCTATGACTGGTTTTGTGTTCCAGGGTCACCAATGTAATCTAGTGATTTTATTAAGGGGCTTCTTGAGGTCCCCGAGATCCTTTTCAACCAGAACTAAAGGATATCCTATCGATTCTGGGCTCTTTTTTATTTTTCTTCATTATTGAATCCAATTCAGCCATTACATTTTTTTTTAAATATTAGTTTGTTGTAAAAAGTAAAAGGTTGGAACAATATTTTTTGCGCACATAACCAGACACTTCTATTTAGATCAAAAGTTAACATGATTACAGTTTTGAATTATATGCACATCATTAAGGATTAAAATATGGTTCAAATCAGAAAAACATGACAGAGCTCTACTGTGATGCATATACAGTATATCCACTGTTGGACGTCATTTATAAACAAATTAAAATTGTCTGAAAAGTGTAAAATGTTAAAAACAGCAACAAAGAGAGAGTAAAGCAAGCATTTTTAGAGTGCCCATAGAAATACTTTTGGTTGATTAAACATGTTGTGCTGAATGATAAAACACCTGAAACGTGAGGAGAAAAACCTCCAGTGTAATAATAAAACCATATAATCCTCTCGATGTCCCATCAGCTAATGTTACAGTCACCGGGGTGTCTATTGTCTTTGACGATGTCAGATGTCAAAGCGCTAGCCATCAGAAAAGAACATCTAAGATTACCCCCTCTCTTTTTTCACGTCTTTTTGTTGTGCAGCTGCTGGTGCTGTTAGTGGCCTGAAGCCTGCGGAGAGAGGTGTGCTTCCCCATGCAGGGATCAGGACGGCTCACAGGGCCTGTGGCTCACTTCAAACACAGAGCAGCAGGGCAATGAAACTCCCCCCGAGCACAGGCCTGCTGCTCATCCACATCTCTATATCACTCTCCTGCTCTTTCTCTCTGGGGACAAAACAAGTGATGTATGTTCTGGGGAAACACGTGAGAGGAATTTGCCGTTTTGTGTGTGTGTGTGAGACAGTCGAGTGTTTATCTTCAGGCCGGCCTGTGGCAGGAAGTATATACTTCTTCCAGCTGGAGGATACTTACGATGTTTATTCGGTCAAACTGTACTGAACATGTAGACGGCATTTTTTAAGCTAATAATGAATTACTGAGCTTGTATTATTATATATTTGCAACTGGGCTTTAGATACAAAGTGCGTGATTGTTTGATGTTAAAATACTTGCTTCCTATTTTGGTCTGATGTGCAGAGACAGCTATAAGTAAAGGGGCGTTCACCCTGACAGTGATTTACAGCGACAGAGCGACCAGAAGTGATTAATTTTCTGTGTGGGTTTGCCAGTTGCATGAGTGATACAAACTGTTGGCGGTGCAACAAAGTTGAGCTTTAAATTTAAACTTGAGTTCAACTTTGCAAATGTGCAGGAATGACACAGTGTCAAATAACTTTAGAACACCTGTGTCTTAAGTGACTATTGACCCCAGAGGGATTTCTAACCTCTGTCAGATATAGGCAAGCTAAAATCTATCCAGCACACATGATGGGCAAATCTGGGAGGTCTGGCCTGCAAATCCTACTCCTCACCCGGAAGTGAAGGATTATAAAACACAATTACACATTCACCGCTGTGCTGGAAATCGGCTTGAATCATTTTCAATTATGCACATTTTCTGACATTTTTGTAATAGCCAGGTTGATGCTCGTCCACACTGACGCATCGAACCTCCATCTCACCCCACCCTACACTCAAAACCCTGCACAGGCTTTTATTTTAAAGTGTGTGCTTCCTTCCTTTAAAAGCCAGATTGTTTTTGTTGACAACTGAGAATTGCTCTGACAACTAAGTTGCGATGACGAAAAATGGTCAATTTTCTCAAGAAGCCTGACAAGAATGACTTGTGGCTCAATTCACAATTGCTAGTATCGAATTAGTATCACTTCCGTACTTTCCTGTCAGCAAACTCCCTAAAACCGCCATCTGTTTTTTCACCTTGGATATGCAGAAAGGACGATGTGTAAATAGTGTTTTCAGGGGGTTGACCGAGAGCCATCACATTGGACAGCTTGTTCTCGTCTGACAATCACTATGAGAGGACAACACTTCTGGATGTCTTCACACTTCTCATCGAGAACACAATACGCGCTGCCTCTCCACATGCTGAACATTTCCTAGTGCTACTCAAGAGAATGTGAGAGAAGGATGCTGTCGGTATTTGATGTAAAAAGACACAAACAAGCAGACATGAGGGTTCTCATCCAGATGGAGTGTTAGCTTCATACTTCACAGAGCTTTCTGATGTCCTCCAGCAGACGATAAGCTGCTTCATGAAGGATGTGGTCAGCTGAGCTGTGTGAGAAGCCATCACTCACGCACATGACTGTGAGCAGAGGTTTATTTATAGGATAGCCAAGTGGAAAATGACAGGTGTCAGTCAGAAGAGCTTCGGGACACAACCAGTAGAGGAACAAAACAAATGTAAAACACACACAAATTCAAAATCCCTTAAAGACACTGAGGTATTTTACATAAACCAAAATACATACCTGTGTAACACTACTAAACAAAAAGCAGTAAAAGTGGTTCGCTGGCTCGTAACCTTACGGGAATTACTTTGAGTGCTATATAGCACCTAAACAGCACCATATGAAGCTATGTACAACCATAAGTGGTGCTAACGTCATAATGGTTCTACATAGGTCCTATATAGCACTTAAAGTGCTCCCCCTACGAGCCATTTTTAAGTGTACAGGTATGTACAATGTTTATTTAAATATCACATTAAAGCTATAGCACACCTGCTCATCATATACTGACAAATCGCCATGCTCCTAGAGAGATGCAGGTTTTTGTCTCATAGCTCCATACAAAAGAACAATCACACATAAGATCTCTTTAATGTTTTTTTCTCCTATACAACAAGGTTATACAACAAAACAAAGAAAGGTTTTTTGCTTATGGGACATTTGATAGTCTCTTTAGCAAACAAAAACTTATTTAAAAACTACATCCCAAATACCATCAGAATCCTTTACTCTTTAAGTGACAGCAGACACAATGTGTTCTATTCTATCCTATCCTATCCTATCCGGTTCTATTTTGTCCGGTTCTGTCCTGTCCTGTCGATTCTATGTGTTTTAATTCTATTCTATTCTATTCTATCCGATTCTATCCTATCCTATCCTATCCTATCCTATTTTTTATTCCATTAAATTAAATTCTATTCTATTCTGTTCTGTTCTGTTCTGTTCTGTTCTGTTCTGTTCTGTTCTGTTCTGTTCTGTTCTATTCTATTCTATTCTATTCTATTCTATCCGATTCTATCCTATCCTATTTTTTATTCCATTAAATTCTATTCTGTTCTGTTCTGTTCTGTTCTGTTCTGTTCTGTTCTATTCTATTCTATTCTATTCTATTCTATTCTATTCTATTCTATTCTATTCTATTCAAGGATATCACACTGTCAGACAAAATAGGCAAAAAAGGTCCCTACCCAGCAAGCATTTTTGGCTAAACAAGGTTAAATTTGGGTTGCCTGTGAAAGTCTAAAGGGGATCGCACACCGGACGCGCAGCTCAGCGCCCCCCGCAGCGCCGCGCCATTCTAAAAAAATCAAACACATTGTTTTCTATGAGTATACGCACACCGGCGCCACCAGGTGGCGCCTGTCCACGCCGCGCAGCTTTGACTCAGGAAGTTGCTTAAATCCCTGTCGCGCTACACAACGCCACTCACATAGTTTAAAATTAAATAACATCATATTTGTCCCAAATCATTAACAATTAACATTGGCTGCAAACGTATATTTTGGATTTTGAAGTAGATGCTATCTAACAAAGCTCACGCTATTTAATGTGCACTTCCGGTTTACGATACCTGCAAGTTGTCCTAGACGCGACTTGACGCAGGGCGACGCTGAGCTGGGCAGCTGGTGTGCGAACCCCTTAATGCTGCGTTCAGACCAGCCACGGTAGAGCGCAAGTGATTTCAATGTTAAGTCAATGTAAAAACGCATTGACACGCCTCTGGAGGTCTCACGGCGTAAATGAGACGTTTAGCGCGGCAGACGCGATTCCACCTCATTAGCGTGTCTAGTTAACGCTACATTCGCGCCATTCGCGTGGCCATGGGAAACGCACAAGTTGAAAATTTTTAACCTTGTAGAAAAACAAGCTGTGTTAACCAATCAGGAGCTTGCTCTAGTAGTGACGTGATTACAGGAAGCGAGCAGAGTCGCAGAAGCCCCTCCCATGACGCGAATTTCCTCACGAATGTCTCTATGACTAGAATTTCATGCGCAGTTTTCACATGCGAATGAAGCAAGTAAATTCAAAATGTTCAAGCGCCAAAGTAGACGCGGTAAATGCGAATTTGACGCCTCAAATGTGGCAGGTGTGAACCCACAGTAATAGACGTCTAAACACAGCCCAAAAATAGACAATGCATGTACTTTTAGATAATGTAAAAGAAATGAAAGCAAAGACTTTGAACACCTGTTGACTTTGCTCACATGTTGGAATATCATACATCTTCAAATGATTTTAGCAAAAATGCCATGTAATCAAATTCAAGGTTATTTAGGGTAGAAGTGGGTAAGTTATAGCCGGACTATATTGGATCTAAAGTTAGCCGTCATTTCAACGTCTCGGTTTTTGCTTGCTGGGTAGCTGTCACTGGGGCGATACCTGTACCCTTTCAAAAAGTACACCTTTGCAACTAGTTCATAACCTCAGAGGTACATATTTACACCAAATATATACATATCTGTACCTAAATGATACATATTAGGAACTTTTTAAAGGGTATGGCCCCAGTGACAATTCAGGAGGACCCTTTAAATATTTTTTCTCTGACAGAGAAACATTCATTTTATAGTTCTATAAACTGACTGCATGTCATCAATTATTTCATATGGGTGGAGATTTATGTCTCCTGTGGTTAAATGTTTTTTGTTTCATCTATTGTTCCAAAGAAAGCACATCAGATAAAATCAACAAATCACTGATCGTCCATACAAGCTTACTGAGAACTGTCATGAAACTACAATCATGTCCAGGGTTATTATGCTGCAACTCAATGATTATTGCTTGAGAAATCAAAAGGTCCAGTATAATAGGTCCTTCTCTTCCTGTCTCCACCCTAAAACAGCCGTCTGATCCTCTGACAGATGAGTCAGATGAGTTGTATTCATCAGTAGACTCCATCACTCCACACCTTCATTATTTTCTGTTTAGACCTGTGGAATTCCCAGGGATGAGCCGAGGCCTCTTACGCTAACCAGTGCTCACGAGAGGCTTTTGATCCTCTGATTCTTTATCTAGCGTACACCTCGCCACCTTTATTTTCTGCCATAATTGCATGTGAAAGATCTACCTTTGATAATGCCTACATGCCAAATCACTATCTCAGAAGGGTGTCGAAAAGCATCATGTGCGCCGAGAAAGGGACGCCCGAGCACCTGCGGAAGACAAACACGCTTCTTCCAGATATGACGTATCTATCATCCCAGCGCAGGATATGAGCCTCTCTGTCAACTTAATGTTGGAGAGAAAGAGAGGTGGCGAGATGGAGGGAACAACAACAGGATGGATGGAACAGACACATTTTGGAAGTTATATTATCTCATGACTCATACGTCTTATGACTCACTGACCAATTCACATACAGATGACACTTTCTCACACCCAAATTAGAACTGATTAAAATCTCTGTGGAAACATACAGTATATAAAGCTACACTCTTAAAAATAAAGGTTCTTCACAGCCAATTTTGGATCCTCAAAGAACCATTCAGTCAAAGGTTCTCAAATGAATCATTTCATTCATATCTTTATATAATCTAAAGAACCTTTGTTCACTACAAAGATCCTTTATTCACTCTCAGAAAAAGGTACAAGTGTTGTCACTTAGGTCCTAATATGTACCAGTAAGGTAAAGATATGCACCTTTGAGGTACCAATATGCACCTTTTATGTGCAAAAGTGTACTTTTTGAAAAGGTACCACCCCATTTACAACTTTGGTACTTTTTGAATCAAGTTTCTGAGAGTGAAAGGTTCAGTAAAGGTTCTATGGATGTTAAAGGTTCTTTATTCTTTATGGTATATATACTGTATATATATACTGTGTGTATATATGTATCCACAACTCCTCTTTAGTGCGTGCAGTTGTTATACTGTAGTGCAGGGCTTGGAAAATTGTTAGCCCGAGATCCCAGGGCTATTGTGCTATGCAGCCAAGCTACCAAAATGCATCTCCGCCCTGCCCTTCCCATCGTGCTATCTTGACTTATGGGGAGGAAAATATATTTAAATGCTTTTGCATTCACTCATAGATTTGGTTGGGTAATTATGGTGTATGTAATTCAGGCATCTGGTATTTAAATCGCTTTTGAAAGCATGCTCGTTTTACTTTCACTTTCTAATTGCGATCGCGCAAAGCCGCGAACTGTAGAGAAAGCAACCAGTGCTGATTTGTCATTGACGATCTGGATCTGTTGCGCAAAAAAATGTCTTTCTGTCAGTCATTACTATCCTGAACTAAAAAATGAAATCTCCAAGCTTAAATGTGATATAGATTGCACTTGCAGTGAAGAGAATTGCGAAAAAGGCCAAAGTGTAGGTTACTCAGCGCAGAACTCGCTCTTAACTCTTTCACCGCCATTGACGAGATATCTCGTCAATTAAGAGAAAACGCTTCCCCGCCAATGACGAGATTTTCCGTCTTTCCGCAATACCGCTATTATCCACCAGTCAACTTTTTAAACCCGGAAGTATTGCCCTATGGCAAGCAGCTGCATGTCCGTGTCTGTTTTAAAGATCGCTCTGAATGGGATCTCTATGAAAAGTCTGTCACAAAAATGGAATTATCTCTGCTTTTTGCTCAAAATGTGGTGTTTTTGCAGAAACCTACCCATATTCAAAAGCTGATTGCAAAAGAACCACTAAAGGTAGGATGAAACGTTTTTTGTTTGAAAGCAGAGGGTCTGTTCTTTCATTTGGTATATTGTATTTTTATATATTTAAAGAAGAACATTTTCTGGAAGGCATTAAACTTTGGTGAAAATCATGAAAAACGCTGGCGCTGGCTGGCAACTTTTTCTAAAAAACGCTGGCGGTGAAAGAGTTAAAGCAACAGTAGCCCCTATTTTTTATGATCAAATTTGTAACTGGAAAAACATTGTATGAACCAAACTGTGAGTTTTGTGACCCATTGAACTATTATTAAATGGGGAGTATTTCCAGTGTGGACTGGAGATGATCAGGAACAGTTGGCTTGCATGGAAATCCAGATTTTTTGTTTGTTAACTCTTTCTCCGCCATCTCGTCAATTAAGAAAAAACATTTGCATAAAAAATATGTTCCTGATGTTAATCTACAATACCGCAATTATCCACTAGATGGCGCACTTACCAAATTTATAAAAAAACTAAAACCAAAACGTTATTTACTGATTTAAAACTCTGTGTATGTTTTGATAATCATTCTGAATCTGATCTCTGAAAAAATTACTTCACAAAAATGCAAATATTTCAGCTTTTTACAAAAAAAATATTTTTAAAGAAAATACCAATATTTAGAAAATATAGATAAAAATATTTAAAAAATATAAAAATATTTAAAAAAAATATTTCCCCCATTTTGTTTGTTTGTTTATTGTTTGTTACAAGCAGAGGGTCTGTTCTTTCATTTGATATATTTGTATGTTTAATTATTTTATAAGAAAATTTCCTGGAAGGCATTTTGTGAAACTTTTGTGAAAATCACAAAAAATGCTGGTGGGCAACTTTTCAAAAAATGACTGCCGAGGAATTGGGTATGTAGTACATACATGTAGAACAGGACTGTAAAATAAAGTACTACCTTGTTTTTGTGTCTGCTTAGTGCACGCAAAAGCTCAAACCTACAGTATGTTAAATTTTATCATCTTCAAAGTAGTCACCCTTTAACTTCACCTGTACATGTACTAATATGCTCTTGGCAGCTTCCTGACGTCTCATCTTTAAATGCTTTTTAAACAGTATTGTGATCAGGATCAGTTACGTGATCTAAAACATTTGACTGGTAGTGTGTCCATTGGAAGCAAGCTGCAATTCTCAGTCGACCCCAAATGAGAGCCGTTATTGTCTTTATCTACCACCCCACCAAAACGAAAAACAAATACGCTAGAAAAATACACTAGACCACCAGATCTATTTGCCTAGGAAAAATCTTTCTGGTGTTTTGTATTTGTACAACCCTTATACAGCTTGAATAACAACCACAACAATAATGTCTATCATATGTGGCTCAAATATATTAAAGAATGGCTTTGCTGCTCGTCAGTCATCGTGTCTTACTCGAGACAGAACACAAAAGCAGAATAAATATTCCCTGAAGTCGTCGCCCACATCCGGCCCTCATTCCGGAATGTGCCAGAACCACTGCAAGATAAATGAACGCTGAGGAGCCGAAGGAAAACACATCCCCTATCTGGCATGGCACTATTTACTGACATTAAGAATGATAATATCCATCAGCAGCCTGTCAAAGCCCCAAGTGGGCTGTGGGAAGAACAAAGGCTTCGACTGTCATCGTTCTCAGATACTGACAAGGGGATGTTGATGTACCTGCCATTCAGGTGCAAATAATGTCATCACTCGCATTGAGATCAGGGCTTTTAACCGCGCCGTAGTGACGAGTAACCGGCGGCTTCGACCTCGCCTTGGTTGAAAAACAAGCTAATGATCTAACCATAAACATCCAATTAAATGACAACGAACATAGACACCAAGAAAACAAATCAACATGTGTCCATTCCATTCTACAACGTGTGAAATATGGCTGCGAGTTCGGCCGCAGACAGGGACGAAACAAAACACGAGCTAGCTTCAGGAGGCATGTGTATAATTACTGTTGGCCATCTTTCAAGCCTCCTTCCTCTCAGGAGAGAGATGTGTGACAATATATGACAAGAAAGCAAACACGCTTCCCCAGCAGAATAATAGAAGGCATCAGCAGTGTACCAGACACACCTGTCTGACTCTGAAAACAATGCCACGATGCCTATTTATTAGGTGCCAGAAAAGTTTATGTTTGTTCTATGACAGTGACAGCAACTTGATCCCTTTCATTATTTGGGGATCTCAAGCTTGAGAAAGAAGAGGAGAGGGAAAAAAATCGAGAGTCAGACTTTTTATTTATTATTTTTTTACACCAGCCTGCAGTGAGTTCACTTTCTTCCTGATAGCTGTCTGCCACGGTGTCAAAAGACAAATAAGAAATACTGTCAAGCGGTGGAGGAGAGATCCGGCTCATGTTCCTCAGCGATCTTCCACTCGGCGGTCCACGGCGCTCCTTAAAACCATCAGGACGCTGCAATAATACCGTCGTTTACCTGCGACGCAGATTTTTTGATAAGTCATTGTAGTATGATTGACGCTCATTGTGCTGTCTAAATGATGTTGTGAGTTTATTTTGACACTATTGGCAGCTCGGGAGAGGACGACAGAGTTCTCGCTCAAACGCGTCACCGTCTACACAATGGAGCGAAATTGCGACTGTCAGACGAATCGGGCGCTAATTGCGTCTATTTTGAGACGTAGTCCATTTACATTTCTAAACTCCAAACTCGCTCTTACTTACACCTGTCAAACAATAAACAAGCCCAACGATTCTTGCTATCATCAGTCTCAAATGAAACATAATGCCATCGATCATCTACCTCAGAGCACGACAGCATCTGTTTGCTCGCTAGATAGCAGAGGCGACGCAGGAAAAGAGGAAGCTGTTTGTGTGGATGTTTTCGAAGGGGAAAAAAATGGGTCAGGTCGCTCGCTGCTGTTTCGTGGCCTTCTTCTCGTCTACCTGTCAGTCTGCACGCCTGACGGAACAGAGCCGACTGTCATTTTAACAGTTAATAATTAGGCCTCCTCTTGGCACCAAACGGGGTGCCGCGATGACAAAAGCCAATGGCGCGCCGGCTCCCGCTTTATAAATAGTCTGAAGGGATGATTAATGAGGGTGGCTGGCGAGCAAAAGCAGCAATCTGAGCCCAGACAATGGCCGCCCGCACAGCTGCCGAAAAACAAGACAAGCTCTGTCCGGGGATATAATTGAGGAAAGTGGCAAAACATTGCGCGTAAATAAATAAATAAATGTTAAGCGACAGCTTATGAAGACTTTATTTAACCCCTCACTGCTTCGCAAGCTCCTCATTAACATTTTGACACGCTCGACTGAGAGCGGGGGTCAGACGCGCCCGTGCGCCGCGAGAGGAGGACATTCTTCAGTGACGCTCCGCTGAGAGGTGCGAGAAATAAAGAGCGAGGCCAGAAAAGAAGCCCAGTCATTGCAGCAAATAGTCGGGAGTTTTCCTCCGAGAGCCATGCCAAACATTGACTTGCTTTTTGAGAGTGATTTTGCGGGTAAACAAAGAAAGACTGAGCCTGCAGTAAATGCCCTGGCGGGGGGCTCTCGCCGGGACTGTTAGTGCCAGACTCAGATCATGGGAAGGGGCTGGAATGAGCCGTGTATTTTTTTCTTTCAAAACAAAAGATGAAACAATTGTTTGATTATAGTGACAAAAAATCTTTTCACTTCTTTGTTTTAGTTGTATCCTTTGCGTTGTTGTCCTGTAAATGATTCACATTTATTATTTACATTTAAGCAATTGGCAAGCGCTTTATCCAAAGCCACTTGCAGTTCAGTATAAGCTATACATTTTTTATTTATGTTCCCTGGGATTCGAACCCATGACCTTTTTGCGCTGCTTTCGCAATGCTTGACCACTGAGCTGTAAAGGTAGAAACAATATACTCAATATTTTATAATTGATTAATTGTAGTCCAGTTTACTAAAATGTACAATTTAATAGCTAAAATAGTACTTAAAGAAAATAACATTTTAGTTGATACCAATGTGCAAATTGACAAGTTTAATGTATTCACATTAAATGTAAATGTCAATGTAAACATGTACCAAACTTAAAAAAGTCAGTAATTATGACATACACTGGTTAAGAATACTGAGAGAAAATGTATTGGCAAAGTCACATTTGTACATTTTTAAACTGTTTTTTTATATCTTTAAGACAAACCCATATGCAATCACAAAATTCACCAAACTTCACCAGACTCACAAAACATTTTCAGAGAACTGAAACATCCCACATTCAACAAAGTTCCACACATGTACATTTTTTGCATTTAAATGTATGCATTAGGCAGACATTTTTAACAATTTTTAGCAGTATGTGTGTTCCCTGGGATCGAACCCATGACCCATTTGTGTATCTTTCGCATTGCTCTAATAACTGAGCTACAAGAATACTTTAATTTGAATTATTTTATGCTTCAACACTCTCAGAAGGTACAAAAATTGTCACTGGGACGGTACCTTGTAAAAAAGTCCTAATATGTTTTTTGGTACCTTTGAGGAACCAGTATGCACCTCTAAGCTACCAATGTTTACCTTTGAGGTACCAATATCCACCTTTTAGGTACAAAAGTAAAACCCTTTCTGTGCGTTCACACCAGCCCCGGTAGAGGCGGCCAAAACGCACTATTCACACGTAGTTGAACGCTTGAACATTTTAAGTTTACTAGCTTCATTCGCGCGTGAAATTATAGTAATTCGAGACATTCACACGGAAATTCTACTGTATGAGTTGAAAAATCTGAACTTTGGTGGATATTCGCACCGCGTTAACCAATCAGGAGCTTGCTCTAGTAGTGACATGATTACAGGGAGTGAGAGCAGAAGCCACTCCCATGACGTGAATTTCCGTGTGAATGTCTCGAATTACTATAATTTCACGTGCGAATGAAGCTAGTTGAAAAGTTGAGTTGAAAGCAACGTTCAATTCGCGCAGATCTCATCATCCATGCAGTGCATACCACGGCGCAGGATGCCTATTCGTGTCTTTCCATTGACTTACATAACATGTAAACCACTCTCTCTTTCCGCCTCTTCCGCGTGTGGTGTGAATGCCACATTACAGAAAGTAACATGAAATTCACATGTGAAAGTGTGTTTTGGAAAAATTTTGTCTGAATTCCCATGTGAAATACATGTAAAAAATTTGTTACCACATTATGCACATGTGATCGCATGTGTTTTACATGGGAAATCACATGGGATTCACACAAAAATGTTTCAAAACACATTTCACGTGATAAAGAATTTTTATCCATAGACTGTAAAAAATATGGACGTAGTGTCCGTGACATCACCCATAGGTTTCTAAAGATCGTTTTTGAAGCCAATAGTAGGCGGTGCCTGTAGTTGCCATCTTGGTCGCGCATCACCTTGCATCACTCACAGATATCCGTAAATGGGTAAAGAGGTGAGACGTGGGTGAAGCTGAGGTAGTTGGTTGCTGAAACTACGCCCGCCTAGCTCGACTCTAGTGACAGCATGGCTGTTCAACTGTCACTCAAGTGGCCACGCCCTTAATTATGCAGAACTTTAAGGCTTAATATCATTTAAACGGATGTCATGAAGGGCAAAATTAGCTATACAGACCAAAAACTATTTTTGTACCAGCCTGTATATTATTTTCTGCTCTAAAGATGGGGGTCTATGGGAATTGACTCCCTTTTGGAGCCAGCCTCAAGTGGCCAGTCGATGAATTGCAGTTTAAGTCACTTCCGTATTGGCTTCATCAGAGAAATCGGAAGGTTGCCCCTCGGTTTTGTCACATGATAAATTGATGTTGTTCACACGTGATCACATGAAAAAAAATCTGGAAGGGAAAAAACCACCCCAGTGACAACATTTGTACCTTTTTTCTGAGTGTACATATTTTAGCTTAGTGTAGAAGTATCAGCAATATTTAACACAATGTTAAAATCCATTTCATAGACTCCCTTACCAATCAGTGCAAAAAGTACACAAAAAGTGCAGACTCCACATTGGCATACTTACAGGCCTGGAGCGAACTGCACTCTGTATCATCATACACTCCCCAGCACCGTCTCTGACAGCTCTTGGTCACCCGGCAGAGCTGAAAGCTCAAGGCAGAGGCTATCTGCTTCTAATGATAGGGAACGCTTTGATCGCCCTGCCACCAGCACGCGTGTTCGTCTCTTAAATACACACATCACACATCAGATTTGCAGTGGCCGTTCTCTTTAATGTTTCATTTTTGTCCATTTTAAATATACATGCATTCAAAAATGTGACAAATCAATCACAGGGCCTCAAACAACAAAAACATCTGTTTTGCAAACTCCTTTTTCCAAGTTTCACAAACAGCACACCGTCTGACCAGCCGGCTTACAATTATCCGAAATATTTTCATGCACTCTCTCTCTCTCTCTCTCTCTCACTCTTTGTACCAGCTATGTTTATTTTTTTTTTAACTTAGCTTCCACTTTTCTGCCGCCCGCTCCTCTCTGGTTCTCTCTTTTCTGCTCGCTATTGCTCAGACATCAGTGGTGCTCCTTTTAATGTCACTGACAGGGGGTAATTTGAACCCATATATGTTTTCTCTCCAATTACACCATGGCAAGAGCGTGCTGCCAAACATCTCAGCGTTGCGCTGATGGTCACCTCTTTGAGGAGTCCTTCCTGCATCTCTGCACTATATTTTTCCCCTTTTTTAGAATCTCCCATAGAGGACTCTGTCATTTGGCTGTCCTTGGTCCAAAGTGTTATTTAACACCTGACAACAAAAGCAGCAGCCGCCTCTGCAAAAACATCATTTCAGAATTATTTCCTGTGGGGGATAGTCTCAAATTGGTCCTGTAGTCTTGAGGACAAGCCTGTACTGAACAATGCGCTTCTCGTAAATGTTGCACATAATAAATGTTCACACCTTTCGAAGACAATACGTAAATGCATATGGTAGATTATTTATATATACACAGACTAGGATTGGTTGTTACATGGGGAAGTTGTCACAAGGCCTATATAGGGTTTTGAGTCAAAAGACTAATTACACAAATGCTTGTTTTCTCTAGGGTTGTTTTTTATGATTTTATGTGATATTTTTTTGTGATCTGTACTGATATAAAGTTTAGCAACAGCTGTTGGGTTAACAAGGAGCAGGCCAAAATGGGCCACTTTATCTTTTTTAGGATGTTGTAATTTCTACAAATTATTATTACGATTTCTATTTTGAAAAAACTATGGTTTGTATATGTGTATCACTATGCATATTAACTTTTATGTTCTCACATGTTATCTACTGAATGTTGTAAATTCAACAAATTATTGATGATGATTTCTGTTTTGTAAAGCAATGGTGTGTATATCTATATAAATAATTATGCATATTACCGTTTGCATTTGAGCTGGCCAGGAATCGTTTTGCGTTTCACTACTGTTTAATTGCTCAAATTAATCTAAAAAGCTACATTTATTGACCATTTTGTTTTAGGCCATTTTGACTGACAAACACTACTGGGGCATGTCGTCACAAAATTTTAATACAGTGCAACTTTTTTTCTGCGCAACAACAAAGTTAAACAGGTATGAGCCTGTACAGATATTAAGAAATTAATGCATAAGTTATATTAATGAGACAAAAAATGTGACAACTATAGCCTCAGAGTCCATTATTTAACACATAAAGCATAATATAGTAAATCACAGAGCAAAAATTACATGAATTTGGGAACTAGTTATTAGTGGTGTTGTGTTTGTAGAAAAATCAGTAACAGATGAGAACAATCAAATAAACAAAAGGTGCCAGAAAGACACTTTTTGACATGTCTGTCACCTATTTGCGTGTGAACACTCCCAATGTGTTTGTCACGTCAAAATTATTAACAGCTTCACCGCTCAACAGTTAAAAAGTAGCTTTCGTACAACAATTTCTTCTGTATCAAAAATATAAGTAACTTAAAAACAAAGGACAACTTCAAAAAGTGTGCTAATTAACAACCTAATACCAAAAAAATTCAATGTCAATCAAAAACCGAGAAACATAATCATTATTTATACAAAAACCTTCACAAGTCATGCAAATGAGGACGCAGAATCAAACATCAATATTAACACTTTAAAAGCAACAATAAATCAAGATATTTTCACACATTAATACAAGTAAATACTATCTTACACAGCTGCCATCATTGTTTTATAAAAGTAGCTGTCATCTCACAATAAATGTTTTTTTAAAGTCATGGGTAAAAAAAGAGTTACTCTGTAAAGTATAGCTTAAAAAAACATCATAACCATATGTCATGAGCAAGCCTCAAACAATAATCTTTAGCGAGAATGCCGAACACATTTTCTGAGCGCTGCTTAAATCTTAGTTTAATATTTAATGTAATGCACAATGCGCTATCATCCTAAAATTGCATAATTAGTCTAATTTACTTCATTCTACACTGTTGCTCAGAGCTATTATGATGATCAAAGGCAACGTAAAGTGATGTCAGGGGACTGGTGTCTCCAATATTCAACATACAAAACTGAATCAATAGAGCAAAACAGACAGCATTGCTAAGTATAGCTTTAAGCGAACCTTAGTAGCAAATACAAAAACTTCAATTGAACCCGCTGATATTGCCATGAAAAATGCATGATTTCAGGAAAGTTCTTTTATCTACAACAAAAGATCAATAGAGGGAAGGGGTTATGAAATCAAAGCTGTTTTGCTAGTCATGTTACCAGAAAATCAGCTTTTCTTTTAAAAAAAGCACAATGTTGAAGAAAGGGTTTTAGCAACATAAATAAGCAGATCTAAAGTGAAAAGTGATTACAGCTGAGCGTTTTTACTTTAAGTTTCCAATACAGCTACGCTGTTAGTCAGTAAATAAGACGACAGAAGTCAAATCCGTTTAGATGTTATTTGACATGACATTCAACACCAAACAATTAAAAAATGCTCTCACCAAGAATGAAAGAATGATTGATTTTACTGGATCAACTTTAGGATGCTGCTAGCTTTTCTTGAGGAGGTCAGTAGTGCTTTAGAGATGTCAAATCAATGGATTTTTCTCACACTGACATTGCAAATAATCTATGGTGTATCTGTCCCTTGCGGATACCTACAGGTACACATTATTATGTATTATGCATTTAAAACTTTTTGCATAAAATACCATAACTGGCATCCCATCTGACATTACAGTAAAATTAATTCTGATCATGGACTACTCAAGATGGCCACTATAGTTGCGGCATCAGATGTGTATTATTTGATACACACATTGTACACATAACCCTTTGTATTTTGAATCCAAATAGTAACTACTCCCATCTTAGTAAAAACAACAGTACAATCAGAGGCATCCTGTGTTATTATCTATAACTCGAAAAATGTTTCATAGATTAATCCCGTTCGAATAGTCCTTCTGTCATACCTGTGTGCAAATGCGTTTGGTGTCATTTACAATGTGATTATTTTTATGTGTCTCTTGAAACCAGGAACACAATGAGACTGAAGGGTGTCTGACTGTGATATCTACTGAAGCGTTACTTATCTGTCATCAGAATTAAAATAACAAGTTACGTATGACTGATCTGACAATATCACTGACAAAGAAGAGAAGACAAGTGTTGAAAAGATAATGTGACACATCATCAAAGACACAATTTGCACTCCTGCTTTTTAGTGCTCTTTTGACTGTGTGTGCCAAGTTTGAAGAACAAACTTTTTTTAATTTGTTTAAGTTTCATAATATCAGCTGGTCAATGTGGAATCTGCGCGCAAAGAAGTCCACAGAAAGTTTATTTTTAAGAAACGGCTGCGATGCAAAAAGTTAAAGACCTTTAAATGCTTGTTTAAGTATAGCAACATCAATGGGTTGAAGTCGGGTGTCTGTTTGTCGAACAATGGAAGACAGAAAGTGTTCATAAAACTATTGTGCTTATTTAGTTATATTGTAGATAATACTTTGTTTGGTACCTTCAAACATCACATAATTCTCCTGATTCGCTCTACAAACCTCCACAGACATCAGAAATGAAAAAAATCTGAAAATTCTGTGTGGTCCTGACATCAGCGCAAGTTTTATCCTGCGTATGCCAACCAATCCGAACGCTTTATGAGTCAGCGCTCAACCTTGGCAGAACAGGCAGAGACAAGATGATAAACTGCCAGCACTTGCAACCATTCATTTGCATTTTTGTGTTTACAGATGAAATGACTAAAGATTATAAACGGTTGACACAGAAAGAAACCCGTTTAATGGTTCACATCTGCACGCCTTTTTCATCTGAAGACCTTAAGAGGGACAATTTTGTGGTCCAGCGTATCCAAAGCTGGTTTTGGAGAAAAACGGAGCCAACAGCCGTCAGCACTGAATGACGGTTCCATCTAGCGTGGAAAGCAAAGACAGACGGAGAGAATACTGGGACGCGTGGGGCCGAGAGACTCGGGGCCCGATGAGGGAGAGGGCAGATAGCAATCAAAGTTCCTTAGATTCGTGTGCTGTGCATACTGGAAGCCTAAACAAGGCCTGTGTTTTCATTTCCATACGCCATGCTCCGTCTTTTCTTCTGACAGAGATAAGATGTATAAATTATGAGCAGCTGACAAAGTCGACTCCAGCGCCCGAGGCTGCTCATCAATCATGTCCTGTGTGTCAGCAGGTAAGTGATGTGGCCCCCGGAGGCACAGCCCATTCTGAGGTAGGGGGGTGTGCGAGGATTGGAGAGAGAGAGAGAGAGAGAGAGAGAGAGAAAGCAACAAGAGTGCCTGTCAGAGCCCGAGCTACATCAGCAGCTGATCTGTATTTAGCAGACTCTTTAAAAGAACAACAACAGGAAAAACAGCTACGGCAGCCATAACTTAAAGAAATAGTCGCCTGAAAATGACAATTCTGTCATTATTTACTCACCCTCGTGACATTTTAAACCCTTGTATACTGTATTTTTTTGGGTCCGTGTAATACAACATTATACATTCTTGAAGAATATACAAAGCTCTTGCAAGACATTACCACTGAATAACAACTTAAATTTCATATTACATAACAATTTTCCATCAGGAGAAAATATCAGGATGAGTAAATTACATAAATTTATTCATGTTATTTTAAATTATTTTGCTACTTCACCTTCACTTCACTGTGGCAGTCAAAACCAGACCTCCATACAGAAAGGCCACTGGCAGACCACCGAGTGTCTATAAGGGTAGGAGACACAAATTCTTAAAGACACTTAAGCCTGGAGTATACTCTGTTTTTTTATGTATATGCAAACGTACGTGCACGGTCAAACGAACAGCCTTTCAAAGTAAATATATTTTTTACTTGTACGTGTACGCAGACGTGCAGTGTGCATTGCGACAAAATGCAATGCATCTTTTGGGCTACATCCTACATTTTCCTGAAGGTACATGCATGACATAAGCAAACAATGTACGTGGGGTTTCAAAAATCCGGTAGTATGCGTATAGTACGCATGCACTCTTCTGATGATGAATATTGCGTCATGCGCACTGTATGCGGACCCTTACGCACGTGTAAAAATGGATTATACGGCCTTTACGTTGTTATACATACAGCCGAGGAAAAAATTAAGACCACTAAGATTATTTTGAGTTTTTCTAACTTTACTATTTCTAGGTATGTTTTTAAGTAAAATGACTACTTTTCGTTTATTTCTGTCAACTACTGACAACATTTCTGCTAAATTCCTAATAAAAAATTATGTTTCATTTGCATCTATTTAATGAAAATTGAAATGGGGGGGAATTAAAATGTAAAATAATTTTTAGCATTTTTGGCAAATCAATATATATTTTTTATGCTACTTTAAATTCAAAATTTAAGTTAAACAACTTCAACTATTTTTTATAAACTGTCAACTATTTACAGGTCAAAACTTAAAATAGTACATTCAATTGTTTTCCCTTTATGCTGTATTTTTTACAATGTAATGTTTTTGCATATATTTTAGTAATACAGTAGTATGAAAGAATAACCTTGATTTGCATCTTTTGTGTGTCTTGCCAAGTCTTTTACACTTTTTTAGGCTATAATAATGTATAATATAATGTATATAATAATAATAATAATATAAATTATGTATTATTATGATATATATTATGATAATCTAAAATATAATCATGTAAATTTGATATATCAACATTATTATACACCTTAAAATTTAGAAAAAACTTTAATACGAAAGTTTTTGTTGAATCACAATTTGTTCGTGAAAACATCTGTATGCACATTTCACACAAAAATGTGTGCGTACACATGCTTAGTGAATGAGCTACTGTATAGCTATAGAGCATATTCACACCTACAGCAAATCCTAGACTTTTCAACATTACAGTAATAAGCAGTGATTTAAGCAATAGCCCACCACGCCGCATGCCGCATTTAACAAATGTTAACCGTCTGGTCCTATGAAGAATGTCTTCGCTGTTTGACAAAATGGCATTCGTGTAGAGCAAGAGGAAGGTCAAGATCAAATTTCACGCAGGATGCTGAAAGCTGGGAGATAAAGTTAATGAGACAGCTCCGAGGGGAAATGACAGGTACATCGCAGATGTTTACACACCACTGTGCTAAAAAGAATATGCTTGGTTATTTCATCCTTATCTAACTCAACCGCACCCCACTCCCCTATTGGATAAGGAGCATGATCTGTGTATACAGCAGTGCGGGTGAGTATAGATTAGAGATGCAGTGTGGGATCGCTCATACACCCTTACACCGTGGGTCACATTACATGCAGGAAATCCATCACTAACATCATGGGGTGGGGTGACATAACACCACGAAAACACAAGACAACATTAAAAAGTCTGCTGTACTGTAGCCACGAGGGGACAAATACGACCAAAGTTTTGTTTGAAAACATAAATTAGCCATGCTAAAATACACAATACAATAAAACTCAGCTCAGACATAAACATTTATTACCATAAATGTATTTATCGAACAAAACCAGAATACACAAAAAATAATAATAATGTTGTGCTTGTTAATACAACACAAATAAAAAAATTTTAGTCTCAATTTAATTGTATCATGTTTAACCCACTTATATTTTTTACAATTACGTTAACCTAATTATTTTGTGTCGGGACTACATAAATGATTTTAGTTGATTTCACTAACTGGGCCATGGATCTGTATTTCCCAGCATGCTTTGCATGTAACTGCATTTGGAGAGAATGTTTAAAATTAAATGTTATTTCATGCATTTTTAGCTAAAGAGAAATACTTTATAGTGTTACATTTTTTATCTTTGCTTTTTATCTTAAGTTAAATTAGCTTATAATTTTAAGGCAGCACGAACACTTAAAACAACCACAAACAAAACATCTTTTTTAACAGTGTGAAGTATTTTTAAGCTCCTTTTTTTAAGAGTCCCAGTCCCAATAATTTTTTTCTGTATGCAGAATATGACCCCAGATTTCTAGCAATAATAATAATGAAGATGAAAGAGTTAAACTCTTTTAATAAATTACAGAGTAACTGCTAATGTTGGTTAAAGGGGAACCACATAAGGGCAAACAGACAGAGAGAAGAAACGTCTAAATAAATTATAAAGACCACAGGTCATGAGCTCATGGCCATTACCAGCTCTGTTTAATCCAACTCTGCTCCCACAATGCATCCTGCTCACGTGCGGCTGGCCTCAAAAACAGCGCTGTGTTTGGAAAAAGTGCAAAGCGAACATTAGTGGATTATCTGACTGAAAATATTTGTGCCGGCCAGCGATGGCCCCCATTCATCCAATAATAACTCAGAGAAATATAACACAGAGCGTTTTATCTGAGTGAGAGATTTCGTGTAAGCAGGTCTAAGCCTATTATTCAGTCAAAGATTTGTTTATTTGAAGATAAACAAGACTTTACAAAGAGGCAAGACTTATCGGGTCAGTGAACAGTCAAACCTGGGTTACGGCGTTTTAGAAAACTCTACACTGTGCAGATGGGAAGGATACATTGATTAAACAAATCTGTCAAGCAGCGTTTGGATCTCTTTCTGCAATGCAAACATCTTTGTTAAACGTGTTTATTTTAACTGTGAACTAACAACAATTCAAATCTGTTTATTGTGTGGAATGAGCATCATGAAATATGGTGCCATTATAAGATTTAAGAATATTCAAATGAGGATCATCATAATATAACGTATAAGAAAACACCATCAAAGCTTTGCTGCTTATTGCATAAAGCATTATGCATAAACTTAAAAAATAAAGCTTGTAAAATCTGGAAATTCATTTACCAGCTGTTCATCATACTTGGTCAACTCATTATTGCATATTTGTCTTTGTCTATAATATTTGACCAAAATTTTACCTCCTGGAATTAAACCATCATTATTTCATGATCCACAAAATTCCTTATAGAGCCCTGCTTAACCTCCTTAACTAGTAAAATACAGAGACAGACATACGTTTCATTAGATTATTATTTTAAATGGGTTCAGAACAGCGTTTTCTGATGATTTTAAAAAAGTCCAAAGATTTGCAATTCCTTTATAAGGTATAAGATTATGGAAGTTGATTAACAGCAAGCTCTACTGGGCATGAACTTCCATGGAAACATGCATTATAATGATTTGACATCATAGTGAGTGATGGTTAAGCTTAGAGACATGTAGTATGCATTGTAATGTTCAATTGTAAGTCGAAAGGGCCATTAAAATGAATAGTCATGTCTTTAGAGCTGGGATATTACGTTATAGTGACATGTACAATTGCAGCTCCCAGCAGGCTGTAAAAAACTGCATTAATCTTGAGTTAGAATATGAAACCATCACTAAATCTCCTTTCACAAGACAGGCAGGCAGATGCCTTTAAAATGTGATACCGACAGTGAGCTTGCCGGCATCTGACATGACACAGATATGCCTCAGTGTTAATGAGATTATATGACTAATCAAATACAGCGGTTAGACAGACAGAGGTTAGTAAACCATCAACAAAGGGGATAAACTATGAGAAATAGTACAGTTATTATTTTTTATTATTAGTTGTTATAATTTTATTAACTTTATTTTTTATGTCATCAATTGAATAAAAGTTTCCAAAGCACACCCTCCTCCACCATTGTTTGGACAAACATGCCATAGATTGACCCAGTGTTGTTGTGTCAGGCATGCTAGGATGCTTAAACAGAGAGGGCAATGTTTTGAGAGACCCACAGTGTTTACTGTTTTCAAAGGAGTCTACAAATGACTTACATATACTTGTCTCTGCATATTAAGCTGAAATAAAAAATATATTAACCCTTAAATGCTCATCCTGGACCTCATCCACTACATCCACCTTCTTTGTATTCCTCAATCTATTTAGCAACAACATGAATGAAAAATACAAGAAAAAGAAACAAAAATGTAAAATAATATTTGTTTTTATTTATTGTTAAAAGTTTATAGAGTCGCTAGAAACCAGAAGTTTGTTATAGTGAAATTACACTTATGATGACTGAAATTATGTGATGGGAATGTAACATCGTTTGACTGTTCTGGTGCCTGAATTATTAGTGGATAATTTTGACATCGTATTTATATTTTTGGATTCGTGTTTGATGACAAAATAGTCAACATATAACTTAATATGTTTTTTTTAATCTTTATTTTGTAATTGTTTATGAAGTAATAGGACATTATATAGGGGTGCGCGGGGCAAAAACGTATGCAGGGTTAGTTGTTACACGGCCCGCTTACATTGAGTGCGTTTACATGCACAGTCTTACACCGATTATGCTTAATAAACTGATAACGTGTAAGGTCATGTAAACGCGTAAAGCGGTTTTCTTTAATCGGGGAAAGCCCATAAACAGCGTAAGCAAAAACCGATCGGCACAGGTAGTTTTTTGCTCATTACGCCGATTTCGCGTGGCATGTAAACACCTTAACCCGCTTTCTCACGGTTTTGTCCATGTGCGCATGTCTCCGCGTATGAAAGATGAACGTCACACGCGGAAGTAAGCGCAAGGTAACGCATAAAAGTCTCCGCTCGACTAAAGCAGTTGGCAGAGAAACTGTGAAAATAAAAGCTCATGTTACATTTACAGATTCTGCAGACACGAGGAGAGATACAACAGTACAGCTTAAGACAGATAAGTCGTTGACTTTTTGATCGACTATTGTGTACTATAGGTGGTGACGTCACCTATAGTCACCTTCTCGTCTGCCTGCGAGAAAACTGATAATTCTTCAAGTCCCATGTAAACGCAGTTGTCTGCATAGCCGGTTTATTAATTTGCATGTAAACGCATGAAAACAGTTTTCTATAATAAGCAGATTTTTAATAGTTATCCGCTTATTCTGTGCATGTAAACGCACTCATTGTTGCACAGGGTTGAGCGATTTGTTTTTTCCGTATTGATCTCATGCTGCCAAAAGACGATCTTCTGCAAATTTATGGAAATGTATAATGTTTTTCCAGAGAGTTATTGATGAACGAGTGTTTTGGTGGCATGTGAGTAAATTTTTTCATCATATGTTTTTTTCGGTTTCTAAGTTGGGTGTTTAAGATACCAAAACCAATGTTATGTCATCTTAATCAGTGTCTTGTTAAATAAAACATAGCATCATTTTGAAATATGTCTGCAGCTCTTTGCAACTTGTTTGGTAGGCTTGAAAATATTTTCACCCAGCGGGGTTAATTGTAACAACAAACCCCCCAGCACTTATGATAAGAAAATATAAGCGTAATTCTTGCCATTGTTTTAAATAGGCTACATACGAATGATTGCTGGCTGCGAACAAAATAAATGTGCCTGTCTTATTAAAAATCATGTGTCAAATTTATTTTTGTTCATATCTTTAATATTGATTGAATAAGGTCACGTCAAAGATTGAAATCATAATGAAATGAATGGCTAAAATCAGACTTTGATGCTCAATATCTCAGAATTTGATTTTGAGACTTTAGTATGGTTTTTACAGACTGGTTCACATATAATTTTGTCATAATTGTGCTGCTTTTTCTCACATATTAAGACTTTGTATCCATTTATAATTGAACTATGGTTAGATGAGGGGTGAATAGTGTAGATACCTCTCTATTATAGACAGATATATAAACAATATCCACTTCAAGTATATAGACAAAGTAGTATTGAAATATTTGCTGCAAACTTAATTTTTACCAAGTGTAACACCTATGGGGTAAGTTGTAACGTTTGCACTTCTGTCACGTTTGGTGTAATTGTCCATGAATGGTAAGTACTACAAACAAACTTCAAATGGTCATTAGAGGCAGAGATGTGAGTGTTGTTTGTGTAAAAATATAATTAATCTAACTCAAATATTTTTTAATGATTAAGCCAAAACCAAAAAGCGTTAGGTTGTGCCCCGCTCTCCCCTACTAATGAAGCAGTTTAGAGATCCAACCACGTTTGATATACATTCCAATTACAAATATTACTATTAAAGATTAAAGTCCTGTTTATTTTCAACATTAATGCTCAGTTAACGCGCCACACACACAGTCTTTCATATACTACACAAATATGGATAAAGTATCATCTTATGGTGGAGGTGGTTGTTTACCAGTTCTCGCTAAACTTACCACAGAATCACACTGTGAATATTAGCACAGACAATATTGATCTTTCCTCAGATGTTCAGTTCAAGAGAAACTGGATTTTTTTTAAGTCAGCCGCCATTTTGAAATGGTTCCCCACTGGGCTACCGAGCATATTCACTCCCAACACCAAAGTGAAGAAGGGCTGTCATGTATGCAATGATGAGCACAAAGCCTGGTCATGGCCTGGAGCATCAGAAAGGCGTCTGGCCCAAAAGAGGCCAGGAAACAAACAGCCTCTCAAGTGCCTGACAGACACACAGAGATCCCAGACCAGCCCCACACACCAGACAGGTGTCAGACCGTCCTGACATGAATGACATCCAGGATTGCCCTAAAAACCGCAGTGCAAAATGATGAAAGTCATCAGATTTTTTTACTCCTGATCAGAGAAAACGTCTACGTCTAGTCCATGGCTTTATTATTTTTCCCTCTGTGTTAGCAAAGAAAACAGTTTAAACAAATATACAATGTGTTTGGACACTTAAAGGGATATTTTACTGTAAAAATGAAAATTCTGTCATCATTTACTCATCCTCATGTTGTTCTTTTCTTTTAAATTTGTTGTTGTTGTTGAATTTCTTTTTTCTGATGAACACAAAAGAAGATATTTTGAGAAATGATGGTAAACACACAGCAGATAGTGTCCCTTGACTTCCATAGTAGGAAAAAAATATTTGGGAAGTATTTTGATAAATGACTTAGAAAATATTTTGATAAATGATGAAAAGCACACAGTTGACGGTACCCATTAAATTCCATAATATTTTTTATTCCTACTATGGAAGTCAATGGACACTATATGCTAAATATACTAAATATTATCTATTGAAATATACAAGTCTATACAACAATGTATTTGCACACTTTTTGACTACAAAAAAATAATAAATAAAATACTGAAAACCTATTTGTTGCAAATGTCACATGGTTTGATCTTTTTTTTTGCAATGACTGATTTTTAATGCATTGATTTTTTTGGATGTCTACCTTCCACATTACAAGTGTGATTTAAGTGTCCAATCACGTTTGAAGGCCGCTGCATTGAGAAAGTGTACAAAACTTTGAAAAACAAGACATCCTTTGTAGGGACATGTTACTTTTTCAATGTCTACAGAGTGGCAGAGAGCTGTCTGGAATGCAGATGAAAAAAGACAGAGTTGTCTGGAACTCTGATGAGTTATGACAGGATACGGTAAGCCTATCTGATTTAACGTCTGCGTCTTGCTTTACAGCTGAGAAAAGGGCCGGTTCCCTTGTGCTTTGGGATGAGGTGTGATGAAAATAGGAGCAGCCTACTTATCACGTTACCTGAAACAAGCCCGCTGACTGATGCTGCCAGCTGGCACGCAAACACGGCCGGGTGATGGCTATTGTGCCACTGGCTGGCTACTGTTCCCAATGCCAATATCAGGTGATTCAGAGATATTATTTTATCCCGTGTCAGAGCGCCGAGTTACAATCGTGACTCTTATTCACCAGAAGACAAACCAAAGCTTGTACAATAGCTTATTGTTGTCAAGTTTGTGTCTGAGCTTTTAGCTGGCACCTGCTGGCCCGTCTGGATGAGGTGAAGGAAGAAATGTGTACCTCTGATACACCTGCGCGGGGCTTCGTAGAGGGCAGACTGCCTCTCATCCGCCCATCTTTGTCAAAAGAGCAGCGATGTTGCCGTAATTCGACTCTTCCCCTGCACTCTTTCAGTGTGTCCTGCAGTTCAGAGTGCGACGATGAAACACAATAACCTGCGCTGGAGATGTTGACAAGTCGAAATCTTCCCATGAATTGCCAAGACGTGACATGAGCTACACAAGCAAACGGCTATGCAAAATTGCTAAAAACAAAGACGAATTTCTGTGCTCGGGAATTACTAACTGTGATTTCACCTTATGACTTCACATCATTTGGAATTTATGGTTTACACAGGGTGAAACTTGATGGTTGCTGAGGGATGTTATCATGGTTGAATAAGTCCAAGTAATGCTTTAATCCCTGCTATTAGCCTTGTCTGTATTATTCAAGGGCCAACGTTTATATGGCAAATTCTGACTTACAGTTCAGCCTGAATTAAAATGTCTGAGGTTTATGGCACCCTGGACCTGTTTCAAGCACTTAAAAATATGTGACAACCTTATTCAGGGCAACAGAGCAATGAATCTGTCAACTCCACGGTGAATGCCAGCTTCCCGAAGGTCACATACTGGGAATTAATAGCCAGACACTAATGTCAAAAGCCACAACTATCCTCAACACCTGTGCTATATACTGTTGATTAAAAAACAAGATGAAGTGCATTCCAACATTTAACTGAATAAATCTTGCTTTCTGCTTACGAATCATTCATTTATTACAGCACTGTGTGGAATTCTAAGTAATGATTTTAATTTTAGGCATCTGGTTCCAAAAAAAGGATATACTATTTGCTACAATGGTGTGCGAGTGTTCCCAAAATAGATTGTTTTTATTATGTTTGCTAAATTCTTTCAACACTTGCCAATGTTTGATTCTGGAATTTATTGCATACAACACTTGTTGTTTTAAAGTGCTTTAAGAACAAACCTGTCTTGACAACTTGCTGCCAGTATGTACGTTTTCTGCGTGGTTGCCAGAGCATTGCTATTTTTGTGTGTTACTAAGTGGTAAGTGGTGTGTTCTGAGTGATTTTTGTGTGTTACTATTGGGTTTTTACGGTGTTTAGAGTGGTTTTAGTGTGTTACTAGGGTGTTCTGATTGATTTTTGTGTTACAATTGGGTTGTTAGGGTGTTCTGAGTGGTTTTAGTGTGTTACTAGGGTGTTCTGATTGATTTTTGTGTTACAATTGGGTTGTTAGGGTGTTCTGAGTGGTTTTTGTGTGTTACTAGGGTGTTCTGATTGATTTTTGTGTTACAATTGGGTTGTTAGGGTGTTCTGAGTGGTTTTAGTGTGTTACTAGGGTGTTCTGATTGATTTTGTGTTACTATTGGGTTGTTAGGGTGTTCTGGATGGTTTTAGTGCGTTACTAGGGTGATCTGATTGATTTTTGTGTGTTACTAATGGGTTTTTAGGATGTTCCGAGTGGTTTAGGTGTGTTACTAGGGCGTTCTGATTGATTTTTGTGTGTTACTAATGGGTTTTTAGGATGTTCCGAGTGGTTTAGGTGTGTTACTAGGGCGTTCTGATTGATTTTTGTGTGTGTGTTACTATTGGGTTTTTAGGGTGTTCTGAGTGGTTTTAGTGTTTAACTAGGGTGCTCTGATTGATTTGTGTGTTACTATTGGGTTGTTAAGGTGTTCTGGGTGGTTTTAGTGCGTTACTAGGGTGATCTGATTGATTTTTGTGTGTTACTAATGGGTTTTTAGGATGTTCAGAGTGGTTTAGGTGTGTTACTAGGGCGTTCTGATTGATTTTTGTGTGGGTGTTATTATTGGGTTGTTAGGGTGTTCTGAGTGGTTTTAGTGTGTTACTAGGGTGTTCTGATTGATTTTGTGTTACTATTGGGTTGTTAGGGTGTTCCTATAGGTTTAAGTGCGTTACTAGGGTGCTTTGATTGATTTTGTGTTACTATTGGGTTGTTAGGGTGTTCTGAGTGGTTTTGTGTGTTACTAGGGTGTTCTGATTGATTTTTGTGTTACAATTGGGTTGTTAGGGTGTTCTGAGTGGTTTTAGTGTTTAACTAGGGTGCTCTGATTGATTTGTGTGTTACTATTGGGTTGTTAAGGTGTTCTGGGTGGTTTTAGTGCGTTACTAGGGTGATCTGATTGATTTTTGTGTGTTACTAATGGGTTTTTAGGATGTTCAGAGTGGTTTAGGTGTGTTACTAGGGCGTTCTGATTGATTTTTGTGTGGGTGTTATTATTGGGTTGTTAGGGTGTTCTGAGTGGTTTTAGTGTGTTACTAGGGTGTTCTGATTGATTTTGTGTTACTATTGGGTTGTTAGGGTGTTCCTATAGGTTTAAGTGCGTTACTAGGGTGCTTTGATTGATTTTGTGTTACTATTGGGTTGTTAGGGTGTTCCTATAGGTTTAAGTGCGTTACTAGGGTGCTTTGATTGATTTATGTGTTACTATTGGGTTGTTAAGGTGTTCCGGGTGGTTTTAGTGCGTTACTAGGGTGATCTGATTGATTTTTGTGTGTTACTAATGAGTTTTTAGGATGTTCCGAGTGTTTAAGGTGTGTTACTAGGGCGTTCTGATTGATTTTTCTGGTGTGTGTTACTATTGGGTTGTTAGGGTGTTCTGAGTGGTTTTAGTGTGTTACTAGGTCGTTGGTAGTGGTGTGTTTTGAGTGATTTCTTGTTACGAAGGGGTTGCTAGGATGTTCTGAGTGGTTTTAGTGTGTTATTAGGTGGTTGGTATGTTTTGTGGTTTTTAGTGTGTTATAAGGGTGTTCTGAGTGGTTTTAGTGTGTTACTAAGTGGTTGCTAGGTTGTTTTGTATTTTTTTGTGTTTTTATGTGGTTAGTGGTGTGTTCTGAGTGATGTTTTGTGTTACTATGCGGTTCCTAGGGTGTTCTGAGTGGTTTTAGTGTGTTTAGGCGGTTGCTAGAAGGTTTTTTTGTGTGTGCTACTATGTGGTAAGTGGTATGTTCTGAGTGATTGTTTGTGTTCTATGGGGTTGTTAGGGTGTTCTGATTTCTTTTAGTGTGTTACTAGGGCGGCAGTGGCTCAGTGGTTCATGTAGGTTGTCTACAAACCGGAAGGTTGGTTCGATCCCCGGCTCCACTGGACCAAGTGTCGAGGTGTCCTTGAGCAAGGCACCTAACCCCAGCTGCTCCCGACGAGCTGGATGGCGCCTTGCATGGCTGACACCGCCGTCGGTGTATGAATGTGTGAGTGAATGGGTGAATGTGAGGCAACATGTACAGCGCTTTGGATGGCCTTAGGTCTGTTAAAAGCGCTATATAAATGCAGTCCATTTACCATTTACCATTACTAAGTGGTTGCTAGAATGTTGTGTGTTTTTAATGTGTTACTGAGTGGTTAGTGGTGTGTTCTGTGTGATTTTTTGTTACTAAGGGGTTGCTATGATGTTCTGAGTGGTTTTAGAGTGTTATTAGGTGGTTGCTAGGACGTTTTGTGGTTGTAGTGTGTTACTAGGTGGTTGCTGTGGTGTTCTGGATGATTTTTGTGAGTTACTATGGGGTTGCTAGGGTATATTGTGGCTTTAAGTGTGTTACTGGGGGGTTCTGAGTGATTTTGTGTGTTACTAAGGGGTTGCTAGGATGTTCTGGGTGGTTTTACTGGGTTACTAAGTGGTTGCTAGAATGTTTTGTGTTTTTAGTGTGTTACTATGTGGTTAGTGGTGTGTTCTGAGTGACATTTTGTGTTACTATGAGGTTGCTAGGGTGTTCTGAGTGATTTTAGTGTGTTACTAGGTGGTTGCTAGAATGTGGTTTTTTAGTGTGTTACTATGTGATTAGTGGTGTGTTCTGAGTGAAATTTTGTGTTACTATGAGGTTGCTAGGGTGTTCTGAGTAATTTAGTGTGTTACTAGGTGGTTGCTAGAATGTGGTTTTTAGTGTGTTACTATGTGGTTAGTGGTGTGTTCTGAGTGATTTTTTTTGTGATACTATGGGGTTGCTAGTGTTCTGAGTGGCTTTAGTGTGTTACTGTGGTGTTCTGAGTGTTTTTATTGTTCTATGATGGGGTTGCTAGGGTGTTCCGGGACTTTTAGTGTACTGCTATAAGGTTGCTAGGGTGTTCTGTGGTTTAGTGCGTTACTAGCGTGTTCTGATTAAATTTTGTGTGTTACTATTGGGTTGCTAGGATGTTCCCAGTGGTTTTAGTGTGTTAATAGGTGGTTGGTATGATGTTTTGTGGCTTTTAGTGTGTTATAAGGGTGTTCTGAGTGGTTTTAATGTGTAACTAAGTGGTTTCTAGAAAGTGTTGTGGTTTTTAGTGTGTTACTATGTGGTAAGTGGTGTGTTCTGAGTGATTTTTGTGTTACTGTGGGGTTCCTAGAGTGTTCTGAGTGGCTTTAGTGTGCTACAATGGGGCTACTATGGTGTTTTGAGTGATTTTTGTGTGCTACTATAAGGTTGCTAGGGTGTTCTGTGGTTTTAAGTGTTACTAGATGGTTGCTATGGTGTTCTGGGTGGTTTTAGTGTGTTAATAGATGGTAGCTAAGGTGTTTTGAGTGGTTCTTATTGTGTTACTAGGTGGTTGCTAGAGTGTTCTGAGTGTTTTTGGCGTGTTACTATGGGGTTGCTAGGATGTTTTGTGTTTTTTAGTGTGTTATTATGGGGTTGTTAGGTGTTAAGTGTTTTTTACTGTGCTACTATGGGGTTGCTAGGGTGTTCTGAGAGTTTTTGGTGTGTTACTATGGGGTTGCTAGGATGTTTTGTGTTTTTTAGTGTGTTATTATGGGGTTGTTATGTGTTAAGTGATTTTTACTGTGTTACTATGGGGTTACTAGGGTGTTCTGAGAGTTTTTGGTGTGTTACTATGGGGTTGCTAGGATGTTTTGTGGTTTTTAGTGTGTTATTATGGGGTTGTTAGGTGTTAAGTGGTTTTCACTGTGCTACTATGGGGTTGCTAGGGTGTTCTGGGAGTTTTGGTGTGTTACTATGGGGTTGCTAGGATGTTTTGTGGTTTTTTTGGGGGTTTATTATGGGGTTGCTAGTGTGTTAAGTGTTCTTTACTGTGCTACTATGGGGTTGCTAGGGTGTTCTGAGTGGATGCCAGGGGGCAACTTTTAGGTTTCTAGGGTGTGGTGTGTGTTTGCCAGGCTGTTGCTATGCAGTTGCTTAAGTGTCCAGAGTGGTTGTTAGGGTGTTGGAAAAAAAGTCAAAAGAATACAACTCAAGCAATATTTTGGTGCTGGATAAAATCACACCTCTTGATAAAAGCACAAATCATAAACAAGCTTCATGATTTGAGGTATTATTCATGTGCCGCAGCACAAATGGTTTGAAACAAGTTGCACAACAAAGTGTAATTTGGGTGGTTTGCGTCTCACTTTCTCTTTGTCATTTGTGAGTAAGGGAGGAATGTTGCATGAGGATCACTTGACCCAGGCTGACCTGTGGGTGACCCGTGAGGCACACAGTGCTTGTGGGAGGTTTGTGTTCTGATGGCTCTCCCCTTTCACATAGTGAATTAGGAGAATAGGCCTCCCTCTTACAGGCTCCTCTGCCATTCAACATAGAGGAGAGCTGCTAAATTAGGAATGCACAGTGAATAATGAACATGATTAACCCTTACACTCCCAAACATTTACATTTATGTACAGTATTTAGATATACTTTAATTCAAATAAATACAAATTTCAGTCATCCAATCAGCACTGGAGAAGCACTGAGAAGAGAAAGCTTTATTAAAAGTGCACTTGTAAAATCTCATGGAGGCCTCAGCTGCTTGTTATCAAACAAAACCGAAACTTTACAATGGGGTCACTCCATGTTCTTACCTATTGCAACAAGCTTTTCTTTTCAAAGGCCTTGATGCAGTTTAATTCACTCAGATTTCTCATTAATCTCCATTCAAATGCACAAATTACCGTTTTTATGGACACATTTAACTTTCACACATTCATTCTGTCTCATTGGCCCGAGGCTTCTTGTATTCAACCTCTCAATATCCACACAGTGCTGTTTATTTACTCCTGTGCTTGTTAGTAGCCATTAAACTCATTTAGAATAAGTCAACATTGTCAAACCAGTAATATGGTTTATTTAAGTGCTTGTTTCATAAATAAATAATTAGTAATGGACTAAGGCAATCACATCATAGGCAAGGCTACAACAGCACATATATGGGAGGGGGGGTGGGCTTGGGTAAAAAAAAATGCAACACTTGTTTTATGGTATTCTGAGCTATACTGTCATTGAGATCTCATAAAGAGTTTCTATATATGGATATAACAATGCAGGTATGACAAGTGAGCTAACTGGAAATAGTGAAATGTGAGCAGGCCAAACATTTTTAAACACGTATGTGCTGATGTTGAGACTATTTAACTTAACAGCTAGATTAAAAGAAGCCGTACATGATCCGCCGAATTTTCCCTCTTCCTCCTTAACATAACAGGAGGTCAAACAATATGAAGGTTATCAGCGCCGTTTCCAAATAAATTGTGCTCGGGAGTGTGTCTCGCTGTCGTGTGGTGTCTTAATGATGCAAAGTTAACACACACTAAATAACAGCGCCTCCCAGCATTGACAGCCTCAGAAATAATTGACCAATATGTTGCAGGCTGAGATACAGTGGGCTGAGAATCCAATCGTGCAGCTGACAGAATGCATTGAGTATGCCACTAAATTCTGCATTATACACAAAGAACTGGCAGGTCATGGAGCTGACTCCTGTGAGCCATTATGTGATGCCATCAATGAGGCTAAATTACCTGCCTCTCCACAATATGCTCCAGTTAACTAATTTTCTGACAGCTCACTGTCTCACAAGAAAAGCACCAAATTCCCTAGCTGTCAGGTGCATGATGGACTATTCCTCTTTTTTTCATTCGCTGCCTCTTTTTGAAATGGCACCACTCCCAGCAGCCCCTTCAGCGAGAATATGTTGTGATCCCGTAAAAAATGTGCAAGCAATGAAGTAAACCAGATTATAAACTAAGCCCAGAATATGCATTAGCTGCCATTAGACACGGGCCGCCAATGCCGAACGGAAAATGAGAAAGCGCAAAAATTACCAGTAATTTTGCCAATATTTGAAAAATTTACATACGAGGTGCATTATAAATCACTGAATCATTACGTTTCAGGCCATATATTCATCTTGCTATTGTTGTTGTTCTTCCTCCCCCTCTCCAAAAAAATCAATGAAAGCTACACCTCCGCAACCAGGCCGTCGAAAAAAAAATGAATCCTCAGGTAGACGGAGTCATTTTTACCCTGCCAGCTCTAGAGATGCGAGCAAGGTTATAAAGGCGGTGTCTCTGTTGAAGGTTTCCTTAAAGCGAGACCGCATTACAAAACAATACCGCCACAAAACAAAAAAAGACACCCACTTAGAAAAAGAACATTGTCTGCTTAAAGTTCAAAATGCATGCCGGCGTTTGTCTCTTTCGCCTTCTTTCTTCTTCACTCCGTGTGCGTGTATGTTTCTTTACAGAGGTGGGCTATCATTATCTCAAGAATGACAGTAGGTGGAAACGCTATCTTTCATTACACAGAGCATAAATAGTGTAATCTATCAGCTCTGTCAATCAGGATGATTGATTACGGCCTGTCAGAGAGGAGAGTGACATATTAGAAAAGTTTTGTTAACAATGCCTATTGCAAGTGGGGCCTGCCACAGAGGCGAGTGATTAATGTGTTGTCAGGCTGTAATCCCACACCGCTGGCTAATGAGGCAAGAATTTATCATCTTTACAGACTGGCAGATGTCAGAAGGAAAGGAATCCAAAGTGCTGGAAACAATATACTGTTTCTTACCGGGCCTGACGTGTCTGACAAGCTTTAAAACCACAAAGAGCCCTTGTGTAAGCAAAAACTTGAATAGGGCAACTTTCCTTTTGGCATCTTCCTTGAATTCTGCAAGTCACCAACTATTGCTATGAGCAAAGAGTTGCCATAACTTCAGGGTTGTTACAAAGAGCTTTGCCTCGAGTCATTTTTACACAATGAGTAAGTCCATGTACTCAGTCTTTGATTATGCAGCTTATCCTATAGGAAAACTCAAAGGCACTGCTATAACAACAACAACAACAAAGTGCGCTTAAAAAAAACCTTCTTATAGGAAACGGAGGTGTAATGTGATCACGGCTGGTTGTTTATACGTAACAGCGCTACATTTCTGTGGGAATCAGATTGTTTGGGGTAGGACAGGCCCTTATAAAAAGAGTTCCGGCTGCCTCTTTGGCTCCAGCTCTCCTGCGGGTCTGAGATTCAGGGCCCCAACAGGGAGCCACTGACATGGGGTGAGAAAAGCTCCAAGCCCCCGGGACAGAAAAACACTCAATCTCTGTCAGGGCCACTTTCACTGCTGCCAAACACTGCATACAATTAGCACAGTTCTTTAGCATGCAACGCACTCCTATGAATATTGAGTTACTTAAGTAAAAGTTTGAGAAAATATATTTAAACAAATAGAACCACTGTGGGGACTATAAAGCACTTTTAAAATATAATTTTCCCCAATGCTTTTGGGGGGATTTTTTCCCAATTAAGAATTCTGTTAAAAGGCAGAAAAGTGTTATGTAAGTGATGATGTGTATTTAAATTTCCTTACATTATGAGGTACATAGCCGTGTAATAAGCAGGATAAGGCACAGACAGCTGGTTGTTTTTGTGAAATAAGCCCCTTCAAGTGTGATACAAGACCCTCCGCTTCGTGTCGGGTCCTGATCATACTGTCGGGGTTTATTTCTGTGATAACAACCAGCTGCCTGTACATTATCCCGCTTATTACACGACTTATTATTTACCTCATAAGTAAGGTTATGAACATTACAAATATTGAATATTTGAAATATTTTATTAGCTCATTATTAATGAATGCAGACTTTCTACACACTATTTGGTTTAATCATTTGTACATTTAATATCATACAGGTTATTAAATGACACATTTATATTTAATTTTTTTGTAATAATAAACTGCACCTGCAGCATCCAGGTTACCGTGTTATTAGTTTTTGAGCGGTTGCTATCTGGGAATAACAAACCTGCAAGTTAATGTGGCCAATCATAATCAAGCATTCCAACGAGTCGTGTAATAATAATAAATTCTTTTTTTAAATATTTAGTATCTTGTTTTGGTCTCTTTTTGTTATAATGAAAGCTTGTGCTGAAGTTGGTACTAGTTTAACGATCCATGCTATCCCAGCATGATCCGAGATCATTCCGAAGAGCATCTTGTTTGCTTCAATGTAAGCAAAGAAAGCTAATATTTCTACCCAGTCTCACAAGGTTTCGTGATATTGTCAAGTAATTTTTTTGGGTTTTTTTCCATTGTCGTTCTGGTTTAGATTTGGTGCTTGCATTAGAATGTAACTTTATATATTGGTTTATACTATTTTTTCTGATTTCTTTTAATATGTCGCCTGGCATTAGGGTTAGAGTTGGGTTTGGGTAGGGATGTCATTTTATGTAAATCTAACCCTAAACCGAAGCGACAATGGTAAGAAAATAGGACAAAACAGTTGAGTAACCAATACGTGATAATCACACGAAAACAGGAATTCGTCATACGATCAAGAAAAAAATTCGGAAATTCGTGATAATATCACGAAAAAAGAATCAAAAAATTACGTGACTATATAACAAAATTTTGTGAGACTGGGCTGAATATTTGGTAGTATTAACAATTTCTTAACTTAAATTAACTTAATTTGTCAGTCTGGTGGTGTTTTATTGTGTGTGTTGTTCTTACTTGTTTTGTTTTGTTTCCTTACTTGTTTTGTTTTTAATGTTGTACCACTTTAAGTTAACTTATAATTTTATTCTATTTACTTTTTTATTAGTTATAATTCAGAATATACAAGTGAATTGTATGTCAAATCATATGCTCTAATAAAAAGACGTTTGATATAAATTAACATAATTTACAATTTTTTATGTAACCCTAGTCAGAAAAGTAGTACTGGTTGCACACCAAGGTTTTCTTTTAATCAAAGTTACAAACTCAGAAGTGATGTTAAACCATTCTCCATCGCTATCATTTTCATCTTGCCTTCTTTAGAGCAGATCATCCGAGCAATAGTGTGCTATCTGTATCTCCTCGTCCTAATGAAACACAAATTGAGTGTTACAATTGCAACATTAGCGGCGCGGGCTTATTTGCATATGTTTATAAATCACAATGACACAATTAGCATTATATGATACAATCAGATGCAGGATTATTTTAAATATGCCTAATGATCTGGCTCAGTCTCAGAACTCTGGCACGGTCCTGAGCTGCAACACGCACGCATGCTGAGGTCTTTCAGAATAAACCATCTGTGTTTAATTAGGCTGGCAACATCTTACAATCATCAGAGGAAAACTGAAAAGTTAAACTGTAATTAAACTATGAGAGCTGGCGCTGTGGGACTTGTGTGTCTCTGTAATTGCAAAAACATCATTGAATAAGTGTTGGAACTAAAGGGAAACAACAGCTTACTCGACGCAAGCAGATCTGCGCCGTCCAGCCGTCCACGGCTGATACAAGGAGCGCGCCTGTCAGATGGCCAAAAGCTAGATAATAATCTTCAGTTCATTATGACTAAGCAGTATCTACTTTATGACAAATTGGTATCCATTACAAGATACATGTCAATGTTTTCTTAACCTCATGTCGTTCCAAAACTGTTTAATTTTTCTATGGTGTTGTTGTGAAATCCATGCATATTGATTTCAATCTTACTATTAAAGATATTAAAGGTTATATTTTCACAGAATGTTCTTTACATTTTTTAAGAAGATTTTATGTAAAAACAGTAAATCACTTAAACATGACTTTAGCTGGGTTTTCACAGGCACCATGACTCTTTTGTGTTCCCAATAAAAAGCATAAGGGTTTGGAACAACATGAAGGTAAATCATTTTTGTTGGGAACTACTCCTTTAATAACAATGGTGATTCAAGTTAAAATAGTTTATGTGCCAAGGTTTTGGTGTACTGATGTCAATGACAGGCACATTTGTTGCTCTGTGATGAAGTGTTGTTTAATGGGAGAAACAAACTCTTGACAACATGCAAGTTCAATACTGTCATTTTTACAACAACTACATTCAGTCATATTGAAGTCGAGCGAGCACTGGGGACAGATGGGGATATGAACGCTCAGCCGTTTTCCCTCACTTTCCATTAGGCAATGCAAATGGGAAACATCATTGTGACTGTTCAAACAAAACTCCTCAAAAACATCTGCTTGTTTTCAGGCCAAAATACGCAATATATCACTCGTGTAATAAGAGTGACGTGACATTGAGGTCATCAGGCCCTATCTCCCGGCTTTGTACGGGATCGTAAATCAGTCATGCAGCTATTACTAACAATTAACTGTGCTTTAAACTTTAACAGTCTGTTTATGATGTGCAATGTCATCTGATTTATGTGGACACAATGAGTCACTGACTCTAATTGCGGCTGTTTTTTGCGGATCGTGGCCTCACCACGACCTCTAAAAAACTCCAGCTGCCAGATCACTTACAGCGGTTCTGTCCTCCTGCGGTCCGACCCCTGCTGCCGGACACCTCAGAGCCAAAAGGAAAATGTGTCCCAGTCCTCGTCCCTCAGGAACAATGAGGGGAAATCCAAAACATCTTCAAGTCCTTTCTGACACATGGGGGAGACAGTGCTCTCATAATTATGGGCTTCCCACACAGGAAATGAGTTGATTCGATCAGTGATTCCCAAATGGGGTGCATGCACCCCAAGGAATAATACAGTACAATATGTTGCGAGGATACTTTATAGGTGCCAAAGAATGATACAGTATGTTACATTGTTCTCTGATATCTACATATGAAGGTATTTGACTTTATTATCCAGAAAATTATCTAGAGATAAGGGGCCCTATCTTGCACCCAGCATAATTGACTTTGTCAGTGACGCATGTATCATTCGTATTTTGCACCGGCGCACAGCGGGTTTTTCCCTCCACAGAAGCACGTCGGCAAACTAGGGAATGAACTTGCGCTTCCTGGACGGTTCAGCGCAAAAAAGGAGGTGTGTTCCCGCGCAAACCATCCCTGATGCTATTTTGCAGTTTCAAAAAACAATTGCGCCACTGACCAGAAAAAAATTGTCTAAAGTCAGTGGCGCGTTGCGCATTGTTCATTATGCTATTTTAAGGGCGCATGCTTGACCATAATGTATAGTGTGCACAACGCGAATACACTTTGCATCTAATCTACACAGATGCAACAGTTATTTTTGCAAAAAATAAATTGTTACAATAAAAAATATTAACACATGAGATAAGGGGAATCATAGTGGTGAGCATTGTGGTGATAGTTTTTATTTATTTTGTGTGGCTGCGTTAAAAAATTATCATGCAAATAACGATTAAAATATTTTCATAAGTTTGTTGTGTGGCTGTATTACGTTTATTTTATGTAAATAATAATTAAAATGTTTTCATAAGAAACCTTAATGTATGTAAACTTGATTTGTAAGTGTACTTTGGTGTTGGACTGCTTGCGTTTCTTGGCTTTCAGCGGTGAGGGTGGACGCAGCGATGTCCTCTGCTGGCGTCAGGTCATGTGTAGAGGCAGATCCACCTCCCGTTACACAGTGTGCCCGATTTATGCTGGCAAGCTTGGGATTTCCCCGTCTCCTGACATCATTGTAGCGATTGTGGCGCAACGTTCTGGGGATGCCAGCTGATGAGACAATTGTGGCTATTTCCTCTCACGCCTGTTTAACCGACGTTGATTTGGGCGGGTTTCTCCTATCCCCATACAAAACAACTTCTCTGTCTTTGACTGCTCTTACAAGAACATCGGTCTCCTCGGCTGTAAACCGCTCCTGGCGTGCGCCTGATAAATCCGTCATAAGAATAGCAACCCGGCATGGAACTTGCGCCCTTGCGTTTAAAGGGAATGTTGGATAGCGTTCTGATTGGTTTATTTGACGTTACGCCCAAACCACACCTATGAATAATGAACCTACTTCAGACCAACCCCTAATTGATTTGCGCCTGGCGCAAGAGTTATTTCTCCCGCCGGGAAAATAGCAACAGCGCCCAAGATCCGCCCACAAAGTCACTTGCGCTTCGTGCTTCGCACTTGCGTTTCAGATTGTTAAAATAGGGCCCAAAGTTTTACATGTCCATTTACAACCCTAGGATTTGTCTCAAGAATGAAATGGTCTATTATTACCTTATTTGAAAGGGTCATGAATAATAATGTTGAGCTCTGCTTTGATTGGCTGTTTAACAGAGCGGCTCATTTCAGTAGCTCTGTGCGTGTGGAAACCAAGCGTGCCGCACAAGCCCTGAAAAGTGAAGCCAAAACGTCCAATCGCCCCCCAGTGACTGGTCATAAACCCCGCCTCCCCCATGTTAATCAATGGGACTTGAGACCAACTAAACAATTTAATTACACTTCAGTTATCTTTTTTCCGAAGCTGGTTTCTGTCATTTACTTTAGTTTGTATCACTCTGATGTAAATTTAAGTGTTCGTTTTTAAAATAAGTTTGTTTTTAGTTGCTCCTACTGCGCAGAACTGGTCCCGAAATCGCTATTGCGCACACTCAAGACCCAAGATGTCAGGGCCATATCGGGACACTGGCGGCTTCACTTTTCACCAATGGAAGAGAGCGAACGGGCGTTGTCCATCTTTTTTTACAGTCTATGGTGCAAACAGACATTGGGTTTGAGCCTGTATCAGATGAAGATACAGATTTTAAGGAACAATCAATTGTTTGGAGATTGTAAATGGACGTTTCTGAGTGTTAGTTTGTGTTTTTGCAAAATGTAACTGTAACTTCCGCCTAAGCATTAACTAACATAAAATAACACAGTCTCACCCCATTTCGTCAATATTTGACGACACTTGACCATTCGTCATATGTTGACGTGAAGGGTATACCTTTCGCGTCATTTTTTGACGAACTGGGGACTTCAATACTATTACGTCCGTTGCATTTTCTTTCCTATTTTATTACCATTTGCGCGTCGGTTTAGGGTTAGATTACGCAAAATTAAACAGTGTACGCGAAATTAAACAGTGTACGCGAAATTAAACAGTTGTCACCTGGCGTTGGGGTTAGAAACAGTTGTCACCTGGCGTTGGGGTTAGAGTTAGGTTTGGGTAGGGATGTCATTATATAAGTCTAACCCTAAACCGACGAGCAAATGGTAATAAAATAGGAAAGAGAATGCAACGGACGTAATAGTATTGAAGTCCCCAGTTCGTCAAAAAATGACGCGAAAGGTATACCCTTCACGTCAACATATGACGAATGGTCAAGTGTCGTCAAATATTGACGAAATGGGGTGAGACTGGGTTGCATAAAACTCAGCAGTCACAAATTTGTTTTTAGCATTGTAACAACATTGTACTTAATTTAATGTTAGGGTTTACATCACGATTGTAACATCATACTCAGTGTTATGTAGAGATTGGCCTGTTTTCCAACTGTCTTTCGAATGCATGAAGTTTACATTAAAAGGAGCAAACAATCCTGTTTGAGGCTCACCATATGTCATTACCATGTACCCTTGCTATTTATCTTTGCCTAGCTAAATACATTTTTACATTCTATGGCACCTTTAAGATACTTTTGATACATTAAAGTCATAAATTATAATTAGAGGTGCACCAATAAATGCCAATATAGACTTATAATATGTGGCCGATAATCTGAATCGTACACAGCCAATATTATTCACAGCTGTTTCGTGTACTATGGCTTTTGATCAGTAAGTCCTTATCCATCTGAAATCACTGTTAGTTTGAATCGTTTGAAACATGTTGCTGTGCGCGTGGTCACAAAAACGTAACGTTTGCACATGCATTCAAGCACGCAGTTTCAAAACAAGTGATTTTAAGCAATTGAAACACAAACAACATTGCTATATGTGTGTGCTGTTTTTGTGTGAGAGGTCACGCATCCGCTGCTCATTAAGCTCGTGAGAATATTTTGCCGCTTTAAATGCCTTAAATACACATATGCGTCACAATTCAAAACTTTGAAAGTAACCTCATAAACACGACAATTTACGGCTTAAGAGAAAGGAAACAGTTGAAAGAGAATGCGCATGTGTGACAGTAGATTGGATCCAGTCTTAAAGGGGAAGTTACCTAATTTTACTCCTGTCTGTCACTCATGTTAATCAAACAGCATTGAGAAAAATCTGGACGAAATCACTTTGCTACATTTAATAAGATATATAATATACTAAAATTATGAAAATTCTATGGCATTAAATATTTAATAACATAAAAACCTTTTTAAATGATAAAAAAGTCTATCGTTATACATATTTTTATCATAATATAAAATGAATCATATCGTGAAATAACATTTTGTTCATATCGCCCACCCCTACTCTGGTAGTAAAGACATTTGACAGATTAGGTGTGCATGATTGCCCCCCTTTACTGAGCTGAAAGAATAGTTGCACACTGTTTGTTTTTAAATTTCATTGTGATCATTGTGATCAAGCTCTTAAACATACTATCAAATGATTTAGTGTAATCCCTGTGAAAATAAGCAGATTTATTGGCTATGTACTATATACACCCCAACAATAAAACACATCTCCAAATACAGCATGCACACCTAAACATGCACATACACGCACAAACAGTTCCACGTAAGCACAATGCTTAATTTAACACAGTGTTACCAAAGCTGAAGACAATTCATGCAATAAAACTCACTATTATCTCAATTATTTAACCGAGCTGCCTGCCATAAGTTAGATTCAGTCACACAAATTCAGTTAAATCTGTCTGAAGAAAATGGCCGTAATGACCAATTCCAAGCATTCTCTTTGGCCTAACTGTGCTTCTAGTTGCAACTTTATTTTTATAGCTGTCTCTGAGGAAAAATCTCTCTATAAAATGATTCAGCAAACACTGAAGGTACATTGGTTCTCAGTTGCTGCTATTTATTTTGTTTAAATGCTTCATGGAAGCCGCGATTCTCCGGCAGGGAGATGAATACTGCAACACGTCGCATGAGGGATGACGAGAGAAAAAGAAGTTCTCTGTCCATCTCATTTTCCATCGAGCTTACACAGTGAAAAATGCAGTAGTCACACGCTATCAACAACCTCACCGAGGTGGCTTGTCTTAGTTTGGCTCTTTCATTTTGCTGTCTTGATATGGACGTCTTAAAAAAAATTTAAATGAAAAATGCATAGAGGAGATCCACCTCATAATTTTCCTGGCTCTGGCAACATGGATTAAGGAGAACCGGCGGGTCTGTGTGACTAGAACTGATGGGACCTCCGCACCGAGTCGAACTCCTCCAGTTGGGTTGTCTGTTTTTCATTACTCAGGAGGAGGATGTGGGAGAAATCGTGTATTGTGGCAGGGAAATCAAGTCAACGCTTTATCCAAGCATAATCTAGTTGACATTTCGGAACCATTATACTCTTACGTAGCTACCAAACATTTCTGCACTGGTTACTTCATCTTCAGGAATACTTCATTCGTGTCATACGCTTGAATCAGTGAAATATTCTTTAGGTTGAAAAATTGCTTTCTGGATTCTCAAAGCATTGCATAAAAGGGTGTGACTATTCAAGCTCTGTCTATTTTTTATACATTTTTCTTTCCTGTGTAGGAAAGGGTGGTCATTTTCTAAAAATGTAAATGGCTTTACTTTGCATTAGAGCCATTTCCTACATGTTTTTTTTTAGGGACAGGAGATTTTTCCAGTCCACTACACTGCAAAAAAAAAAAATCCTATTTACACTTACATTTTTAAGTTTAATCAACTTGAATTTACAAATAAGTGAGCAGTTGTTATAAATTATAAAATTGAATTAGCTTAACTTATTTCGACTTTATTTTTTTATTTGTAGCAACTCTTCACTAGTCAAGAAAGTTAAAATTGTAATTTCAAATTGATTAAACTTAAAAATTGAAGTGCCAAAAAATGTATTTACAATTAATTTTAACTTTCTCATTATTTTGTAGGGATAGGAGATTTTTTTTAGTACACTACACTGTAAAAAAATCCTATTTACACTTAAATTTTTAAATTTAATCAACTTAAATTTACAAATCAGTAAGAATCTGCTATAAATAAAAAAATAAAAGTTAAAATAACTTAAGCTAATTCACTTTATTTTTATAATTTATAGCAAATTCTCACTATTCGAGAAAAAAAACTTTAAAAAACAATCGACAAAGTTTAGTCAACTTCAATTTACAATTTTTAAATGATTTGTAAATTCAAGTTGACTAAACTTTTTAGATTTTTTTCAGTGTAGGGGGCATGTGATTGGCCAAACATTTTGCGAGTGCATGATGAGTCTATAGTCCCTTTCACACATACAGTCTTTACTGGTAATTTACTGGTAAATTGCAGTTAACATGTCATGTGTGAACAGAACCTTTCCGGTAAATCAGTGCTCCCAATTTACCAGTAAGACAGGTTGTAAGATTAACGGTAATTTGCCGGTAAGCGCTGTGTGTGAACGAAAAATATAGCATTACCGGCATTTAGATGACGTCAGACCGCGCTGACAGATCGGGCGGGCCAATCAGAAAGTTTTTTATACAGGTGACGCGGTTTCCCCCAGACTGTTTACGGACGTTTCCACACACATGTTGCTTAAAAGTCGAGCACACCTGAAGTTAACATCCACATTTCTTCACCAAAGTTGTTTAAAACAGCTTACCATCTAATTGCCAAATTGCCGACGTCCTTAGCACACCATCTGTGAAGCCTAATGTGCAAACGCGCAGGTTCCGTTTGACGCCGCCTAACGCAATGTTGTTTGGTCACGAGCAACTTCGCGACCATTTGCCACAGATGTGAAAACAACAAAATACGGACCGTGGATATTAAGTCATAACCCGCCGTTTACAAATACGACACGGACGGAGCTCGCCGGCCGCGCACCACAGGTAACTTCCGCTTTCTCTCCGAATTTTCCGGTATTTTGATACTGATGTGTGAATGATGTCTTACTGGTAAAAAGACGGAATGTCACTGCATGTGTGAACAGCACATTTTTGTATTTACTGGTAAATTCATTCTGGTAAATTCATGGTAATTTACCAGAATTACTGTGTGAAAGAGGCTATTAACACCGCATACTTTGGTACAGTTTTTACAATATCTACAAATAAATGGTATGCTTGTCAACTTTTAGTAGTACACTAATATAAAACATGAACAAAAAGTTGTAGGTAAAATCTTAAATTTTGATTTGGGGACACAAAGGGAAAGAATTAATAAATGTTAAGAGAAGTTTGTTGGGCATAAAGACATCTTTATTTCAGAGTGCAGCCCAATGACTCAAACGCCATCACTTTTTATGACCCAGGTCTTAAAAAATAAATAAAATGATCACATTATGGCATTCCTATACGCCCAGTCTCCCAAAAATACAGCTCAATGCTTTTTACTTCCATTCTCTAAACTGTAGCTTTGGGAAAGAAAATGGAAAGAAAATTATAAATACGCTCTCTGAATTTCCTTGTTTACTGCAGGTAGTTGTTCACCCCCATCTTCTGGTCAGATCACTCCATTTTACCACTCTAGAAATCCAATAAAACACAGGCCCAATTACGCTGTCCTCATAACTACAGCTCACAAAACGACCTCCCTTTCTTCCAGCAAGCACACATCAGCCATGCAGAGACACCAGACAACAACAGCCAGACAGCTCATTTTCAACCACTTACATTAATATATAGTTGTAGGACCACCAGTGCATAGTGGGAGAAGAAAATCAATGCAGAAGAGAAAGAGATTTGCAACAGGCTGTAATAAATGTCACCTTGGGCTAAATTGCAAAGACGCAAAACATTTCAACACATTCAGTAAGTGCAACATCACTTTGGGACACAATAAAGTAAAACTCTCTAAAAGCTGCAATTTCTGCCTTTACTCCTTGCATGCATTACCCTTAGACAGAGTCATAAAACAAACTATGCAGAAAAAAAGCGTAAAGTCATAATGGAATGGGACAATATTTAGGCAAACTTTTCTAGGTTTATCTGGTGCTGAAAATAATATTATTGCATCTATTGGTTCATTCAAGTTATGACCGAATGATTAAACTAACAATATATGCCCGCATGATCACCGTTATAAAGTTGTGTTTTTCTAGTGCAAAACTAATTTAATGATCATGAAAAATGCATATATTCAATAGTTTTAAATCAAAATTAAAAATATCATAATTATTAATGCTAACAATACAACACAGTTTATAAAAAATAAAGCTTGCTAGAATACATTACTCATTCATAAGCTAGCAGGCTTAAGCAACCAGACTACATTTCCCATAATGCTCTTGGGCAGTATGAGAATAAATACTCTTTGGTCTGGAAATCATAATACAAAAAAATAATACAGCATACAAACACATTTTCATAATACATCTCATTTATCTTGAACTATAAAAAAATACATTTCTTATAACGTGACCTCATTAGGAAAATCGAGATTTGATTTTACAGGCTAAAAAAACCTCCAAATATTTGAATCATCGAGTCTCTACGCAACTCATTACATTTACATGCCGAAACAAAAATAGTTTTGATTTATAAAGGTGTAAAGTTGATATGTGGGTAACAGTAGGTAAGTACCCAAAAGGCAGGCATAAATGAGATATTTAAAGATGAACACAATGCTGTCATGAACGAGACTCAGATTAAAAGGGAAATTTGGAAAGCAAAAAAGCTAATTACAGTCTGCGGTAACAACGTTAACAGCAGCATGTGTTTAAACGTAAGACACCCCGGTGGAGGAACATAAATGCAAACACAAATAAGTAATTATGCCATCATCTTCTGCCGCCCGTGTTGGCGCTAGCACGTCGCATGCTCATTAATTGGTGACCTGCACTATTGGTCAGCAGACAATCGGCACGATGATGAAGCCAATTAGAAGGAGAGTGTACACATGCCCCGCAGAGCTTGTTATGGCTGACACATCACGTCTCATCTAACTCAAAACAAATGCTAACGAAACGTTAGCTTGACAGCTGCGTCAACCATAGACACAGACATTACAGCACGGCCAACCTTCTCTGCCTCTCATCAGCCCCTACAAAAGGAGTTGTTGTGAAGGTCTGAAGCCTTAAAGCTTTGAAAAAGGATGTTTGTTGAGTCAATGTCATTATTTTGATCATTCTGAAAGTTGTCTTTGGCTTCATATGGATTAACATGTTTAAAACAAGACTAAAAACTAAAGTTTTTAAGTAAATGCATATAGAAAACATAATCATCCATGCTATCTCAATATAATATAATACTTAAAAATACTCAATGGCACAGTTAATAAATTAATGACGTAATATCAGACTTTTACCTTTAATATTTTCTAAACCTTTCTGTAAATTTCAGGTTTAAATTCCTGTATGCTCTACCAACGCTATCTCATGGCAATTCTTATACAAGGTGGCTAATATATATTAATTTGTATGACCATATTCGTACATCTTTGTACAATTTGCCTTGACCCCTGTGATGTTAGGGTTTCATTATTGTTTTTTTATGATAATCTTATGCTTATGCATAGTTAAAGTCGTACTAATTCATACACATTAGCCAAGTCGTAAAATATATACAAATTTTCATGAGATCAAGCTGGCTGTACCTATAGCACTATAATGGCAACTCAAGTTTAACAATACAACAACTATGGAGATTTTTGCTGTATTTTTAATCCTTGGTTTCCAAACCACATTGTCATCTCAAGATTATTGACATTTATTTACAATTACAGTTTTTTTATACACTTTATCTGCGCAAAAGTAGTTAAACTCCCAGATTGGGTGTAAATGCTGCATAGGTTTTCTACATTCTGTGTTTTCTTTACAAAATGAAGAGCATTTATGTTGACGTAGTGTGTTAAATGTTAAATCAGTTCAGTGTTTTCTTTGTTTATATACATAAACGTACTTAAACTGGATCTGTTTGGCACGGTTATAATGTTTGGGTTGAAATTGTTAAATTCATTATTCATCTGCATCACTCTCCTTAGAAGTTCTCTTGATTCCTAAATGGCAAATCCAGAAATGTCTTAACTCATTTGAGTGACTGGTTGCACAACACTTTCTTATTTCTTATTTTCCATTTTCCAGTCCTTTTTACTTATTTTCCAACCAACAAAACTCAAAACATGCCCGGCTGCGGTTCAATCATCGCATGGGTTTGACTTCTTCTGTTTGTCACTTTAATTCTGAAACAAAATAAAATCTCGTTCCTTTATACACCCTGGAGGAGGAGAGAAACAAAGACCAAGGAGATGCATTCGAAGAGCAGGACTTTGATGCGTCTTCCTCAAAACCCAGCAGAGAAAGAGAGAAATAATTGTGTGTGCTGCGGTTAATTAAGCGATGGTGACGGTTGTGAACGTGAACTGTCGCTCCGATCGAGAGCGCTGTCACGCCACGCAACGCAAGAGCGAACGGACAGGCGCCGTCCACTTTGATCAAAGCTTATGCATAAGGAAGGAGGTCAGGTCGTGGTCATTAAAAGACCCTCCTCGAAACAGCCGAGCGAGATTGAAAGGCCACGTCTTCAAAGAGTTGCGTACAAGTAACCTCTTAAGAGATTCTGACAATTTGCTACGGACAAACAATGAAGTCAAAGAGGGATTAGCTTACGGTGCCTAACCTTTAAAGTTCTTATAATCATCTGTACAGAAAGGGGAGGGTTACACAAATCATTTACAGGGTCAGGCTGTGTAGTTATTTATGGATGTTACATAACGCATGTATTTCGTTCTCTACTAAGATGCATATTAGTACAAGTGCTTACAAGACTCTTAATAAAAGTGAGAATCAAAGAGAGATAATACTGATTAACGTCTGCTTGCACATGTCATGTGTCTCGGACTTTCTAGTGAAATCAAAGAGCTTACTTCGTCATTTTTAGGCTTGACCACCTTCATGAAAGCTCCTCGTGTTTGGGCCTCTGACCGCTCCCACTGGGTCACTTTCCGGGTGTCCAGGAACTTCAGACTTGTCAGTTTATGTAGAACAAAGAACCTGGAGATTGAAGAGCAGATTAAAGCAGATTTTACAGACCTGCAAGCACTACATACCACACATTTATTTTGATATATCGGCAGGCCCATATTATTGGCCAATTAATTAATTATTGGACAGATAAGGAAAATTATGCTGATGTGATTTGCCGATATAAAGACTTAACCTTATTTAACATGACCTTTAACGTTTACATGACATGTTGATACAAAATGTGAGATGTATTTTTTACTTTTTTTAAAGATGCAACTTATTATCGTCATGTAGATATTATCGGATAATAAATTAATTATCGGCCAGATACGGAAAATTATGCCGATGTGATTTGCCAACAACTTATTTAACATGACCTTTACATTTTAGGTGACATGTTGATAAAACTGTGAGATGTATTTTTCCCCTTTTCTAGGGATGCACAATATTATTTGCCGATATAAAGAGTTAAAGTAATTTAAAGGTATAGCGGAAGATTTTCATTTTCCGGGTGGATCACCACTGTTATTGGTCATCCCAGTTGTCAATCATTCTGATTATATGTTGACGTATAACCGTCGCACGTGCTCGCCTCTTCGTTCGCTTTCTGCACATGCGCACTTTCACGTGTATGTGTGTTGTGCTACGGTTTCAACCATTCATTGAAGGTCGCATTCTCACTGTTTTTTTTTTCAAAATGTCTGAGGGTCGCAAGAGAAAAAGTGTCTACGAATTGTATGACAAGAAGAGAAAGGACTATAAATAAAGAAACAAGACCAGATGTTTATGGGAGACTATTTCACACGCTGGCGTGAGCTAAAAGGACAGGTTGGGCTTCCCACGCGAAGTTTCTACTGGAAAGGTACATTTTGTCATGCTATTTGGAGAAATCCATTTAAAATCACTGCTGGTAAAAGTTGATGTAAGCTATGATTTGCGATGCTAGCCCTGGCACAAGTCACGAACCGCACAGACACGGTAAACATGCCGACAGAAACTTGTAAACAGAGCGAAGAGAAGAACTGAGCTCCTGCACGCTGTCTCTCTGTCTCGTGCACGGGTTTAACAGGCGTTCCCTCTCGGGAGCATTTTTTAAAAAATATCGAGGGGCGGT